>NC_090922.1:1502436873-1502744758 GCF_040938575.1 Ambystoma mexicanum | reverse complement strand
TGCAGCGCTGTAGAGGTGTCGCGTCTCGTTCAGTCGGGCCCGTAGTATCACACCGTCCGATCCCGGTCCGATAGCATGCGTCAACATTCAATGGTCCGGCATCAATCTTGAGGGTCCCTATTCAGGCACCAACTGTGAAAAGAGAAAAATAATATGAGGCCGGGAAGCCCAAAGGAAACACACCAAACACTGGTTACAAAGGAACATACAAAGTACTTTATTTTAAGGTCAAGCAGTGACAAAGTCAATGACAGATCGGATAGCTATCGGCCCTCAGTACAACACAACGAACTTCAACGGGGTTCGATGTATTCAGTGAGAGAGTGTACATTGAGACATTCAGGCTTATATACATTTCTCAACCCTGTTGCCCAACCCCTTCGCGGGTTAACCATTCCATGAATGTATTACTGGTCTAGGGTCTCTGCCAGGTCAACTTTTAATATATACATCAGTATGCGCATAGACCAGTTCCGTTGATACAGGTAATCCATTTACACACAGGTCAACAGAAGGACAAGGTCTCAGTTCACGAACCTAACAAGTGGCCTGTAGGCAAGTTATACATTAGCTGTACGGAGGTCATGACGACCAGATTCTGTTCGGTATGGCATCGTCCACCATTTTGATGTACAGGGTGACTTTTACACAGCAAGAGAACCTAAAATGGCAGCTTGATTCAAGATGGCGGCTTACATCAATTTCTAAGGTCAAGACCTTGCCGTAGAGAGTTATTTCGCATATAGTTTCAAGCAACTTGACATAGGCCAATATACATACAATTGTTACAATAGGAGGCATAATTTAATATCCAGTTTGACAACAGGAACACTTTTTCTTCATTCCTTACTTTTTTCTGATGTTTGCTTGGATACTTGGAGTTGCTGTATTTTCTACCCATGGGTCATATGGTCTGAGTGCCCCACAGAGATGTGTCCTTAAGTATACATTTCCTTCCATCTCTCTCACGGGGAGACTGATATCACTAACCCAAGAGACAGAAGTGGATTTCACTGCTGATGAGAGACAGGTATTGTCCACCACCTAGTTCCACATGTTTTGCATTTCATGGTATACCCTGACTTTTGTGAAATTATTTTTAGGATGTCTTTCTAACTTATTTTTACTCTTTTGTTCTTTCTTGAACATGTTTTCTATCTGCACCCTGGTGAAGGATGGTTATCTATCTGAAATGCAATGGCCATGACCTCTGCTCTCCTCTGTTTTAACGTTGTAATGTAGCATATGTGATTACATATATATCTGGTTACATGTGATTTTACAGACGGAAAATTCAGAGAGGTACATTTTACGGCGACAATACCGCAAAACACCTAATTTATTTATTTTTTTTACATTTGGCAGGATCCCCTCAAACACCCTGATTTTCTGCCCTTATAAAGCCACCCCAAAGACATCTCGACTCATTTTAACCTCTTATCCCAGCATGCTTTATATATTTATTTAATATGTTCAGTGTTTTTGGTATAATGGTCTTCGGTGAAATGTGAATTCTTTTCGGTAAATTGACTGGGGACCATATATCTTAGTTCATTGAAATTACTTCTGGGTTTTCCTATCGTTTCCTTTCATTAAGCACACTGAAGAGAGGGGTGCTTTTCATGCGCCTCTGTTGTGAGCACACAGCATTGAAGCTGGCTTGCCTCACTCACCTGCCCAACTGTGCCTGGTGGGTTGCCGTAGTGCCCCTCACACATTAGCTATTCTAAATGAGCATCATAGAACGTGTTGAACCAATCGGGGCGGTGCCCACTCCTCTTTTGGTTTCGTGTGTGGCTTTTGTCAGGTTGCACCACCCTCCCAATGTTCGCTTGCACCCTCGCCCATGACCAGGGGCCTGCCTCATGCTAGAAATGGCCCTGCCCCGCCCGCCCCACGACCTTCCGGAATATGCTCCCGGTAAAAGCAACACAAATCTCATTCGAATGACTATAAAAAAACAAATTCAAAGATATGACCGCGAGATTTCAATCCCCCAGGAGCGTTGATAGAGGGGGCGAGTATTTTCCAGCTAGAGGTAAGGCTTGCCAGGAGAGGCTCGGGGGCAATACTTAAGTGTCGATAGAAAGACAGGTGAAACATTGGCCTCTGAATTTACTTCGCAAGTTCGAATCCCCCGGCGGGGCTCACGTCCTTCTGTGGTCATTATATCCACTCCTATTGCAGCGCTTAGAAGCCTGAGGACTCCTCCAAGAGGAACATGATATTATTAATAATTGTCTAATCCACAGAAATTCAGATTCAGATGCGCCTTGAGGCCTGCGGGCGATGTGGCGCGTCAATCAAGAATTGAAATAAATAAATAAATAAATGTCAGTGTGGGTCACTACCACGGCTCGCCTGGGTTGGCTCCCCCGTTGGGCCGCTGTTGGTGGCAGTGTTTGGGGCCCTATGACCCCACCGGGGCTGTTCACTACCAGCCAGGGAGGTGGCTACAAACCTGTTTGGCCCCATTTCAGGACAGACACCCACTTAACCTCTGTTTTTTTATTTATTTTTATGTGTATTCTAATTTTCAGGACGCACCTACCGCCCCACACAACAGCATGTTCGGATCCATTGAGCCCTGATCCTATTGAGGCAATCAGGTGATGCGAGGACCACCTGACCTCACTATGGTGATCGGTTACCAAGAGCATATTTAATAAGTAAGCTTGATTGATTGATTGATATTTTATTTCTATCGCGCTCGTACACAAGTGTTTCAGAGCGCGACAAGGCAAGGGAGAGGAACAGGGGAGAACAAAACAGCGATCTTACTAGGCCCAGTGACATTGAGAACGCGCAAGTGCATGGGAGGGGGGGAGGGGAAAAGTGCATGGAAGGGGGGAGAGGTGGAAAGTGCAAAGCAGAGGAGAAACAGATAAAAACAATAAATAAATAATAAAGGCACCAAACAGTGGTAATGTAGCCAGCAATCTGCAAGTGCTGGGTTAATGTGAGAGCAAAGACAGAGCTGGAAGCTAAAGCCTGGACGGTTTACCAGGCTCTAGCTCACCTCAGTGACTAGACTCCTGGAGCTGGTGGCAGAGACAGCATGTTTTTGCTTGCCATTTGCAAGCGGTTAGAGTCGAGGTAGGATGGTGGTAGGAGTGGTCAAGGATGAGGATGGGTGAAGCAGGCACTATTGCACATAAGTGGAGCAGGCCTCATTATGCACAGAGAGGGGAGTGACCCCTGGAGTACACGTCTCCCCGTGCCATGGCAGAACCCGCTGTTTACGTCTCGCTCATTGCCATGGCCTGTGCCCAAACCTCACTGGCACGGATGCCAAGCAGACCTGGCACACACACTCAAGTGCCTACGACAACTCCATCTTAATGAGGTAACAGGGGAAGACGTCCAGGCCCCGTGGCTACAAAGCGCTTTGTATCCCAGGAGCCTGGCATTTCAAGCAAAGCCAAAACACAAAGGGCGCTCAACACATCACAGAGGATGGGCACGACGCCCCGGGAGCAGGTAAGGAGAGACGGGCACAGAGAGAAAAGGAGGGGGCCTTGAGGACATGATGGCCTTGGTGCGTTACAGGACCCCAAGGAAGACCAAGCCGCACGGGAAAGGGCGTTGGTCTAGTAGAGTGGTGGCAACTTGTGGCCTGCTAGATGTTTAGCCTGCCAGGCACGTGATCACTCGCCATTGACTATGCTGGTTTAGGGCTGATGGGAGTTTTAGACCGAAACATCTGGTTCCCCGCTACTGGAATAGAAGAGTAGAGGTGGAGTAGAGTCTGGCGCATATCTGGCGTACTTAGGAGACCCGGAGATCCTACTCCAGTATTCTCGCTCCTCCTGTACCCCTCCGTTTCAAGCTGGAGGGAGCGTTGGCGCGTACCTGATCTTGGAGTCCGAGGTGCAGTATCTGCCACGGTGTTCCTCGAAGGTTGAGCCGGAACTGAAGAGGGGCAGCGTAAACTGCCCACCCGGTCAATATACCAGAAGGCAGGCAACAGGACAATTTGTATTTGTATTTATTTATTTGTAATGCGCACCATCAGGCCCAGGGGCATTCTTGCACCACGGAATGGACGTGGTACAAAAACAGTGGGAGGCACTGAAACCGGGAATCGAGTAATAGCACACAGGGCGGTCAGGCAAGGCAGAGGCAAGGCAAGAGTAACCACGAGGCAGAACGGAAGAGAGATGCAACAAGGCCACAAGAGCAGGCAGACAGATAACTAGAAGGCAGAGAGCAAGAAACAAGGAAACATCCAGAGGAGATGCACAGAGAGCAAGAGGAAGGGAAAAGGAGCGAGCAACTAGAGTGTTGAGATGCGCTGAGCAGCGTCCACTTCCTGCATTTGTATGTGTGGGCGTGGTTGCTAAGCAATGCTGTGCGGATCACACACATGCGTCTGCCTGGCCTTGGCCGTGATGTGGAAAGGTTGGTCAGGCAAACATCCGTAGTTCCAGACCCCCGCCGGGCCACAAAAGAGCCGGGGAAGACTGACGAAGTGCATGCGGCGACCAGACCACCAGGAATCAGGTAATGGGCGCCTGCCAGGTGGGCTGGCAATGCGCACGCTAGCAGTCGTACAGCCACCAGGTTCCCGGGCCTCAATTGAGGAACCGAGAGTTACGCGACGGCGTAACCCTTTGCCCCTATGAAACCATCCGACTCCAACAAGGCCTTATAGCCCACAGGGCTCCTTCACATCTGCCGTTGCTTCCATCCAACCAAGGCAGGAGACTATGGACATGGCAGACCTGCTTTGGTGGTTTGTGGTACCAGTTAATCACCATTAGGTCCTTTCCATGGTAATGTCTCCTTCTCTCTGCTGTCCACCTCTCAGAGAAGCCTTGCAGAATGTCTGAGGACACAGAGGTTCTGTCATAGCCCAGAAACCCTCTGAGAGATCCGGGTAGTGGGCGCTCGTCCCACACCCTAAATGGAAATGGTGGCGTGCATTGAATGTGGAGTCGCATTGCGAGGGGGCACAGGCAGCAGCGCCAGGATGACCTATGCATGCCTGTGGTGACAAGTGGGTGAGGCCTGCAGGTCGGTGTTCCCAGATCAGGCTGTCCTATAGCCTGGGATCAGTTGCTTCACTCTCTTGCGTCCTCGCCATTGACTCAAATTCTAATCCTCAAAACCCCCTGGCAGTGGACTGCTAAAATAGATGCCAGGCTCGGAAAGGCCACGCCAAGGACTTCTTGTCCTACTCAGCCAATCCTGATACCTATCTTGCTGCCTGGGGGTGCCCAACAAATCCCAGCGTAGTAGAGAGAAAGGTCCTGCTCCCTGACCTATCACCGCACCCACGGTGGCGACGGACGCCATGATCTTGTGTCCCGGCCACTTCCATGTGGGAGGTGCTTAACCCCTTAAGATACCTCGTCCTTGGCACTTAAGGGGTTAATGAAAGAGAACACGTTAGAAGGCATTGTATGGCGATATACCAAAATCCCCAAAAAAGGCCTTGGTACTGGGGAGGGGAACCCATGGCAGTTAGGAGAGTGGGTGGACTTTTCAGAGGTGTATGCCAACCTCGCAGTTGCAAATCTCCCACTTTCTGAGTAGGGAGAAGGTACCTGCATGACAATACTACCATGTGTACCCAGACACTTTAGCGGGGAACCTCCGTTGTGTATCTGTACTGTTGTATACCTCTGTAAACGCTCGGTTGCTTCTCGAGAGCAGGTCCGCTCTCAACGAATACCATAATAGTAATTATGATAGGACAGATGACGTAAAGACAGCACAGTCCTTCTAATCCCATTGTTTAATATTTATGCAACGTGTTTGGCTGCTGCGTGGGTGGTGCAATCGTTATGGGTTACATAATCTACTTTTGTACAAACCGTGCCTCTGTGTGGAACCTTGGCACATCACATCCGTGTGCCAACCCACATCTCAAGGTGCTTTCCAGAAGGCTGGCCTAGGCCCGCATAGACCAGTCGGGCGATGCCTGAAGGACTGGTGCAGCAGCCCAAGGTGGGCCAGTTCTGTGGGCCGAAGTGGGCCAGCTTGATAACTGTGTGCACTCTCCGTACAAATACGCTGTGAAACGCACCACCTGTTACATCTTTTCTTAACATCACATCCGTAGGGTCTCCTAACATAACAACATGACATAGCAGGTGTGTTTGTAGAGCACACCTTCACCCCCAGAGAAATATCTTGGCGCTATTGACGCGCCTTGAAACACTTGTGTATATGCACGCTATAAATAAAATATCATATCATACCATAGCAGATCTCAAACAGGAAATGGAATTTGCATTCGTGGACCACGTGCTATTTGGTGCCAGCCCACCTTTTTCTCCCAGTCCAATCCTGGGATGAGGGCTTCATGGTCTTGGTCAGAGAGCTTTTAGACCAGGAATACTGGTGAATGATCTCATTGGAGGATCATGAATAATTCATGGCGTCATAAGCATCAAAGGAGAGCCCAGGGGGTTCTGTCCGAGAAGTTTCTTTAATAATCAATTAAATTGACGCATAGAATTTATAATCAGATTTGAAGGGTCGGACATGAAAAAGCTCCAATGGGCCACCAGTGGTGCACCGGAGCACTTCCCACCTAATTTTCATCAGGAATTGTTCCGAAATGAATACCAGTAGCCTGCTCATTTGTATTACTTCTGACTGTGCCGAATAATATAAGCGTTGCCACTGTAAAAAGACTAGTCCATGCTGACTGTGCCAGTATATGCCAGTGTTTCCATGTACGAATGCACTCACATTGGCTTTGCTCATAATACACTGTCACTGTAAGAAGACTAAATCCATGCTGGCTGTGCCAGTATATGCCAGTATTTCCAAATAATAACATGCTTTTCTTGGCTTTGAACATAATGTTACATAAGGCACCGCATGAAATGGAGTCCAGGCTGGCTTGGCCAAAATATGCCAGTTTTCCCATGTCTGCTCATGTTGGCATTGCCCATAATATCACAGTGGGAAGATGTGTTCATGCTGGTTTTGTCCTTATATGCCAGTGTTACCATCCTAAGAACACATTCATGCTTGCTTTCCCCAGGTGGCAAGTAATACCACTGTAGAAAGAGCACGCCTATGCTAAGGGTGGCCGGAGGATAGCTGAGGGGCAACGTGCTCGCCTTGGAAACAAGACGACACAGAACAACACAGCTTTGATCCCCCGGTCCACACTTAGAAACCTATAGGTATTAAGCACTGTGAAGACTGGAGGGGGTCTCTGTACTCCTGCCCTCTATATGGCAGAAAAGAAGCACAGAGCACCCCAGCCAAGAGTCTCTATAGGGTTGCTATGGACGAGCAATCAAGCCTTAAACTCTCAGGAGGTGATGCAGGCTGGTTCTTAAGTACAGTGTAGTCCCCAAGCTCCCACAAAGGAATGCCCACACACTATGTTAGGTGATAACACAGTTCTTTATATAAGTAAGGTTCAATATATATATATATACACAATAAATAACACACTTTGTACTCTGGCAATTTTAATATGGTAAATATGTACAATGTGTATGTGGTACCACAGTTAACTCTTGACTGCTTCAAAATGCACCAACTGCTGACAGTCTCAATGGCAAACAAATCAAATAGTAAAGAGGATCAACAATAGACATGGAAGACAAGTTGGGTTTAACAATGGCAGAATACTGGGTCCCTACCACCAGACACAGTTCTGTATGAGGATCCCGCCGCCTGGGAAACCTGTAAATAAAGAGTATCAACAAGCCCAGTCCATATGTTTAAATTAGTCTTGTTTCCTTCTAAAAATGTTCTACTACCCCAGTGTACCTGGTTTATCAGAGTTCTTCGATGAGTCGTCGACGGATCCTTCTTGAGTGAACTTCCTTCAAGGCAGGAGCCATGGATTGTCGAGATTCCTTGAAGAAAAGGTGAACAATGTCGTCAAGGCAGCAGCTTCAGTCCTTGCAGTGCTCGTCGACGATCGGTTGTGGACGTCCTGCAATGATGAGGCATGCAGTACAGCTCGATGATGAGAGTATGTTGCCGCAAAACAGATTGATGAAGAACGTAGGCCCAGCAAGGGTGTCGGGTCGTTGGCGTTGGCGATCAGGATTTGACCACAGCTGGCTTTCGGATCTTCGTCTGCGTCTTTGTGGACTTCGGGTGGCGGAAACCCACTGGCGGATTCTCATTGGTTCGTCAGCAACCTTGACTTTCTCCGGCGGGACAAAGCGGTCGACGGTGATGAGCAAGGGAGTCCATGATTTCAAAGTGTCTTAGGCAATGGAGCATTGCGGCTCCCGTCGACGAGGTTACAGCGGTCCTCCAAACCTCAGTCAACGGTGATGGTCATTGACGGCCGAGACGTCCTGGTGCTTACTTCAATGGTCCTCGGCGGTCGCTGACTCCAGTCGGCAGCCATTTTCGAAGACTGACTTCCAGGGAGCCTTGGTGAAGGTTAGCTGGTGCACGATGTTCCCTTGTAGCTCAGGAAGAGGTCTCCTAGCCAGGTACTCTCTTGGATCAGTTCTTGGAGACCCGACAGCTTTTGGATTGCGTCGAAGGAAAGCAGCAGCAAAGCCTTCTTCTTGCAGCTGTGCTTCAAGTAAAAGCATCACGTTTCAACTTCAGCTTCTGAACGATTCTAGTCAGTGAGAGGTCCCCATATATACTGTTCTGTCTCTCATTTACTCTGCTGGGCCAAGCTCAGCAGCCAGTCATTCAGCGGGGCATTCATGCAGGCCATCAGCCAATCAGGCTCATAGTGCTTTAAGGCCATTCTTCTACATCCAGACACTGACATCAAGGAATGTGTATTGGGACAAGTACCCAGCCATTCAGCAGTGCATTCATACCAGTTTCGGCAGGGCTGTCTCATTCACTGTGTCACACACAAGAACCCAGACACCGATAACATGAGATGGATATTGGTCACACACTCCCTTCACCGAGGTCCCACCCCACAGGCTTACCCACAACATACAGCCACTGGGAAGGCTCCAGCCAGTCTGGCCTGGACTTCCCAACAACACCATATATGGAACTTCCCCCCAACAGCCAGTCAAAGGAAGGGACAGAGTCAGGACTTCCCAGGACTTTGGGAAAACAAGGTAACAGGCAATAGAAAGCAAGAGGCCACAGGGGCCATCTTGTCTCCCATCAGGAATCAACTGATTCCAATGGCAGGGCCTGGGTATCCCAAAATGGAGGACACTCAGAGCACCTGTCAAATGCAGCATGGAGATGCCATCAGCCCATAACCTGCTTTGTGGGCCACACACAGGTGCCCAAAAACATACACTAGGGGTACAGGGTTGTACCCCCACCCCTGGGTGCCGTACGGGTATCCCATGGGTCTGTTAACCAAACCAAAAAGAGGAAGAGCTGCACCTTCAGGAGTCCCACATGGACTCCTGTGCAGAAAATAACGCAGAACATACATTATAACAGGAGTACAGGACAAGGACATTGAGGCCCTGTCCCTCCAATCGATTTCCAGCATCACAAGCGCGTTATAAATAACCAATTACATATAAGGCAAAAGTCCCACATATGTATACCCATGTATGTTGGCATTGCCCATAATGCCATTGATGTAAGAAAATGTGTATATACTGGCAGTGCACATATTTGACAGAATTCAGTCCCACGGTCCCTACATCCAGATAAGCTGCTTCAGTCAGAACACACTGTAACCCCTTTACCGCCCCCCACCACCTAAGCCCACCTTCCTCTCCCAATGCTTAGTTTTACATGTCCAGGCCAGGGGGGTCCAGTTCTATTTTTCTACTTTGACTTCTGATAGCTGGAGTTTCCATTTCACATTTTAAGTGGAACATTGTAAGTCCCGGAATACACATAAAAAAGAATTGGCTTATGTTTAGGCATGGTGTAGGCATTTGCTGGGCACTATCGAAATGGTACGATCTGGCCAAAAGATGGCAACAACTAGAAGATAATGACATTAGCTGGGCACACAGTATCGATGACTGGCAAATTTTCATACTATGCCTACACAAAAGCTCAAACTGTTGGCTTTGTCAATGCTTGTTTTGAACAGGACTTCAGTGCAAGGAACAGACATACATCAAGTGACTGAATACACACTTGATTAAGCCATTCTTGTGCATTTACAATTGCAATAAAGCCTTTAACTGTCAGCAGATTTCTAAGACATAACTCTGGCAGGCCAGAATTTGATGGTACTGCTGGCTAGAGCGGACTTAAAAAGCTCCTAAGAGGATGTGTTTTGGGTGCGGAGGGACAGGAGGTTGGTGAGAAGGGCTACATGACCATGGGAACTGAATGGGTGGGTAAATTGCCAAGCACCACCAAGCTGGGTGACCCTCCTCACATTTTATCTCCCTCCTACCCATATTCCAATTGAATACTTTCAGCTTACAGGTGGCGCATATTAGCCAAAACTAAAAACATGACTGGCTGGTCAGAAACACGCTGCAATGGCTCTAGTTGCAAGCTCACTAATTGGGCCCCCTGCTCCTCACGAACCCCCATAGTTGGTCAATCTAATTACCTATTCTACTGGCCGATCTGAGGAGGAAGGATAGCTCAGTGGCAACGCACCGCAACATGGATTCGAATCCCGATCCCGTGCTTAAAAACCACTCACTGTGTACGAGCGCGATAGAAATAAAATATCAATCAATTAAGCGTGCTGTAAAAGAACAATTATAATTATAATCTGCCATTAGAAATAGCTACAGATAGTGTATTTTTGCCTTAGGAGCGCATTCTAAGAGGAGAAGGAGTGCAGTGTGGAGCATTCTGAGTGCAGCCCTGTCCACTCTTCCCTGGCACTTGGACTGAGAGGTGAGGGCAGGTGAGATTAGACCGAGTCTTGCACCAAGAAGACGCAGAGTCCTAGAGCATGCTTCTCTCCCTGTCCTTCTAAGATGTGCACTCATTGTCCCCATTCTCTGCATCTGTGAAACTGCAGAATTTACCCCGACACCACGGGAGACTGCCACGTGCAAGAGTTTTAGTTTTGGTTATTCAGTGGCACTATAAGCACTCCATGCAAGCAAAACCCTTGGCATGGGGACACACAGCCTGTGAGCTTTGTCTATTTTTTACCCAGCCATTAAGTTTACTTGTTGTTCAAGCAGATAATGGGCCTCATTCCGAGCAGGGCGGTAGGGGTTAAAGGTCACCGGTAACGAGACCGGTGCCGTTAAACCCTTACCGCCCTACTATGAGTTCCCTTTCCGGGTCCTTCCTTAACGCCTGCTTTTAGCAGGCGTTAAGGACGGGACACGCAAAGGGACTCCGGGGTCAATAACGGTACCGTAATTTACGGTACCGTTATTGCCGCCGTCCCCCTTCCCATTGAGCCCTCTGGGGGCTCAATGGGAATGGGAAATGGCCCTGGTGAATGGGAATTACCGGTCCCTCCGACCTCGGAATGGACCGGTAATTACTCCAATCACCAGGCCGGAGTTTGGACGAGTTCGGGGGCCGCCATGCTGCAAGTAGCAGGTGTGATTACCTTCCGAACTCGGAAGGAGGCCCAATGTCTTTCCTCACCGTAACTAAAAAAAACATCTTATCAACTGTGCCCACAACATATACCTCGGCACACCGGATCACCCAACAACATATACCTCGGCACACCGGATCACCCAACAACATATACCTCGGCACACCGGATCACCCAACAACATATACCTCGGCACACCGGATCACCCAACAACATATACCTCGGCACACCGGATCACCCAACAACATATACCTCGGCACACCGGATCACCCAACAACATATACCTCGGCACACCGGATCACCCAACAACATATACCTCGGCACACCGGATCACCTTACTTAGACACTTCAAAACCTCTGGAACATACCGGGAAAGCTTCTCCTCAGACACAGTAGGGGGGAACACCCAATGCCCAGTCCAAGACCCCTCCACCGGCTCCCGATCTAGAAAAGGATCCATTTCAAAGCAATCCGCTTCGCCAAGGACTTTTCCAGGATGTGCTGTGGAATCCGTCCAAGGAAAAAGCATCCCCAAGCCATGAGAAAGCACACTGTGATCCAGGAAGGATGGAGCTCTGGGAATCACGGGGTACGCTTAATGGAAATCCCAAGGACTGACTTTCCCTAACCCCGCGGCACACAGTGTAATTCCCCCTCGAACGGAATCACCTGGCCTTCAGGGGAACCTTGAAGACCTGACTTTCCAAAACACCTAGAAACTGACCCTCACGCAGAGCTCACCAGTTTCAGGTGCACCAGAGTGCCTGGAGACCATGCAGGAGCCGGCAGTGCGCTGGATATACCCCGATACCATAACATGAACTAGGCTTCAGCCTCTAGGAACGCCACATGGACGGAGCTCAACCAGAGAGTGGTGGAAGAGGTCCCGCGTGACCCACACCCGGAAATTAAGTTATCAATCTTCATGCTACATCTCCTTTGAATTTTGGGGGAGAGTCTTAACTATTACCCCAGGTCAAGCGCCAGGTGTTTTGCTGAGTCAGCACCTCACCGTGGAAGATCGGCTCCAGGCAATTTGCAGCTCAGTTGCCTTTCCCCCTGCGGATATTATGGTGCATTGCAGGGAGGGATCCCCGAAGTCTCCAGGGGTTCCAGAACACTAAAGCCAGGTCTCAGGACATCAGCCATGATCAAGCATCCCCCTGCAATCCATCTTCACTCAATTTAAGGGCGCTAACTTTCCTTTGGGCAACTAGATTGGGCATTGAAACGGAAGAACTTTGACTTTTCACATGGAAGACATCAGCTGTTGGGCGCGGCTTGGACCTGAAGCTTGGTCCATTTAAGGTGACGAACAACCAAGAGACCTTTAGGCAGGATGTGGCATGAAGGGGCATATCAGTTGGCCCTGCCCATCATGTAACACAGAAGAGTTCTATCTGTGCCAGTCTAGGTGCCATGAACCTGACTCGAGCTCAGTGAGGGAGGCCATGGAGTCTGCGACGGGTAGGCCAGATTCACTCACATCTCGGGGTCTTCATGACCACCCTGGCGGCGGCATTCAGCAATACCAGCGGGGCACTCAGAGTGTTTGCAGAAGGCCCAAGAAGCAGAACTCGGTGGTCTAGCTTGGCACCTATAATGGTGCCGTGGGTAATGCCAAAGGGGAAAGGTGTCCGTTTACAAAGAAGCATCAGGTGCTGGTTGGCACCACAGGTGCAGGAGCTTACATGGGAGTAGAGTCACAGCGCCTCGACTCGTTCAGTGTGGGCGCCATGGTGATAGTGGAGAGAGGTGCAGAGTGTTTTACGAAGCACGTTTGGCTACGGGGGTCCTGGGGACAGTAAGAACATCTCGGCCTTGGCTTCATTGACACTCCACCAACTCTTAGTTAACCAATGCCATGGTGTCTTAGTCAACCTGTGTCATGGTGTCTTAGTCAACCTGTGTCATAGTCTCTTAGTCAACCTGTGTCATAGTCTCTTAGTCAACCTGTGTCATGGTGTCTTAGTCAACCTGTGTCATAGTCTCTTAGTCAACCTGTGTCATAGTCTCTTAGTCAACCAGTGTCATGGTGTCTTAGTCAACCAGTGTCATGGTGTTTTAGTCAACCTGTGTCATCGTAATGCAATTGTGTTCCTTCAATAAGAGTAAATCGTATAGGGGCTCTACAAACAACTTAAACATCAGGGGTGGTATATGGGAGCCCTGTCACACCATACGCTTTACACGAGGTGCAAATGATTTGAAACATGTGGTTGTCTGCCACTAGGAATGGCACCCCAGCAACCTGCTCCAGTCTCCCCAGTAATATAGAGTGGTTGAAGGCGCCACAAGCCACTGACAGGAGGAGGAGTATCGGGATCCCAACTTTCCCATCATGCAATATTTCCAGAGTGAGGAGCTCTGTACCTCTGGAAAGCCTAAAGCCTGATCCTCAATTTCCCAGCAGCCTTTGCTCTTTAATGAATGCCTGAATCTGGTCAGAGGAAGGCAGCCTTGTCTAGAATCTTCCGAAGAGAAGGGTCCCTGGTGATGGCCCTATACTTGAAGCTGTCAGTGGGACACATAATGGTCGCAGCATATGAAAAAAACACGTTAAAAGCCTGAATGGAAACACACTAGTCTGCCCAGAGACACTACTGCTCCTGTTCCCCTTTGCCCCATAGTGTCACAGATTTAAAGACACGGCAGACTCCAAACCAGGACTCTTTCTACTGGCCAGGGATGTAGTGCACAATTAAAACACTTTTAATTTTATTGATTTCAGATTCAGCTTTGAGAAGGCAGCCAACCCGTCTCACACGCCCCTTGACGTACACCCCGTGTCGCAATGAACCATGAACCAGGTCGGTGTGTAACAATGAAATATTTATTTATTTTTAAATTTCAAACAGATTCAATATAGGGCAGCAATCACCAATGGTGTGATAATTACACAGTAAAATGATAAGATACACTTAATTTAAGTTTCTGACATCAGACACAGCAATGCAAATATGAATGAAAACCAGATCACTTTTGGTAATACTTTTAAATGGGACAACTGTTATGCATTCCCCTTGCAACTCTCCCCCAAACACCTGTTAAGCATGTTTTGTGTGGGTGGAGAGGAGTAGCAAGGAGTCAGATGTAAGAGGCAAAAATCAGATTATTAATCCAACCTAACACCCCTAAATGGGAGGCCAAAATATGTTTGAAAACTCTTGGAATGAGAAAAATGGCACTCAGGAATTCACTAAATAGTTATTTTACATGTGCGGTTGAATGAATGAGACAGGAATTTGTGTGGCTGTACTAAAGAAGCAAGAAAATTTACAAGCTACAAGTTAAGGCACTAAACAACATACATACAGGTTAGAAAATCGGCTTTAGGAAGGAAAACCAGTGCAGCAAGTACCATAGGTGGCAAATTGCAATGTCCTCGTTTTCACGGGTTTAAAACAAACAAACAGCTTCAGAAATGAGCTAAACAGACAGAATCAAAAATCGGTTTAACTGATGAGGTACAAAGGCACATAACAGGTATGATACTAACGTGAAAGGGTGACTCTTAATGGGTGTGGGATTCTTTAAAGGGAAGGAAAATCATGTTTTAAAAGGGAAACACTTTCACGAGCAAACACGGTTTTGTTAGCAAAATGATTGGGTCTACTGCAACTATATTTTAGTGGCTAGGTATTTGCAGAAAGGCACAGTACGCAGGGAAGTTAATTTGCAAGGTTAAACTATTCACGCTGCGTTCAGCTCTATGGGAAATTCATTTATTTATTAAAAATAGAACTTACGACTTACACAATGGACTGAAATGATTTGGAAAGAATTGCGCTAACACCTGGAGACTAACATGGATTCTACTAAGAGCAGGATACACAGAGGATTCTGACAATTTAAGAATTTACTATGGTATTTATAGGAGTCTTATAGGGTTGGACAGAATGCAAGGTAACGGAACAGTGCATGCAGCTTTTTGGTTCTTGGAGAAGGTAATACTTACAAAATGCACTTGAATTGGGTAGTTTGGACAGTTTACCGGGTCTCTGGACAGCGGGTCAAGGATCTGGTCACTGCTCAGCGGCTGGGCTCTCCTTTAAGGGAACTGCGGGGCAACCGGGGTCTGGTCACAGTGGACAGCGGGGTGCATCAGCTGGGCAAGGACAGGTCTGGTCACTGGATTCTCCCAAAGGGGTCCAGAGCCTTTCCTCCTTTCTCCCCGAATTATTGGAAATTTTGTAGGGTTTACTTCTGGATAGTGGTTCTGCCTGGATCTGGAGTCTTACAGGGTGGATGTGGAATGTATGGATCTCTACATTTTGAAGGTTGGATTTTTGAATGTCGGATTTTTTAATGTCCTGACTCTCTCTATGGTTCCTCCTTTTATAAGCAGGATGACATCAGAGGGTTTATACTATGGGGGCGGAAACAACCTGGACATACCTCTAAGATGGGATAGGTTAGGCTGTGGATGTTGCCGCGTCCCTGAAAGCCGATTGGACCCAGGGAAGTGACATCAGTTTTATGATGTTATGTAACGGGAGGGATAGCCCTTTAATGTGGAAGGATATAGAGCTATGCTAAAACAGAGAACAAAGGGAGGGCTCCAACAACATATCAATTTTTTGACACTACATTCCTATTTGTGTGTCTGCTAAATTGTGTTTGCTTAGTTGCGTACTCATGCTTCACAAATTAAGCTGCGTATTCCTTGCTGGAATAGTTTTTTATGTGGATTTACTCGGTTTATGGTCATAATACCGAATTTCGAAATCTCGAAAAAAAAAATCTCGGAAAAAAAAGGCCGAAAAAAAGTCGAATTTTTTTTATGACGTTTTTATTCGAAATGGGGGGATCCCCCCAAACCCCCTTTTTTTTATTTTACCCCTTTTTTTACTTACCTGACCCCAAAACACATATAAATAAATAAATAAATAATTTGATATTTTTTTTCGAGATTTTTTCTTTTCGAGATTTTTGTAATTCGATATTATTTTTTCGGCCTTTTGACTGACCACCGATTTAATCCATACACATATCATCGAGCAACAATTTTAGCTCCAGCAAGCTGCTCCATTGTGTTAGCAGGTAGAGCCCAATTACTAGGTGTTCAGATGGATTTCTGAACTCTGACCAGGAGGGGCAGAGGTTCAAAAGGCCAGCCTAGTTTCTTGGAACAGGGTAACCTCTGGACAAGCCAGACCAATCAGGAATCAGGGTAGCGATGGTGGAGGTCAAGACTAAGTCTCAAGAGGGGTGAGGGTGACTGAAAGTCCTCGATGAGCACACAAAGTAAGGGCACTTACAAATTACTCCAGACAGGTGTTATATTAAAAATATAGACACATTTATTACAAGGCCTTTGTAACATCGACAATAGCAAAGAATCACAATAATACTAAAGTAAATCAACACATCACAATCAATACAATATATATACAAGACCAAGGGGTCTAAGGAGTTAGGAGCACGGAATATGTAGACCACCTAGATGGGGAGGAAAACAGGCAGTGCAAGTAATCGTTAGACCCAGTTCGACATCAGAAATACACCTAACTAGGAGGCAGTCCAATTCCTAAGAAGAGAGGAGCTTTATGCTCAATAGTACATGCACGCGCTTGTGCCTATGGACAAAATAGGGTCTCTTCAGGGGTCTCTGACAGTTCAGGAAGGTGAATGAAGCGATGAAGAACAAGTCCCCACTACTCAAGCAAGACCTTTACTTGCGGGCGGAGGCAGGTTGAGAGTGCGGGGATAGAGACGCTATTTCGCAACAGCGGTAGAAAAGAAATGGGCTCCTGTGCGACGGGCCACTGGTTGGGGTATGGACTACTCACTGGTCCCCGACGCAGGCCGACCCAGACTTCGCCAGTTCACTCACGTTGCTGGCAGGATCGGATGCGACAAGCAGGATGTCTCGACACCGTGTAGATTCCGCCGTAGCAGGATGCAGGGTCGAGGGGGTCACAAATGCAGCAAACGTGCACAGGTCATTGCCACAGCAGGGCAACACGGCAACCGCGGTTACTCTGGTCCGGGCACCCTCGTCTCACTTCAGACCTGGGAATGCCAAGTGTACGAAATTCGGTGTGAGGGTGCCTTTGACACAGAGCTAACAGTAGGCCAAGTTTCGAGGGCTTCCTCGAAACGGTGGTGGTGACAGAGCAAAACATCCTGCGTAAACTGGTCAGCCCACTGGTTGGCCCAGGGACACTTCCGAAGAGGCTTACTTACAGGGTTTGATGACGATGTCGAGAATAGTTGATCCCACTATTCCAATGGGTCGAAGCGCCTTCGCAGACCTTCTAGGACGATCAGATGTAGAGGGTCTCGCAGGACGACAACGGGCTCAGGGTGCCAAACCTTCCAGCGGATCACCAGCAGTTCTTCGACTCGATTTCTTGTTGTAGGATAATTGGCTCCTTATCCCTTGTTCGGTGTGAACTCAGGAGATCGACAAGGTAGTGGTGTTTTCAGCCTCCTTTTATCCAAAGTTCCCTTCGCGCCAAAACGGAGAGGACCCAATGGGAGATCTGCTCACAAACACTCACTCCCTACGTGGACCAATCACGGACCACGGTGGTCCTAGGCATTCAGGACACTCCAGACTCTCTGGCACCCAGGATGTGTATTGGGAACAGACATCCCAGCCCACATCCTGGAGGCACACACACAAGGCATGCAGAAGCCTGCAAAAGCTCTGGGTTTCGCGGGAACGTGCATGACCAAATAAGGACTGACCCGGGGAAGGTGAAGGGGCAAGATGGCCAAAGGACAGGACAAAGAATCACATGGCATGGCCATTTTGGAGCGATGCCACCTATTTGTGCCAAATGCGGTAAGCGTGTTTAACATGGCAAAAAGGGGTTCAAAACATAAGATAAACGATAGCTGCCACCAGTCCCGTCCGTGACACACCTGAACAGTTCATAATAAGTCCAGCGAGAGTTTCTAGGGCCTTTGGAATGACTAGAGACCCAAGAGTGCGGTAAAGTAAGTTACATTGCACTCTTGTTACATGTTGCACAAAAGCTGCAACATGAGGAAAGGACTAAGGGAAACAAAGTCTCCCAGTACTGACTGTCTTAAGGGCATGTCAGTTTCCCCATAAGGATTGAGCGAAAGCCCAGAGGAGTGCAGCTGAGGGCTGTGCTTCTCTGGCAAAGTTTAGATCAGGGTTTAAAACAGCAGCAAAAAGTTTGGGGGTTGACACAGCGAGGGAAAATTACATACAAATATGAAATCTTTCCTAACACTAGGAAAACATCTTTAGTATTTTTTTTTATTTTTTATTTATTTTATTGTAACATTAGTTTGATACAAAAGAAAGAAAAAAACCTTTAGTTACAGTTACAGTTCCTCGCCAGATAAGGTCAAAAAAGTCACTCCGTGTTATTTATCCTCAGAGCATCCATAAAGTTTATTATGGCACAAGTTAGCTGAGTATTGAATCCTGCAATCAAGTAACACCACCAGGCATCCATGTTTCCCGACAAGGTGCAAAGTGTGCTAAATGTAATGCACGCTGTGCTGTGATTGCTTCGCATTCAATAATTAGGTGCCCCACAGATTCTGTCGCTTGATTACAGAACCGACACTGTGCCACCTGTACAAACGGATCACGCCTCAACACCTGTATCTCCCTTGTTTTATAAAGGTTGAGACGCAGGCGCAGGAACATGTTCCGATGATAGCATAATGGGAATTTCTCCAAGTATTTGGGGATTGATCGAGTTTGTTTAAAGCGCTTCCAAGGTCCAGAGAAGATACCAGTTTGTTTCGACTCTCTTCATTTATTATCCAGTTTCGTAATCGAATTTTCTTTTTTGCAACTTGAGGCCATAGTAGTACTGTCTCAAAGGAGACGCCAGCGTTGTCTAATACGAGATGTAATTTTTTCCCCCACTCATTCAATAGAAAGGCAGGTGGATGCTGTGAGACTGAGTGTGGAATTTCATACGGTTTTACTACTGCCTCCAACCGCATTTTCCTAAAGGTGGAGATTGATTTCCACAGAACGGATCCATAAAGAGAATCGATACATAACTCGTAAAGAATAATTCAGCAATCCTAATACCTTGCGCCAAAATTTCCCTTCGAGCTTGTTCCACAAATCTTGTGGAATATTCCAGCTTATTTCACTCCCAAAGGTTATCGCAGGAACTACTTTTTGAAGATAAAATGTTAAGATTGGCTTAAAGGTAAATTTTCCGTATGCTGCGTGCAATTTTGCCCCCAGTAATGCAAACATTTTCATACGAACCAACAGGTCTTGCGTCCATTCCCACTCTCGTATTGAAGTGTTAAATAATACACCTAAGTATCGGATGCTGTTTGATATCTCAAGGAGTTCGTCATTTATCTTCCAGGCAAATTTACTTGATCTCATTAGTTTACCTTGTCCAACCACAATGATCTTTGACTTTTTGATGTTAATTTGTAAGTCATTTTGCGAGCAGTAGCCTTGTAGCGCATTTAGCAATCTCTGTAATCCAATTGGAGTGGAGTCCATAAGCACAATGTTATCTGCATAGATAGCCCAACTTATTTTGTACCTGTTTACTGACGGGGGGAAAACCCTTAAGTCATTTAATGTCAGCGGCAGGTCTGAAATGAAGAGCTTGAATAGCTGAGCAGCTAGGGGACAACCCTGCTTCACTCCTCATTTTGTGTAGATCTCGTCAGATAAATCGCCTTGCTCGTTTAGCCGAACTCTAATGGATGTCTTAGAGTGTAGAGCAATCAGTGGAGACAGCAGCTCGCTTGGACAATTCCAAGTGTTAAGTTTTTTCCATAAACGAATGCCTGACTCAGGTCTATGAAAACGATGAACAACTTTCTCTTCTGCATCAGAGCGTCTAATTTTAAACAGTTCAGAAGGACCAGATTGAGCTCAACTCCCACTCCTTTTGTAAAACCTGTTTGACGTGAGTCAACCACTGCGACCTCTTCAGCCCAGCGCGCAAGTCGTTTCTGAAGAAAGGAAACAAAAACCTTTGTATCCAAAAGGGCAATTGGGCGGTAGTTGTTTGGATCGTCCCAATTACCCTTTTTGAATATCGGCACGACCACTGCCTTTACCCATGACTCAGGCAGCACTTTCTCAAATGCAATTCTTTCAAAAAGGGTACTCATCAGGTTGGCCCATTAGGTACTGTGAGTTTTCAGCATCACATTTGATATGCCGTCGGGACCGGCCGCCCTAGAGGACTTTAGCTTCTGGATTGCCCATTCAATATCCTCTTCTGAATCTGCTACATTCCATCTTTCAGCAGTTAAGGTTAATGGTGGGACCTCAATACAGTTGTGGTCATCAAATATGTTTGTAAAGTGCGTCACCCAACTTGCCCCATTTACCCCGTTTGACATTGAGTAAGTGTGTTTGACACTACCAGTATTGATGATCTCCCAAATATGTCTACTATCTTTTTGGAGAATTAATTTTAGCATCTGTTTGGCTTGATCCTGTACCCGAATCATATTGAAGGATTTAATCCAATTCCGGTAGTGCTGTCTTCTTTTTTGTATTTGCTTGATATTACTACCCGAGTGGTCTTTTTTTAGAAGTCTTATGTCGTCCCGAAGTTTTTTCTTTTCTCTACTTATTGTTGAGTTAAAGAGATGTTTTGCTTCAACGTCGTTCCCCTTGTGTATGTTGCTCCTCACTTTAAATTGATGTAATAACAAGGGATAATTTATCCTTGAAGTGATTGAGTTTGCATTAGCAAAGTTAGTTTTCAACAATGCCAATTGGGGTGCATTCAGGCGTAGTCTGTTTGCTCTGTTGTTTATGGTGATGCTCTCCGAGTACTTGTTCGACGCAATTTTTGGAGCTTTTAGCCAGTGCAGCATCAAGGCGTCATGGTCGCTCTTTTCTGTCTTTATGACTTTGAAAGATGTAACTTGGGCTAAGAAGTTCCTGGACACCCAGTTATAATCGAGTGTCTTCTTGGACTCGTCTCGCATCCAGGTAAAACTTGGGGGGATGTCTCCACATGTACAACCATTCAGCAAAGAGCAGTCTCTCAGGGCAATCTCGTTGGACCATCGGTCACCGCGGTCCTGCATCTGTGTGTCGCTCCTTGTTCCAGATGTTGTACTTTTTGTCACGCTGCTGTTTAACCAGGAATAATTAAAGTCCCCACATTTAGAATTGTAGGATCATTAAATGATAGTAGGCCTTCATCAACAGCAGACATAACTACTGCAATGACGATTGATTGTGAAATCATTGCAGAGTTCCAATAGATGTTGACTATTAGAGTCACTTGAGTGCGTGGATTTAAGGTCCAGGTATTTTGAATTGTCGTGACTTGCACAAACATGTTGAGATTTTTCGAGGATAAAATCTTCCAGTCATTGCTGTTTTTTACCATTGTGACCAAGCCAGAGAAGGGGCGACCAAATAGGTTCTTTCCAGCAGGATTGAGGAGAACTGTGTAGCCATCAAACGCCGGACATTTGCGCAGCCATGTTTCTTGCAAACATATGATGGAAATTTGATCAGAAAATTGCCATTTTCCGTCAAAAAGGTGGGCAAAACCTCGGGTGTTCCACGATAATAGCTGATGATTAACATCAGAACTTTCCACACTAAGCTATTGGCCGATTTGTTTTTCGTCCTTTGGGCACGGTGTACGTTTAATCCTCATCTGAGCCCACAGTTCTTTCCTTCTTTTTTCATTTTCACGTTGTTCCACTGACAGGGAGTGTGTGCTATCTTCGTTGTTGTCATCAGCACAAAATACTTCAAAGCCGAAGAACAAAAACTCTTCATCTGCATCCTTTACGACTGACCTTAGAGTTCTAGAATTCAGATGTAGGTTGACCCAATCCAGATGGTCCTCGGACATGTATTCGACTACCGCTATATCTTCTGATTTTGTTTCTCGAAGCGTTGGAATACAATGTAGAAGTTTTAGTATGTTCCGCCGGTTCAGGTTTACCTCTTTTTGTTCAGGCAAAGAGTTTTTGATTTGTAGTTTCAAAGGACCTTTATTAGTTGTTGCATTTCGTTTTTCACTCCTCGTTTTAAATCCTCCGTCCAGTTTTTCGGCTTGAGCTCTTGTTAATTTCGGATTTAATTTACCACTCAAGGCATTTGGATGATCAGATGCAGCTACCATTTTTCGAGTTGGCTCTTTTTTATTCTTGTTTACAGGCAGCAGTGGAAACATCCTTATGTTTTGCTTGTTTGCTGGACCGCTAACTTGCGGTGGGATAGCACTTGATTCTCATAACCGCAGATTAGTTTTGTTAATTTTGCCCATGGCAGCTGGTAAACTTTTCGCCGTAGAGACAGCATCATCATCGGCATCTTCATCGTCGATTGAGTACGTGGAGAACTCACATAAGTTGATGGATGCTTCAGAGATTTCGTCGTCGTCACAATCAGAGCTTTCTCTTGCTCTTTTTGGGCAATGTTGAGGTACCGTATTTTTTGCTGTTTCATGTTTGGAGTTAAGTGGGGCCTCCTTTGATTTCACAGGATGAATAAATATGGAAGGGTGCGGCGGAGTTGAGAGTTTCCGTATGAATTTTTTTCTAACCGTTGTGCGAGCGCGTTTGGCCACTTGATTCTGGTTAGAGCGTTTCTGAGATGTTTTATGACCACTCTTTTTTTTCTGCGGTTGGCTTTCACTCGCTTTCTCTATCATTGTGGACTTGTTGAAGATCCCAAAAGAGAGTTTCTCTGTTAAATTTCCCAGGCAGCCGAACACCAAATATTTGCTCCGGCTCCGGCATTACAGCCAGAGCAGCACCATTTCTGATTTGATCAGGGGCTTCTTGCTGGGGCATAGAGTTACTATGTGCGAGCGGCATTTGACTCTCGCTTGCATTGCTTGTCGTCAGGCCCTTTTCCCGCACAGCAGGGGAGTGCTTTTCGTGTTCCATTGTTCTGCGGTCTGGACACACCGGGGCCGTTCTGCGGCCAGGCTTTCCTGTGGTCTCAAGGCAATTTCTGGTGACCTGGCTAGGATCTCCATTTTTTGCTTCTGACATTGGTATTTGTATGTGTAGGGCGTGAAACCCTTCGCTTCCAGTTCGCTTTTTTGTTAGTATATTATGGCGCATCCACTTTGTGCACTCAATTACAGCATCGGTTAGAGTCGATTTGTCCACATTTGCCTGTCACGCAAGATCACATAATCTGCTTTGCCATTTTGAAGATGTTTCAGCTTCGCTGTCACGTCTTCGCTCAATTGTTTGCGAAAAAGATTCAAGCATAGAAATCTTGGCATTGACAGGTGCCAAGAGAGACATTTGGTCACACACGGCATCATGCAGTGATTCGTACAATTTCATAAATGGCAATAAGGCAATCGATGTTGCAGCCAGTACGTTGTTATGAATTTGGATACCTGCAGATGTGGATAAGGAGCTTTTAGAAGGTTGATCGAGTCTTGCGTCCTCAGAAGCAACCTTTTTAGGTCTGTCAGTGGCAGTGTTTTCTTTTGGCGGTCCGGACAAATTTGAATTGCTCATCACGGCTCTCATCTCTACATCCTTAGTACTTAAAAGCTCCAAACTTCCACGAGGTCTTTGATGGGGAGAGTTATTAGTCAAAGCTGACGTCCATGCTTCAGATCTGTTTGATGTGTTACAAGGTAAGTTCACTGGTGAGTTGTATTCCGCGGCCTCCATCCTGTTTATTTGTGCAGTTTCATTTAGCAGAAAACTGTCGTTTAGGCATTCGTATGTGGCCAAAAAGTCTGCTTTTAATCTTGCAGTCAGCCGTGCTTCCCGTGCTGAAAGTTCGATAGTAGCAACTTCGGTAGGGGGCATGCTTTTAGGAGTTTCCAACAATTTCTGCGGCTGCAATGTGTGTAAAGCATTTGTTACAGCCACATCTGATGAAGCCGTTTGGCTTAAGTCTGTTACCTGAGCTGAGGCGTTTCCAGATGGATTTGGAGCATGCAAGGGTTCGGTACTCTTGCCCCCCCAGGTATTGTTTCTTTGGAAATTTCAAGGATGCCAACCTTCTTTGCGCCATGCGACGTTGGAAGCGCCAACATGTTTTTTTTTACATCTGAAGGTTTTGAAAATGAGAATGCACGCGGCTCTCCGAGGCTTCGATTGTCAACCAGGGGGGGTGGCACCTTAACCTGAGTTAAAACGTTTGGAATGTTGATTGCCAGGAGGTCGGAGTGGGTTAATTCAAAGGGAGAGATTTGGGCGAAGTCGCTGGCATCAACATACACCGAAGGAGAGAATAAAGTAGCTGGCTCAGCTCAACCGGAATCGCTTTCAGAGCGTACACGTTGGGGAATTAAGATGCCTTCACTTCCAGGGCATACTTCCACCGTGGGGGGGGCAATAATGTTTGTGACAAAGAGGCTAGCGAAGGCACTGTGCCTCTCTCCAAGCGTCTAGCAACCTCCATGTCATCTTCAGTGTCGTCTACAGTGTCGTTTGAAACATTTGGATCATTTGGATCGGTCGGTCGTCCAGGTTTACCTCCTTTGAAAATCTCTGTGGCAACTTCCTTCGGGATAACAACAATTCGTGCCGAGTCTGCAGGCCCTCCTTCGCAGTCACCATGCTGCACTGAACTACAACAGCAGCTCGGATTGTTATCGGAAGTACACAGGTGTGCAGGCGGCAAGCTGCGGACGCGCGGCGGACTGCGGTAGACTGAACTCGTCACCGAACTCCGCGCCGTGCTCCGCGCTTCAATGTAGCTTTTGTAGGCTGGGCCAAAAGTTAAAGAGACAGCAGTCCAGGAAACCCAGGGTCCGTTGCAGCAGCTCCTCACAGGGTCCACACGCAAGGAGTTTCTGTGGTAGACTGAACTCATCACCGAACTCCGCGCCGCGCTCCGCGCTTCAACGTAGCTTTTGTAGGCTGGGCCAAAAGTTAAAGAGAGAGCAGTCCAGGAAACCCAGGGTCCGTTGCAGCAGCTCCTCACAGGGTCCACACACAAGGAGTTTCTGCGGTTGACTGAACTCGTCACCGAACAGACCTTAAGTATGTTTCTGCTGTGGGTCACTTTACGCCCTACTGTATCCCTTTTAAACAACTGTTGCTTTTTTCTTTGTTCTTTGAAAAAAGGTTAAATATGATGTAATATTTACCACAAGGACAGTACTAACACACCCATGTTTTAGATATTGGCTGTCATGTATAGTATTGTACCAATTGTTATGTTGTTTGCATTTTTCAACCAATGAGTATGAAGTAAAAATACTAAAGATGTTTGCCTAGTAATTGGGTTCTACCTGCGAACAGAATGGAGCAGCTTGTTGGAGCAAAAATTGTTGCTCTATGATATGTGTATAGATTAAGTCCACATAAAAATCTATTCCAGCAAGGGATACTCAGCTTACTTTTGAAGCATGACTACGCAACTAAGCTAACACAATTTAGCAGACACACAAATAGGAATGTAGTGTCAACAAATTGATAAGTGGTTGGAGCCCTCCCTTTGTTCTCTATCAGTGTTTTATGATGTGCCTTGTTATACCACAGTTACTTTTGCCAAAATCACTTCTGAAATGAAACCCTTATATTTACAATTGTTATCCTCCTGGGGCAGACCCCATATTTTACAAGGAATATGGCATTCCAAACCCCAAGTTTGTGCAATGCTGTTTTGTCCTTCTGACAATCTTTTGCCATTTCTATGGAAAACATTTCCCCTAAAAATCTACATAAGCCTAACAGTGTCGGACATATTTCCATAAAATTTTACATCTGTGTCATGTACGCTTTCCTCAGAAATGCCTCTTTAATGCCATTCATGTCCCCATATGCTAGGAAGAAACAAATAGTCTCATCTTGCTGATACAAAAATTACATTTAAAACCATCATAATTTCACATTACTGCTAATTCGGATTACTGAAATAAATGTTGAAATATAAAAAGTCTTTTAAATGAAATGGGCTGGCTTTGTTCCCAAAGATGGGCAGTCTTTCCAACCCCCCCAGCCAAATGTCTTTCACTGGTCAACTTTGCACAGAGGTTGCCATGGTTTCTCCTTTGAAGCCCTTCAGTTTGAATGCAGGGATTTCACACTTCTGAGGCAAACACATGGGTTGGAATCACCCTTTGTTCTTGGGAGCATCTCTGCCATGCAGTCTGAGGCACCCTGTAATTATCACACCTGTCAGCCTAAAGAAGAGGGTCCATGCCCTGGCAGCATCAAATCATGGGTAGGTGCAACATTTGCCCTTTAATCCAAAATGGTCTAACAGGAATGCCTGCCTCAATTAGGCTATTGATGTTCTTTTTGTGAAGAACATAAAATACACGGAGTTAAATACACTTATGTATTTGCAGCTTTTCTTCCGCAAATGTACAGTTGTGTTTCTGGGCATTTTACAGTATTCTTTCCCATTTAGCTTTCATAATGTCGTTTCATTCCTCTGTAAGGCAAAGTAACACAGGTTCATTTTATTTTCATGTCCATTTAACAAAATGCGGTTTTGCTCGCATTTTGCTATCTAAAAGCTTTCATAGCCCTGGTCAATTTCTGTACACATGGATATGTTCAAGAAATGAGTTATTTGAAACTGACACCAAGCAAAGGGAGAGAGAGAGCTTGTTTTGAAGAGCTTTGCCTGTGTTAATTTGTCGCAAAAGTAAACGCTTGCCATATGGCCTGAAATTAATTTCTCTGCTCTTCACAGATTTTCCTTGACACAACAATGCCTTTCAGGGAGGAAAGGCCCTCCTTTGATGGTGTTCATCCTGAAGATAGATGGGCATGGCTGTGTTTTACTGAAACCAAACTGTGTAATGTTGAACGATGGAAATAGCACAAGTGCAAGGCCATTTTAAACACAGAACATTTTATTTTTCAGTTTGAAGTTTTGAGCTGGCAGCATAACAGCTTTGAGCCATTCTGCCTTGGAATCCTTCTCTTTGAGTTCACATGAGAAAACAAAATGCAGCCATTCTCGCGGTGTCCGTGCTCCATCTCGCCCCATATGTGCTCAGCAGCAGACAGCACAGCCATTACTTCTGTCACTGCAAAAAAACAGTTTTGTGATGCAGGGGAATATGTGCTCAGCAGACACAGTGCAGCCATTATTTTTGGTAACTGCTAACATGCAGTTTTGTGATGCAAGGATTTCTGTTGGGCTGGTAAATATACCCCACAATAGGATGACTTGACTAAACCATTCTTACTACAACATTCATATCAGAGTGGGACATGGAGCCGTTAGCTCCTGCTCTGAATCTGGCTCTGCCCCTTTTTGCGCCGCAGTGCAGTCAACTGCCTGAAGCGGTAGGCTGGAGGGGTGTGGGCATGGACACCAGACAGTGCTGCATGCGCTGCCTCCAGCTCCAGTCCTGAGCGCATTCACTAGTCCGACTTCAGAAAGACGTCAGGTCATTTCAGGCATCAGTCAACTCTCCTGCTCGGCTCCCTCATTGTCCTGCCAGAGGATCACCTCTTCTGCTCAACACTCTCATTGTCCAGGCAGCAGCACACCTCTCCTGCTCGGCACCCTCATTGTCCTGCCAACAGGACGCCTCTCCAGTCTGCACCCTCATTTTCCTGCCAGCAGGCCACCTCCCCTGCTCTGCACCCTCATTGTCCTGCCAGCGGGACACCTCTCCTGCTCGACAGCCCCATTGTCCTGCCAGCAGGACACCTCTCCTGCTCATCACCTCATTGTCCTGCCAGCGGGATACCGCACCTGCTCGACACCGTCATTGTCCGGTGGCACACCTGTCCTGATCGACACCCTCATTGTCCTAACAGCAGGACACCTCTCCTGCTCACCACCCCATTGTCCTGGCCCAGGGACACCTCTCCTGCTCGGCACCTCATTGTCCTGTCAGCGGGACACATGTCCGGCTCTGCACCTCATTGTCCTGCCAACAGGAAACCTCTCCTGCTCAGCACCTCATTGTCCTGCCAGTGGGGCACCCCTCATGCTCAGAATCTCATTGTCCTGCCAGCGGGACACCCCTCCTGCCCTGCAGCCACATTGTCCTGCCAGTGGCACAACTCTCCTGGTCGACACCCCCATTGTCCTGCCAGCAGGATACCTCTCCTGCTCACTACCCTCATTTTACAGGCAGCGGCACACCTCTCCTGCTCAGCACCTTATTGTCCTGGCAGCGGGACACTTCTCATGCTCGGCACCTCATTGTCCTGCCAGTGGGACACATTTCCTGGTCGACACCCTCAATGTCTTGCCAGTGGCACACCTCTCCTGGTCGACACTCACAGTGTCCTGCCAGCAGGACACCTCTCCTGCTCACTACCCTCATTGTACAGGCAGCGACACACCTCTCCTGCTCAGCACCTCATTGTCCGGGCAGCGGGACACCTCTCCTGCTCGGCACCTCATTGTCCGGGCAGCGGGACAGCTCTCCTGCTCAATACTCTCATTGTCCTGCCAGCGGGACACCTCTCCTGATCTGCACCCTCATTGTCCTGCCAGCAGGATACCTCTCCTGCTCACTACCCTCATTTTACAGGCAGCGGCACACCTCTCCTGCTCAGCACCTTATTGTCCTGGCAGCGGGACACCTCTCATGCTCGGCACCTCATTGTCCTGCCAGCGGGACACATTTCCTGGTCGACACCCTCAATGTCTTGCCAGTGGCACACCTCTCCTGGTCGACACTCACAGTGTCCTGCCAGCAGGACACCTCTCCTGCTCACTACCCTCATTGTACAGGCAGCGACACACCTCTCCTGCTCAGCACCTCATTGTCCGGGCAGCGGGACACCTCTCCTGCTCGGCACCTCATTGTCCGGGCAGCGGGATAGCTCTCCTGCTCAATACTCTCATTGTCCTGCCAGCGGGACACCTCTCCTGATCTGCACCCTCATTGTCCTGCCAGCGGGCTACCTCTCCTGCTCAGTACCTCATTGTCCTGGCAGTGGTACACCTCTCCTGCTCAGCACATCATTGTCCTGCCAGCGGGCTACCTCTCCTGCTCAGTACCTCATTGTCCTGGCAGCGGTACACCTCTCCTGCTCAGTACCTCATTGTCCTGGCAGCGGTACACCTCTCCTACTCTGCACCCTCATTGTCCTGCCAGCGGGCTACCTCTCCTGCTCAGTACCTCATTGTCCTGGCAGCGGTACACCTCTCCTGCTTAGCACATCATTGCCCTGGCAGCGGGACACCTCTCCTCATCGACACCCTCATTGTCTTTCCAGTGGCACACCTCTCCTGGTCGACACTCACATTGTCCTGCCAGCAGGACACCTCTCCTGCTCACTACCCTCATTGTACAGGCATCGGAACACATCACCCGCTCAGCACCTCATTGTCCGGGCAGTGGGACACCTCTCCTGCTCGGCACCTCATTGTCGTGCCAGCGGGGCGCATTTCCTGCTCAGCACTCTCATTGTCCTGCCACCGGGACACCTGTCCTGATCAGCACCCTCATTGTCCTGGCAGCGGGACACCCCTCCTGCTCAGCACCCTCATTGTCCTGCCAGTGGGACACCTCTCCTACTCTGCACCCTCATTGTCCTGCCAGCGGGACACCTCTCCTGCTCAGCACCCTCATTGTCCTACCAGCGGGACACCTCTCCTGGTTGTCACCCTCATTGTCCAGACAGTAGGACACCTCTCCTGTTCGGCACCACTTTGTCCTGCCAGTGGGACACTTCTCCTGCTCGGCACCTCTTTGTCCTGCCAGCGGGACACCTCTCCTGCTCAACACCCTCATTGTCCTGCCAGCGGGACATCTCTCCTGCTCAGCACCCCATTGTCCTGGCAATGGGACAGCTCTCCTGCTCAGCACCTCATTGTCCTGGCAACGGGACAGCTCTCCTGCTCAGCACCTCATTGTCCTGCCAGCAGGCCGCCTCTCCTGCTCAGCACCTCATTGTCCTGGCAATGGGACAGCTCTCCTGCTCAGCACCTCATTGTCCTGCCAGCAGGCCGCCTCTCCTGCTCAGCACCTCATTGTCCTGGCAACGGGACAGCTCTCCTGCTCAGCACCTCATTGTCCTGCCAGCGGGACACCTCTCCTGCTCGCCACCCTCACTATCCTTCATTGGTTTTGGTTTTCATTGGTTTTGCCAGGATTGGGTTGCATGGTGTGGTGCTTTGAACAAAGATGTGACCTAGCTGTGAACTGGGCCTGCCTACGGCATCGATCCACGACTCTACTTTAATGGCAGAGTCGATGGCTCTGTGTTCAATGTGTAAAGTGTCAGAGGGAGAGGGTGAGCCTGGCATAAGCATTGTTTCACAGCAGAGGCATTGGTCAACGCCCCAATGAGGTACATCCCTGACAATGGGCCATCATGCATGGTCAATTTTGCCTTGATGGTCCACTTCCCGGAATGCAATGTCCTTCATCAGGAACCTCAAAAAGTGCCCTCCAGTATGATGGGAGGATTTTCCTCCATCATGAGGAAAATGGCCATTGGCAATATATAATCACGTGACGAATCAGGTAGAGTAGTACCAGTACTGGCAGACCGGCAGCAGCATTAAAACTATTCAAAATACTCCCAAACACTTGGGATATGACCTCGGATCTCATATTGACCAGAAAACAAGAAGTGCTCTTTTTGGGGAACTATACTAAGCCCATCCGGTTTTAATAACTGTCACCCGGATCCCACTTAGCGTTATGCTCTTAACATGGCATCTATCATGGCATTTATCATGGCATATAACATTGATAGAGTTGCTACTAAGACGACCATGAAGACCATAGGGTCTCTTGAAGCAGTGGAAGGTGCTCGCTGTGTGGGACATCACCCAGAGGTGGTACATGGGGGGGCCCCGCAGAGCTTTCCCAGTCACTGCTCAGCAAAGACACCCCATTAGGGTAGTCCTCCGAGCATAACCCATCGTAAGTGGTTCTTCATGGGGCGTCCAGAGGGTTTCCCGTGAGGAACAGCGGAGCAGAAGTAGTAGCAGGGGGCCGACACCCGGAGACAACAGAATAAAGAGAGGATTTTGAAGGATTCAGGGCATACTGAGGGCCAGCCGCTTTCCTAGGGTTCGTTCCACGGTCCTCATGGAGTGGGACCCTTCATTCACTGCACCATGGAGAGGAAACCCCAGGGTGAAGCGTAGATGCGTGCCCAAGGAAAAGTGGACATTCGGGCCCAGGGCATACTCACCCTGTGCAGAAACGATCCTGGGGAGTGAGTACAGTAGCTAGAGGGACAGGGAGACTGAAGACCACTCGGACGCCATTATTCTCTGGCCTGACTCAAAGATGGAGACTTAATAACTAGCAAACCCTGGCAGTTAGGTATTACAATCAGAAAAAGAAGAGAGGGAAATCACATGCGAAGAGGTGAAACCACGAGGCCCAATCCCATCCCAAGACCCAGAATTAATGGCTCACCAATCAGAAAGCTTATTGGAGTAGTTAGTTAGAGCCAAAGCCACATTGTAAAAGAGGCATAAATCACTCTGCAGAATAGGAGCTAGGATGGCCTCTGGAGAGTCTGTCTTTTGGCAGTGTTAGAAGTAAGGCAACAAGGCTTCAAGGTGCTATGGCTACCAACAAAACATGATCACACAAATAGAGCCTAGTTAAGGCAAATGGTTATCAGCTCAATTACAGAGAAGCAGGAGGCAGACCAGCCAAATAGCCCAACTCTTGAGTGAGATGAGGCTCATGGGCAAAAGTAGGGCAAGGAGCCAACTGGACGCTTTCACCCAGAATCTGACAAGATCCAGAGAAGACAGTGCAAGGTTAGAGGGAGTCACCTGCTGTGGGCTGTGGCTATAATCCTGGTGGTACCCTCAAGACCAGTAGAGGTGAGAACATGTAAAATGTAGGGTCACCTGGCTAGGGAATGGGCCTGGCAGGTACCAGTACTCTTGGGAGTACTGCTATAAGAGATTAGAGATGCTTTTAAAAATCAGTTTCCCCTTTTTATGTTCTACTGAGTACACCCCTAGAACTTATAGGAGTTTCTCTTTCCGGGCCCTTATCATCGGATGACAGAATTAAGTGAACTACAGAAAATGTAATCAAGAGAGAACGGCCTCTTCTGCCACTTTTGTGCCTTCTGGCCTTTTTATTCCTGCACCCAACCTCCCACCCCAGCAGGCTATCCTGTGTTTATTGCAAGCCAGATTAACCTCCCACCCAACTCATCTTCGTGTCAAGTGCTTGGTTCCTCCCCTCTCAAGACACTGCTCAAACATTTTATGAATTTCCCAGCAACCTTCAGATTTCATAATATTGCTTCTGTTTTTTATGTCATCTATGTCAGAAGCGCACTCCGAAAATTTGTGAAAATGGATTTTAGAAAATATTCGTCTTTTGAAATATAAACAAGTCAATAAATATACAGACAACCATTGGAATGTTAAGAATTAAACAGCAAATAGTAACCAATTTAAATCCTTCGTATTGATGACTTGCCAAGGCACCCAAAAGGAGAGGGGAGGGAGCTGCATCTGAGACACAAAGAAAGAAGTTGGATCTATAACTTGCAAACATCTGAGAATGGATTAAATACAGACAATCATTTCAATGTTCTTCCATAGTAAGCAATCACCCATTTCTTTTGGGAATAATTATTTGGGTGCATATGTATGGCTTGCAAGATTATTAGGGTATACTGACATGCATGCTATATAGATTTTCAATATATCCCTCATGTTTGACAAACCTCTGACAATTCATCTTAAATGTGGATTGCTAAGGTACTATGTGATCTCTGCTCGAATCCAAATCTATCTAATTATTTTTGTTCTCTTTTAAGTCATTGGCTACAAATATATGTGGGGGTAGACCCCCCCTGCAGCCCTCCCTTGCCCCACCACCTTAATTATTACCCTTACCCACCCCCACATATATTTATGGCCCAATTTGGCAAAAAGAGTTTGATGGATTTGGCTTCGATCAAATCTCCTGCGATGAAACCTCCCTATCCAAATTGCTAACACCCATAAATACATTTGCGTAAATAAAGGAAGGTCTTCTTGTTTTTATTGTGATAGGGTAATGTGCAGCATATGCATCCTGGTTAGTGCCAAGATTTAAGCATGTTATCGGTATTGGTTTGTGATATCTGTTAAGGCCCTTGTGCATCAGTGGTTAATGTTTTACTGCTTTGAATATATCTCGGGAGGATAGCTCACTTGCAACGTGCTCACCTTGGTAACAAGACAACATGGAACAACACTGGTTCGATCCCCGGGTCTGTGTTTAGAAACCTCTGGGTATTAAGCGTGTTATAAATAACCTGTCATATCTTATCAGTGATTTAGACTATAGTTTTTTTTCACCCTTTTCATGGCCTTAAATGGTTTTAACCAACTGTCAGCCTTTAAAAAGCCCTGGTTCCAGTTTTAAAATGTGTAAATATATTGATATAAATACAAAATGTGCAGAAAACAAAACCTTAAAATAAATCCTGTAAAAAGGGGCAATGTGAGAGCTGGCATCAAGCGATATTCTGGGGGCAACGTAAAACTAAAATAATAAAAGTATGTTTCCATCACGGAACAACACTTTTCTTATTTTACACAGAGCTCACAATCAGGCCCTAAAATGCACATACACAGCATCCAGACAAGCACTCACGCAGCCATGCAGCTCCTCTCATCGATCACACACACCGCACTCACCAGAACACTTCATTCACGCAAATACACTGTCATGCACGCACACCTTAAAAAGGCAATATCTCTCTCACACACAAACACACACAGCATTTATTGTATTTGAAACACTTACCTGAGTGAGCCCCGGCTGTGATCTTCTCTGGGAGGCCCCGGCTTACTCCCTCTTCCTCCAATGTCATCACATTGTTGGAAGAGGGTCAAGGGCTAGGAGACGCCTTTCACCCCTCTGTCAGGCAGAGGGTGGGTCAGCATTCTGACTCCGCCCCCGGCATGAGACAGACAGGCGGGGGGAGGGAGGGATAGGTTCGCAGGGTAGAGGGAGAGAGAAGGAAGAGTAGAAGAGGAATGTCTTGAGGAGTTTCTGGAATTTAAGGAGATCTGGCTCAAGACGGAGAATGGCAGGGAGGCTATTCCAGAGAGAGCCCCCTGCTGAGGATAAAGATCTCCCCCCAAATCTCTGCTTGGCGAACCGGCTCACTCGCAGAAGGATGGAGGTAGATGAGCGGTGGGATCACGAGGGACAGTATTTAGGAAGGCAATGTTGCAGGTAGGTAGGTCCCAGGCCCATGAAAAAGCCTTGTGAACAGTGCAGAATCCGAGCAGGAGCCCCATTCCTTATAGACAACTGTCACACACCACTTTTCCATTTCTCCCAAAGAATTGTCCAACGCCACTTTCAGAATGCCGCTGATGAATGAGATCACGGACCTTTGCCCCTTCTGCAGCGCCCACAGCCAATTGCACCATTCCAATTTCACATTTCGTCCACAAGATTCCCCATTGCCACTTTGACATTCACCCAGAATATTGTGCCATGCCACTTTCTCATTACTTTCCCCATGCCACTGCGACATTGCACCCAAGTGGGTTTTCTTTCACACTTACACATTACCAATGCCAGTTTCGGCGGAGGCTTTCCCATAGGGGCACTACGCCACCCATACATTTCTAGGACCCTCTTGATCCTGCAAATTAAAATACCAAAGAAGCTAACATTTTTTTTTAAATGTGAAAAAACAGCACTTGCATTTTGCCACAGATTTTAACTCGCTCCATAATAAGGCAAAAGTAGTATTTTCATTTACAAAGAATCTAAAAATAAATGGAAATGCAAAGACTGGTGGTGTCCCTTATGCCCTTCACAGGACCTTATATGGGGGAATGCTGGAGGATGACTTCACTCATGTAGAGCTCTGTGAAAGGCATTGGGAGACCACAGGTGACGTCACAACAGCCCGTAACTGGGCACAGAATTCCAGGTGTGGCCTCTGGTCCTGGACACAAAGCCCCAGATGCGACCTCCAAAGGTGGGTGGAATCTTTCCAGATGTGGCCTTCAGAAGCAGACACAATGCCCCAGATGCGGCCTTCAGAAGCAGACACAATCCCACAGATGTGGCCTTCAGAAGCACACACAATGCCCCAGATGTGGCCTTCCGAAGCAGACACAATGCCCCAGATGTGTCCTTCAAAAGCAGACCCAATCCCTCAGATGTGGCCTTCAGAAGCAGACACAATGCCCCTGATGTGGCCTTCAGCAGCAGACACAATGCCCCAGGTGTGGTCTTCAGAAGCAGACACAATGCCCCGGATGTGGCATTCAGAAGCAGACACAATGCAGACACAATCCCTCAGATGTGGCTTTCAGAAGCAGACAGAATGCCCCTGATGTGGCCTTCAGCAGCAGACACAATGCCCCAGATGTGGTCTTCAGAGGCAGACACAATGCCCCAGATGTGGTCTTCAGAGGCAGACACAATGCCCCAGATGTGGCCTTCACAATCAGACACAGTGCCCCAGAGGTGGCCTTCAGAAGCAGACACAATCCCACAGATGTGGCCTTCAGAAGCACACACAATGCCCCAGATGTGGCCTTCCAAAGCAGACACAATGCCCCAGATGTGTCATTCAAAAACAGACACAATGCCGCAGATGTGGCCTTCAGCAGCAGACACAATCCCTCAGATGCGGCCTTCAAAAGCAGACACAATGCCCCAGATGTGGCCTTCAGAAACAGACACAATGCCCCAGATGTGGCCTTCAGCAGCAGACACAATGCCCCAGATGTGGCCTTCAGAAAAAGGCACAATGCCCCAGATGTGGCCTTCAGAAGCAGACACAATGCCCCAGATGTGGCCTTCAGAAGCAGACACAATTCCTCAGATGTGGCCTTCAAAAGCAGACACAATGCCGCAGATGTGGCCTTCAGCAGCCGACACAATCCCTCTGATGTTGCCTTCAGAAGTAGACACAATGCCCCAGATGTAGCCTTCAGCAGCAGACACAATGCCCCAGATGGGGCCTTCAGCAGCAGACACAATCCCTCAGATGTGGCCTTCAGAAGCAGACACAATCCCTCAGATGTGGCCTTCGGAAGCAGACACAATGCCCCAGATGTGGTCTTCAGAAGCAGACACAATGCCCCAGATGTGGTCTTCAGAAGCAGACACAATGCAGACACAATGCCCCAGATGTGGCCTTCAGAAACAGACACAATGCCCAGATGTGGCCTTCTGAAGCAGACACAATGCCCCAGATTTGGCCTTCAGAAGCAGACACAATGCCCCAGATGTGGCGTTCAGAAGCAGACACAATGCCTCCGGTGTGGCCTTTAGAAGCAGACACAATGGCCCAGATGTGGCCTTCAGCAGCAGACACACTGCCCCAGATGTGGCCTTCAGAAGCACACACAATACCCCAGATGTGGCCTTCCAAAGCAGACACAAATACCCCAGATGTGTCCTTCAAAAGCAGACACAATGCCGCAGATGTGGCCTTCAGCAGCAGACACAATCCCTAAAATGTGGCCTTCAGAAACAGACGCAATGCCCAAGATGTGGCCTTCAAAAGCAGACACAATGCCGCAGATGTGGCCTTCAGAAGCAGACACAATCCCTCAGATGTGGCCTTCAAAAGCAGACACAATGCCGCAGATGTGGCTTTCAGCAGCAGGCACAATCCCTCAGATGTGGCATTCAGCAGCAGACACAATGCCCCAGATGTGGTCTTCAGAAGCTGACACAATGCCCCAGATGTGGCCTTCAGGAACAGACACAATCCCTCAGATGTGGCCTTCAGAAGCACACACAATGCCCCAGATGTGGCCCTCAGCAGCAGGCACAATGCCCCAAATGTGGTCTTCTGAAGCAGACACAATGCCCCAGATGTGGCCTTCAGAAGCAGACACAATGCAGACACAATGCCCCAGATGTGGCCTTCAGAAACAGACAGAGTGCCCCAGATGTGGCCTTCAGCAGCAGCCACAGTGCCCCAGATGTGGCCTTCAGAACAGACACAATGCTGCAGATGTGGCCTTCAGAAGCAGGCACAATGCAGACACAATGCCCCAGATGTGGCGTCCGAAGCAGACACAATGCCAAGATTTGGCCTTCAGAAGCAGACACAATGCCTCTGGTGTGGCCTTCAGAAGCAGACACAATGACCCCAGATGAGGCCTTCAGCAGCAGACACAATGCCCCACATGTGGCCTTCAGCAGCAGACACAATGCCCCAGATGTGGCCTCCAGCAGCAGACACCTTGCCCCAGATGTGGCCTTCAGCAGCAGACACAATGCCCCAGCTGTGGCCTTCAGCAGCAGACACAATGGCCCCAGATGTGGCCTTCAGAACTGCACTCAAGGAGAGGCCTCATTGGTGAATTGTATGGTAGTGCCACAAGCCCCCTACATGGGTTGGTTCGCCCCCTTTTTGTTCTCCTCGCAGTCTTGTCCCATGGAGGAGTCTCTTTGGTGTCATCCACTTGAAGGCCCCCTCCTGCAGGTTGTGGGCTTTAGGATCTCCATTCCCATGATGCACTGCTCCGGGGTTTCCCAGGGACCATCTCGCGGCCGGCTGCTACCTTACATGGCTAGATCACCATTCCTTGTCATTTCTGGGGACCTCAGACATCCCCGTGCCCTATTTGGGGAATTTGGCGGCAGGATGAAGAGAGCTCTTGGCCTGTGAAGTGGGAAGATGGCTTTTGGGACTAGTTCGCCCCCTGGGCTGGGAGCACCGCCAGGTTCCTTCCAACTCCTCCATCCTTTAATGTGCACGAGTTAGGGCAACATGGAACACGGCTCTGTCTTCATTAAGCGACATGGGCCGCTCGAAGCGATGGACTCACACCACGGGGGCTTCCCACACTGCCAGCAAAGCTCAGCTGTGATAGGGGTGTGCCAGTGGTGCCGTGCCCGGGGCGCCACATCATCGGCAGCAACCTCAGCAGAATTGCGCGCTGCCTAGCAAATGCGCTGTATCCGCTCTCAGTTCTGAGCAACTCATCTAGTTTGATGGTTGTTTTGCATCTTTATTATGGAACATCTTCAAGAGACACAGCAGTGAGTGGAGAATGAATCATTGGAGTGACTATTGTCTGTAAACTAGTCCTTGTATTACTTCATTAGCACTGCAATAGTGCATTTGTTTCTGAAAGCTCCACCAACACACTCGGTTAGCTATGCAAGCTGTGCCTGCTTCCAAGATAAAAAGTAAACTTAATCACCTTTTGTACAAGCCTACTTAAGTTTCATAATATTTCTTAACTCCCACAACAGTGCTACTTTTGTAGCAGCCTTCCATTTTTTTTTCAATGTTAAACAGTAACTCTAAGCAGGCGACTTTATCACATTGTTGTATTTGTCATAGGTTAGTCTTGAAATGACAGTAATAACACACATGGGGGATTTGTCAGGCGCAGATCACTTTGCCTTCTGGAACTTGTAGTTCACCACTCATGATGGGGTTGAAATAAAGCTCTACATGCAGTGCATGGACGGAATTTACACAAGTTAAGTGACATGAGTTGCAGAACATTATTGATGGTTTGTAATTATTGTTTCTGCTTTAGAATATGATTGTTAAAGACGAGTGTAAATGTTGTGTAGTTCTTTTCTTGCCTTAGCTGCGTCGGTGGGCTCTTCCTTTTCTGAGCCGCTGTCACTGGAAATGCCCGGCCCCGGCCGCTTGCTCCTGGAAGAAGGACATAGAATCTGCCCCAGTGCCTCTGATCTTCATGGTCGCCTCGGAACATAGTGCCTGATTGTTTCTTTCAGGTAGACCGGAGCCTGCACAAATAGGCATCTGTGTACCGTGCTCATAGTCTTGAACTAGATCCTGTCCTCCACGGCCAGCCAATGGAGGGCCTCTCTATCTGCTGTGATATGCTCTCTCCTCAATTCTTACGGCATTGTTTAGAATGGCCTGACACCTTGCAGTGCAGCCCTTGCTCGCACCTATCAAACGTGCATTACCATAATATAGCCTGGATAGCATTGTGGCCCCTGCTATAGTTGTGCAGTTTTCCTCGCTCAGATAGGGTCTGACATGTTTAAGAAGGCGCAGGTAGTATTGACAATTTTTGTTCAGATAGGTAGGTAGCCTGCGCTTCTGTGCACAATGATGCTTCCAAGAATATCACTAGTGTTTAGACTTTCCCTGCCACTTCAATGGGGGAGTCTTTTTGATATGGATATTGATATTTTATTTCTATCGCGCTCGTACACAAGTGTTTCAGAGCGCGACAAGGCAAGGGAGGGGAAGAGGAGAGAACAAAGCAGCGATCTTACTAGGCCAAGTGACATTGAGAATGCGCAAGTGCATGGAAGAGGGGAGAAGTGGAAAGTGCGAAGCAGAGAAGAAACAGAGAAATAACAATAAATAAATAATAAAGACAACAAACAGTGGTAGTGCAGCCAGCAATTTGCAAGTGCTAGATTTAAGGCAGCAGACAGGGTTGGTCTGATAAGTGCAGGAAGCAAAAGGGGGGGGATGTATGGGTACAGATACAGACCCAGTGCAAAGGGTGGCCCGGAGGCAGTGCGGGAGGGTGGCAGTGTGAGCAGGTACCTGGGTCCAGAGGACAGTGGGTGGCCAGGTGCATGGTGCCAAGAGAGAAGAGATCAGCAGGGGAGAGGGGGAGCGAAGGCAGACGAAAAGAGGAAGGTCTTGACGTACTTCTGGAACCAGAGATGGTTCTCCTCGAGTTTTAGAGTGGCAGGGAGGCTGTTCCAGAAGGAGGCCCCAGCCAAAGACAGAGATCTACCCCCAGCTCGTTTCTTTGAAAAACGACTGACCCTGAGGGAATTGTAGGTAGAGGAGCGAAGAGCTCAAGAGGGGAGGTATTTGCGGAGGGATAGCTGCAGGTATTTTGGACTCAGGCCCCAGAAAGCCTTGTGGACAATGCAGAGGGTTTTGAATTTAATCCTTGCATCCACTGGGAGCCAATGGAGAGATTTCAGAGCTGGAGAGATACGATCCCAGGGCTTGAGGCCAAAGACAAGTCTCGCAGTCCTGTTCTGGATTAGTTGCAGAGTGCGGAGAGTAGAGGCAGGTAGATTATGAAGAGGCTGTTACAATAGTCCAAGCTAGAGAGAACCAGAGTTTAGGATACCATGAGCTTCAGGGGGAAGGAGAGGAAAGGCAGAGTACCTCTGAGGAAGCGCAGTAGGAAATTTTACTTTTTAGAGACCTCAGAGATGTGGGCGGAGAAGGAAAGGGTGCAGTCAAAGATGACCCTGAGGTTCTGAGCCTCGCAGGTGGGGGTAGGAGGAGGGTCAAGGGAGGCCGGCCAGAGAGTGAGGGGAAAGGATGGTGAAGGTGTGCCGATGAGGAGGATCTCCGTCTTGCTGGCATTCAAAGATCATTGGCGGCACACCAATCTTGAATGGCAGTTAGGCAATCAGAGATGAGAGAGGGAGAGGAGGTGGCAGAGGGCAGCCTGAAAATGAGTTGAGTGTCGTCAGCATAGCACTGGACATTTGAGTAGAAAATTGCAATGCAGTGGGTGAGAGTTGCCAGGTATTGGTTGAAAAGTCAGGGCGAGAGGTTAGACCACTGGGGAACACCACAGGTAGAGAGGAAGATAGATGAAAGGAAGGACCCAAGTTTGGAGGGTCGATCTGAGAGGAAAGAGGTCAGCAAGGCAGAGCCTGATCAGTGATACCAAGGTTTTCACTGAGACGGTTGAGCAGGATGGTATGATTGACTGTGTCGAAGGCAGAAGAGAGATCGAGGAGGATGAGGACAGAGGGAATGTTAGAGTCAAGGTTGGAGAGCAGATCTTCATGGATGTTCAGGAGAGCAGTTTCCGTGCTTCTGGCAGCTCTGAAGCCAGACTGGTGGTCATGGAGACAGCCAACAGAATTGGAATGAAGGTTAAGCTGAGAGATGGCCAACTTTTCCAGGAGTTTGCCCAGAAAGGGAGTAATCGAAATTGGGCGATAGTTAGCCGGACAAGAAGGATCAGCTGTGGGTTTCTTGAGAAGAGGATGAACAAAGGAGTGCTTCAGAAGGGAGGGGAAGGATCCCAAGGCAAAGGAGTGGTTGCAAAAATCAGGAAGTGCCGGAGCAAGAGTGTCAATGTGGTCCTTAATTGGTTTAATAGGAACAGGGATGAACCTGTTTTGACAAGTCTTTCATAGATCGGACTTGTCTAGCGACCTCGTCAGGGGAGAAAAGAGGAAAGGACGAAAAGGATGGTGGGGGGTGGCTAAAGGAGGGTCAGCAAGCACAGATGGAGAGGGGAGAGGTGGGGCGTGGGCGGAAAGAGTGGACAGGATGTCCTGGGTTTTTTAAATGAATTGAGAGGTAAGGGCATTGCAAAGAGCCTGGGAGGCAACAGGAGGGGTAGAGACTGCAGCAGGGTTGGCCAGCTCCTTGCAGATTTTAAAGAGTTCGGCCGAGTTGTTAGATGCCGCAGAGACACGAGCTTGAATGTGGACTCTCTTCTTGGTGAGGACAGAGAGTCGGTATTGCCTTTGTAGCAGGCGACAGGCCAGTTAGAGGATGAACAGGAAGTCCTCCATTTCCTCTCAGCCGCCCTACACTTAAGTTTAAGTGTAGCTAGGTCAGAGTCATACCAGGAATTGCACTTGGCTTTGGACTTCAAACAGATCCTCATGACAGGGGCAAGAGCATCAAGCGTATCAGAAATGAAGAGTAGAGCAGAGACAGGGCTGTGTCAGGATGTGAGACAGCCTAAGGTGGAGGGGGGAGAGAAAGTGGCGGCAAAAGCTTCAACTGACACACACCTTTGATGTGAAAGGTCTTGTAATCTTGGCTTAGTTTGGCTCATGCTTGATGCGAGCTGAAAATGATCAGCTCAGTTTTGCTCCCATTCAGGCACATCCAATTCCTTTCCATCCAGGCTTCTATGATAATCTTCATTACTCAGAGTCCGGATCTCCCTCATCACAGAGGTATTTTCCCTCCCACACTGCCCAGATTTTTCGTATGACATTGGGATCATCATGTCGAGGGTAGAGGTGGGAGGGACTGTCTAGGAGGATTAAAGAAAAGTACCAAACATACATAAACATGGAGGAAGGACTTGAGCAGACCGCGGGATCCACCATGTTGCTGTGGGAAAGGGTGATTTGGCGGGTCTGTCAGGGGAGGCAGACCCTCACACACCGACAGCCAATCAGTGTACACTTCAAAGAGAATTGGCCCTAAGCGCTTGAATGATGTGTCATTACACTATGGATTGATACTCACTTAATCAAGTGTGGAGAGATAAAAGGCTTCCGGTCTGGTGGTAACATATTCACCAGCCTTTGCTCAGGAGTCGACGTTAAGGTGACGTTAAGGAGGTCCAGACCATGAAGCAGGTCCGCACCTCTCCTGAACCGAGAAGTGAAGGGTACCCGGGGGCTATAACTGCTGACAGCAATGGCCCACCAACAAGAGGCGCGCCAAGGTTAGATGGTTGAAGAAATGGCAGTGGTGTATGCCAGGAGCAGCTGCCAGAAGTAAAGGCAAGGGGCGCAGGCAGAAAAGGGAAGACATGGCGGAGGGGTATACTAGGAGCAGCTGCCAGCAGTAAGGGCACAGACGTAGGCAGAAAAGGAAAGACATGGCAATGGTGTATGCCAGGAGCAGCTGCCAGCAATAAGGGAATGGGCGTAGGCAGAAAAGGGAAGACATGGCAGTGGTGTATGCCAGGAGCAGCTGCCAGCAATAGGGGCACAGGCGCAGGCAGAAAAGTGAAGAAATGGCAGTGGTGTATGCCAGGAGCAGCTGCCAGAAGTAAGGGCAAAGGGCGCAGGCAGAAAAGGGAAGAAGTGGTGCTGGTGTATGCCAGGAGCACCTGCCAGAAGTAAGGGCACGGGGTATAGGCAGAAAAGGGAAGAAGTGGCGCTGGTGTATGCCAGGAGCAGCTGCCAGCAGTAAGGGCACAGGACGCAGGCAGAAAAGGGAAGAAATGGCAGTGGTGTATTACAGGAGCAGCTACCAGCAGTAAGGGCTAGGGACGCAGGCAGAAAAGGGATGACATGGCAGTGGTGTATGCCAGGACCAGCTGCCAGCAGTAAGGGAAATGGACACAGGCAGAAAAGGGATGATATGGCAGTGGAGTATGCTAGGAGCAGCTGCCAGCAGTAAGGGCAAGGTGCGCAGGCAGAAAAGGGAAGGTATGGCAGTGGTGCATGCCACGAGCAGCTGCCAGCAGTAACGGCAAGGGACACAGGCAAAAAAGGGATGACATGGCAGTGGTGTATACTGGGAGCAGCTGCCAGCAGTAAGGGCACAGACGAAGGCAGAAAAGGGAAGACATGGCAATGGTGTATGCCAGGAGCAGCTGCCAGCAGTAAGGGAATGGGCGTAGGCAGAAAAGGGAAGACATGGCAGTGGTGTATGCCAGGAGCAGCTGCCAGCAATAGGGGCACAGGTGCAGGCAGAAAAGTGAAGAAATGGCAGTGGTGTATGCCAGGAGCAGCTGCCAGAAGTAAGGGCAAGGGGCGCAGGCAGAAAAGGGAAGAAGTGGTGCTGGTGTATGCCAGGAGCACCTGCCAGAAGTAAGGGCACGGGGTATAGGCAGAAAAGGGAAGAAGTGGCGCTGGTGTATGCCAGGAGCAGCTGCCAGCAGTAAGGGCACAGGACGCAGGCAGAAAAGGGAAGAAATGGCAGTGGTGTATTACAGGAGCAGCTGCCAGCAGTAAGGGCTAGGGACGCAGGCAGAAAAGGGATGACATGGCAGTGGTGTATGCCAGGACCAGCTGCCAGCAGTAAGGGCAATGGACACAGGCAGAAAAGGGATGATATGGCAGTGGAGTATGCCAGGAGCAGCTGCCAGCAGTAAGGGCAAGGTGCGCAGGCAGAAAAGGGAAGGTATGGCAGTGGTGGATGCCACGAGCAGCTGCCAGCAGTAACGGCAAGGGACACAGGCAAAAAAGGGATGACATGGCAGTGGTGTATGCCAGGAGCAGCTGCCAGCAGTAAGGGCAAGGGATGCAGGCAGTAAAGGGAAGAAATGGCAGTGGTGTATGCCAGGAGCAGCTGCCAGCATTAAGGGCAAGGGACGCAGGCAGAAAAGGGATGACATGGCAGTGGTGTATGGCAGGAGCAGATGCCAGCAGTAAGGGCAAGGGACGCAGGCAGAAAAGGGAAAGCATGGCAGTGGTGTATGTCAGGAGCAGCTGCCAGCAGTAAGGGCATGGGACGCAGGCAGAAAAGGGAAGACGTGGCAATGGTGTATGCCAGTAGCAGCTGCCAGCAGTAAGGGCAAGGAACGCAGGCAGAAAAGGGAAGACATGGCAGTGGTGTATGCCAGGAACAGCTGCCAGCAGTAAGGGCAAGGGACGCAGGCAGAAAAGGGAAGACATGGCAGTGGGTATGCCAGGAACAGCTGCCAGCAGTAAGGGCAAGGGATGCAGGCAGAAAAGGGAAGAAATGACAGTGGTGTATGCCAGGAGCAGCTGCCAGAAGTAAGGGCAAGGGGTGCATGCAGAAAAAGGAAGACATGGCGGTGGTGTATGCCAGGAGCAGCTGCCAGCAGTAAGGGCAAGGGGTGCAGGCAGAAAAAGGAAGACATGGCGGTGGTGTATGCCAGGAGCAGCTGCCAGAAGTAAGGGCAAGGGGTGCAGGTAGAAAAGGGAAGACATGGCGGTGGTGTATGCCAGGAGAAACTGCCAGAAGTAAGGTCATGGGCACAGGCAGAAAAGGCAAGACATGGCGATGGTGTATGCCAGGAGAAGCTGCCAGCAGTAAGGGCACAGGCGTAGGCAGAAAAGGGAAGACATGGCGGTGGTGTATGCCAGGAGCAGCCGCCACCAGTAAGGGCAAGGGGTGCAGAGGCAAATGGAAGAAATGGCAGTAGTATATGCCAGGAGCAGCTGCCAGCAGTAAGGGCAAGGGGCGCAGGCAGAAAAGGGAAGACATGGCAGTGGTGTATGCCCGGAGCAGCTGCCAGCAGTAAGGGCACGGGCGCAGGCAGAAAAGGGAAGACATGGCGGTGGTGTATGCCAGACGTAGATGCCAGCAGTAGTGGCAAGGGGCGCAGGCAGAAAATGAAAGAAGTGGCAGTGGTGTATGCCAGGAGCAGCTGCCAGCAGTAAGGGCACGGGTGCAGGCTGAAAAGGGAAGACATGGCGGCGGTGTATGCCAGGAGAAACTGCCAGAAGTAAGGGCATGGGCCCAGGCAGAAAAGGCAAGGCATGGCGATGGTGTATGCCAGAAGAAGCTGCCAGCATTAAGGGCACAGGCATAGGCAGAAAAGGGAAGACATGGCAGTGGTGTATGCCAGGAGCAGCCGCCAGCAGTAAGGGCACGGCAGCAGGGGCAAATGGAAGAAATGGCAGAGGTATATGCCAGGAGAAGCTGCCAGCAGTAAGGGCAAGGGGCGCAGGCAGAAAAGGGAAGACATGGCAGTGGTGTATGCCAGGAGCAGATGCCAGCAGTAAGGGCACAGGCGCAAGCAGAAAAGGGAAGACATGGCGGTGGTGTATGCCAGACACAGCTGCCAGCAGTAGGGCAAGGGGCGCAGGCAGAAAATGAAAGATGTGGAGGAGGTGTATGCCAGGAGCAGCTGACAGCAGTAAGGGCACGGGCAGAGGCAGAAAAGGGAAGACATGGCAGTGGTGTATACCAGGAGAATCTGCCAGAAGTAAGGGCATGGGCACAGGCAGAAAAGGCAAGACATGGCAATGGTGTGTGCCAGGAGAAGCTGCCAGCAGTAAGGGCACAGGCGTAGGCAGAAAAGGGAAGACATGGCGGTGGTGTATGCCAGGAGCAGCCGCCACCAGTAAGGGCAAGGGGTGCAGAGGCAAATGGAAGAAATGGCAGTAGTATATGCCAGGAGCAGCTGCCAGCAGTAAGGGCAAGGGGCGCAGGCAGAAAAGGGAAGACATGGCAGTGGTGTATGCCCGGAGCAGCTGCCAGCAGTAAGGGCACGGGCGCAGGCAGAAAAGGGAAGACATGGCGGTGGTGTATGCCAGGAGCAGCTGCCAGAAGTAAGGGCAAGGGGTGCAGGTAGAAAAGGGAAGACATGTCGGTGGTGTATGCCAGGAGAAACTGCCAGAAGTAAGGTCATGGGCACAGGCAGAAAAGGCAAGACATGGCGATGGTGTATGCCAGGAGAAGCTGCCAGCAGTAAGGGCACAGGCGTAGGCAGAAAAGGGAAGACATGGCGGTGGTGTATGCCAGGAGCAGCCGCCACCAGTAAGGGCAAGGGGTGCAGAGGCAAATGGAAGAAATGGCAGTAGTATATGCCAGGAGCAGCTGCCAGCAGTAAGGGCAAGGGGCGCAGGCAGAAAAGGGAAGACATGGCAGTGGTGTATGCCCGGAGCAGCTGCCAGCAGTAAGGGCACGGGCGCAGGCAGAAAAGGGAAGACATGGCGGTGGTGTATGCCAGACGTAGATGCCAGCAGTAGTGGCAAGGGGCGCAGGCAGAAAATGAAAGAAGTGGCAGTGGTGTATGCCAGGAGCAGCTGCCAGCAGTAAGGGCACGGGTGCAGGCTGAAAAGGGAAGACATGGCGGCGGTGTATGCCAGGAGAAACTGCCAGAAGTAAGGGCATGGGCCCAGGCAGAAAAGGCAAGGCATGGCGATGGTGTATGCCAGGAGAAGCTGCCAGCATTAAGGGCACAGGCATAGGCAGAAAAGGGAAGACATGGCAGTGGTGTATGCCAGGAGCAGCCGCCAGCAGTAAGGGCACGGCAGCAGGGGCAAATGGAAGAAATGGCAGAGGTATATGCCAGGAGAAGCTGCCAGCAGTAAGGGCAAGGGGCGCAGGCAGAAAAGGGAAGACATGGCAGTGGTGTATGCCAGGAGCAGATGCCAGCAGTAAGGGCACAGGCGCAAGCAGAAAAGGGAAGACATGGCGGTGGTGTATGCCAGACACAGCTGCCAGCAGTAGGGCAAGGGGCGCAGGCAGAAAATGAAAGATGTGGAGGAGGTGTATGCCAGGAGCAGCTGACAGCAGTAAGGGCACGGGCAGAGGCAGAAAAGGGAAGACATGGCAGTGGTGTATACCAGGAGAATCTGCCAGAAGTAAGGGCATGGGCACAGGCAGAAAAGGCAAGACATGGCAATGGTGTGTGCCAGGAGAAGCTGCCAGTAGTAATGGCACAGGCGTAGGCAGAAAAGGGAAGACATGGCAGTGATGTACGCCAGGAGCAGCTGCCAGCAGTAAGGGCATGGGACGGAGGCAGAAAAGGGAAGACATGGCAGTGGTGTATGCCAGGAGCAGCTGCCAGCAATAAGGGCAAGGTGCGCCGGCAGAAAAGGGAAGGCATGGCAGTGGTGTATGCCAGGAGCAGCTGCCAGCAGTAGGGGCACAGGTGCAGGCAAAAAAGTGAAGAAATAGCAGTGGCGAATGCCAGGAACAGCTTCCAGCAGTAAGGGCATGGGCGCAGGCAGAAAAGGGAAGAAGTGGCGCTGGTGTATGTCAGGAGCACCTGCCAGAAGTAAGGGCATGGGGTACAGGCAGAAAAGGGACGACATGGCGGTGGTGTATGCCAGGAGCAGCTGCCAGCAGTTAGGGCAAGGGGCGCAGGCAGAAAAAGGAAGACATTGCGGTGATGTATGCCCGGAGCAGCTGCCAAAAGCAAGGGCATGGAAGCACACAGAAAAGGGAAGAAATGGCGGTGGTATGCCTGGAGAAGCTGCCAGCACAAAGGGCAAGGGGCGTAGGCAGACGAGGGAAGAAGTGGCAGTGGTGTAAGCCAGGAGCATCTGCCAGCAGTACGGTCAGAGGCATAGGCAGAAAAGGGAAGACATGGCAGTGGTGCATGCCAGGAGCAGCTGCCCGCAGTAAGGGCAAGGGACGCAGGCAGAAAAGGAAAGACATGGCAGTGATGTATGCCAGGAACAGCTGCCAGCAGTAAGGGCAAGGGACGCAGGCAGAAAAGGGAAGAAATGACAGTGGTGTATGCCAAGAGCAGCTGCCAGCAGTAAGGGCAAGGGGTGCAGGCAGAAAAAGGAAGACATGGCAGTGGTGTATGCCAGGAGAAACTGCCAGAAGTAAGGGCATGGGCACAGGCAGAAAAGGCAAGACATGGAGATGGTGTATGCCAGGAGAAGCTGCCAGCAGTAAGGGCACAGGCATAGGCAGAAAAGGAAAGACATGGAAGTGGTGTATGCCAGATGCAGCTGCCCGCAGTAGGGGCAAGGGGTGCAGGCAGAAAATGAAAGAAGTGGCAGTGGTGTATGCCAGGAGCAGCTGCCAGCAGTAAGGGCACGGGTGCAGGCAGAAAAGGGAAGACATGGCGGTGATGTATGCCAGGAGAAACTGCCAGAAGTAAAGGCATGGGCACAGGCAGAAAAGACAAGACATGGCGATGGTATATGCCAGGAGAAGCTGCCAGCAGTAAGGGCACAGGTGTAAGCAGAAAAGGGAAGACATGGCGGTGGTGTATGCTAGGAGCAGCCGCCACCAGATAAGGGCAAGGGGCGCAGAGGCAAATGGAAGAAATGGCAGTAGTATATGCCAGGAGCAGCTGTCAGCAGTAAGGGCAAGGGGCGCAGGCAGAAAAGGGAAGTCATGGCAGTGGTGTATGCCAGGAGCAGCTGCCAGCAGTAAGGGCACGGGCGCAGGCAGAAAAGGGAAGACATGGCGGTGGTGTATGCCAGACGCAGATGCCAGCAGTAGTGGCAAGGGGCGCAGGCAGAAAATGAAAGAAGTGGCAGTGGTGTATGCCAGGAGCAGCTGCCAGCAGTAAGGGCACGGGTGCAGGCTGAAAAGGGAATACATGGCGGCGGTGTATGCCAGGAGAAACTGCCAGAAGTAAGGGCATGGGCACAGGCAGAAAAGGCAAGACATGGCGATGGTGTATGCCAGGAGAAGCTGCCAGCAGTAAGGGCACGGGTGCAGACAGAAAAGGGAAGACATGGCGGTGGTGTATGCCAGGAGAAACTGCCAGAAGTAAGGATATGGGCACAGGCAGAAAAGGCAAGACATGGCGATGGTGTATGCCAGGAGCAGCTGCCAGCAGTAAGGGCAAGGGGCGCAGACAGAAAAAGGAAGACATGGCGGTGGTGTATTCCAGGAGCAGCTGCCAGAAGTAAGGGCTTGGGCATAGTCAGGAAACGGATGAAATGACTGTGGTGTATGCCAGGAGCAGCTGCCAGAAGTAAGGGCATGGGCACAGGCAGAAAAGGCAAGACATGGAGATGGTGTATGCCAGGAGAAGCTGCCAGCAGTAAGGGCACAGGCATAGGCAGAAAAGGAAAGACATGGAAGTGGTGTATGCCAGATGCAGCTGCCCGCAGTAGGAGCAAGGGGCGCAGAAAGAAAATGAAAGAAGTGGCGGTGGTGTATGCCAAGAGTAGCTGCCAGCAGTAAGGGCACGGGTGCAGGCAGAAAAGGGAAGACATGGCGGTGATGTATGCCAGGAGAAACTGCCAGAAGTAAGGGCATGGGCACAGGCAGAAAAGGCAAGACATGGCGATGGTATATGCCAGGAGAAGCTGCCAGCAGTAAGGGCACAGGTGTAAGCAGTAAAGGGAAGACATGGCGGTGGTGTATGCCAGGAGAAACTGCCACCAGTAAGGGCAAGGGGCGCAGGGGCAAATGGAAGAAATGGCCGTGGTATATGCCATGAGCAGCTGCCAGCAGTAAGGGCAAGGGGCGCAGGCAGAAAAGGGAAAACATGGCAGTGGTGTATGCCAGGAGCAGCTGCCAGAAGTAAGGGCACGGGCACAGGCAGAAAAGGGAAGACATGGCGGTGGTGTATGCCAGACGCAGCTGCCAGCAGTAGTGGCAGGGGCGCAGGCAGAAAATGAAAGAAGTGGCAGTGGTGTATGCCAGGAGCAGCTGCCAGCAGTAAGGGCACGGGTGCAGGCTGAAAAGGGAAGACATGGCGGCGATGTATGCCAGGAGAAACTGCCAGAAGTAAGGGCATGGGCACAGGCAGAAAAGGCAAGACATGGCGATGGTGTATGCCAGGAGAAGCTGCCAGCAGTAAGGGCACGGGTGCAGGCAGAAAAGGGAAGACATGGCGGTGGTGTATGCCAGGAGAAACTGCCAGAAGTAAGGATATGGGTAGAGGCAGAAAAGGAAAGACATGGCGATGGTGTATGACAGGAGAAGCTGCCAGTAGTAAGGGCACAGGCGTAGGCAGAAAGGGGAAGACATGGCGGTGGTGTATGCCAGGAGCAGCCGCCACCAGTAAGGGCAAGGGGCGCATGGGCAAATGGAAGAAATGGTGTTGGTATATGCCAGGAGCAGCTGCCAGCAGTAAGGGCAAGGGGCGCAGGCAGAAAAGGGAAGACATGGCGGTGGTGTATGCCAGGAGCAGTTGCCAGAAGTAAGGGATCGGGCGTAGGCAGAAAACGGATGAAATGACTGTGGTGTATGCCAGGAGCAGCTGCCAGAAGTAAGGGCAAGGGGCGCAGGCAGAAAAAGGAATCCATGGCGGTGGTGTATGCCAGGAGCAGCTGCCAGCAGTAAGGGCAAGGGGCGCAGGCAGAAAAAGGAAGACATGATGGTGGTGTATGCCAGGAGCAGCTGCCAGCAGTAAGGGAAAGGGGCGCAGGCAGAAAAAGGAAGACATGGCAGTGGTGTATGCCAGGAGAAACTGCCAGAAGTAAGGGCATGGGCACAGGCAGAAAAGGCAAGACATGGCGATGGTGTGTGCCAGGAGCAGCCGCCAGCAGTAAGGGCACGGGTGCAGGGGCAAATGGAAGAAATGGCAGAGGTATATGCCAGGAGCAGCTGCCAGCAGTAAGGGTAAGGGGCGCAGGCAGAAAAGGGAAGACATGGCAGTGGTGTATGCCAGGAGGAGCTGCCAGCAGTAAGCACACGGGCGCAGGCAGAAAAGGGAAGACATGACGGTGGTGTATTGCAGACGCAGCTGCCCGCAGTAGGGGCAATGGGCGCAGGCAGAAAATGAAAGAAGTTGCGGTGGTGTATGCTAGGAGCAGCTGCCAGCAGTAAGGGCACGGGTGCAGGCAGAAAAAGGAAGACATGGCGGTGGTGTATGCCAGGAGAAACTGCCAGAAGGGCATGGGCACAGGCAGAAAAGGCAAGACATGGTGATAGTGTATGCCAGGAGAAGCTGCCAGCAGTAAGGGCACATGTGTAGGCAGAAAAGGGAAGACATGGCGGTGGTGTATGCCAGGAGCAGCCGCCACCAGAAAGGGCAAGGGGCGCAGGGGCAAATGGAAGAAATGGCCGTGGTATATGCCAGGAGCAGCTGCCAGCAGTAAGGGCAAGGGGCGCAGGCAGAAAAGTGAAGAAATGGCAGTGGTGTATGCCAGGAGCAGCTGCCAGCAGTAAGGGAACAGGGGTAGGCAGAAAGGGGAAGACATGGCGGTGGTGTATGCCAGACGCAGCTGCCAGCAGTAGGGGCAAGGGGTGCAGGCAGAAAAGGGAAGACATGGCGGTGGTGTATGCCAGGAGAACTGCCAGAAGTAAGGGCATGGGCACAGGCAGAAAAGACAAGACATGGCGATGGTGTATGCCAGGAGAAGCTGCCAGCAGTAAGGGCGCAGGCGTAGGCAGAAAAGGGAAGACATGGCGGTGGTGTATGCCAGGAGCAGCCACCACCAGTAAGGGCAAGGGGCGCAGGGGCAAATGGAAGAAATGGCGGTGGTATATGCCAGGAGCAGAAGCCAGCAGTAAGGGCAAGGGGCGCAGGCAGAAAAGGGAAGACATGGTGGTGGTGTATGACAGGAGCAGCTGCCAGCAGTAAGGGCACGGGCGCAGGCAGAAAAGGGAAGACATGGTGGTGGTGTATGCCAGGAGCAGCTGCCAGAAAAAGGGTACAGGCATAGGCAGAAAAGGTAAGGCATGGCAGTGGCGTATGCCAGGAGCAGCTGCCAGCAGTGAGGGCACAGGCGTGGGATAGAAATGGCGGTGGTGTATGCCAGGAGCCACCAGCAGTAAGGGCACAGTCGTAGGCAGAAAAGGGAAGACATGGCAGTTGTGTATGTCAGGAGCAGCTGCCAGCAGTAAGGGCAAGGGACGCAGGCAGAAAAGGGAAGACATGGCAGTGGTGTATGCCAGGAGCAGCTTCCAGCAGTAAGGGCACAGGCGTAGGCAGAAAAGGGAAGACATGGCAGTGGTGTATGCCAGGAGCAGCTGCCAGCAGTAAGGGAACGGGTGTAGGCAGAAAAGGGAAGACATGGCAGTGGTGTATGCCAGGAGCAGCTGCTAGCAGTAGGGGCAAGGGGCGCAGGCAGAAAAGGGAAGACATGGCAGTGGTGTGTGCCAGGAACAGCTGCCAGCAGTAAGGGCAAGGTGAGCAGGCAGAAAAGGGAAGGCATGGCAGTGGTGTATGCCAGGAGCAGCTGCCAGCAGTAAGGGAACGGGTGTAGGCAGAAAAGGGAAGACATGGCAGTGGTGTATGCCAGGAGCAGCTGCTAGCAGTGGGGGCAAGGGGCGCAGGCAGAAAAGGGAAGACATGGCAGTGGTGTATGCCAGGAGCAGCTGCTAGCAGTAGGGGCAAGGGGCGCAGGCAGAAAAGGAAAGACATGGCAGTGGTGTGTGCCAGGAACAGCTGCCAGCAGTAAGGGCAAGGTGAGCAGGCAGAAAAGGGAAGGCATGGCAGTGGTGTATGCCAGGAGCAGCTGCCAGCAGTAAGGGAACGGGTGTAGGCAGAAAAGGGAAGACATGGCAGTGGTGTATGCCAGGAGCAGCTGCTAGCAGTAGGGGCAAGGGGCGCAGGCAGAAAAGGGAAGACATGGCAGTGGTGTATGCCAGGAGCAGCTGCTAGCAGTAGGGGCAAGGGGCGCAGGCAGAAAAGGGAAGACATGGCGGTGGTGTATTGTAGTGCCTGAGTCCAAGAATGGTAGACAGGATGCAGTGAAGATGCAGGGGTCGGAAAGTACAAAAGGTAAGTACTTTTATTGTAGTTATAGGGTATAGGCCCGAAGTAATGGGGAGGCATCCTTCCAGCAGCATCTCCCATTCTGAACCCCACCTGTAGTCCCTGGAACCCTGAGGGAACACAAGGTTCCAACCTGACCAACCTTCCATGGCTTGCATTGCCTTATGCAGTGCAAGCCTACACCACATGCATGCCAGGAGCAGCTGCCAGCAGTCCCTTACTGCAGTAAAGGGAAGAATCTGTGCTATAGGGCTGCAGTCTATACAGCATTACAAGCTGCCAGATGAGGTGCCAGGGCCACCCCACACTCTGAAGCTGCACAGGGCTCACAGTCAACCACCAGTTTCTGTCCAGAGAAGCTGGCCTGGCAGCGCGGAGGCCGGGCCTGCAGGGCGATGGGCGTAGGAAGAGCCCTGGGTTATTTAGCGACTTATTTTTTAAAAAAAATGTTTTTATTCATTTGCATTTATAAAGCACACATCCACACTGGGGCATCGTGGCGCTGTCATAGCTTATTCACTTGGCAAGCAGGCATATCACAAACATTAGGCGGTATAGAGCTAACTTACCTAGTCAGCTGTGCCCCCGGCCGTTACTCTCCCAACACCTTGGGGGGGGGGGTGCATTTCCAGATATCCTGGCAGGACCTCACATGCATTAGGGAGTCACCGGGCAGCTCGGTGGACGCTGCACATGAAAAGTGTTACCAGAGGTGGGGTAAAGCTGGAGACCCAGTATGCTGCACATGAGATCCACTCGGGAGAAAAGCTGAAAGCTACCCACCGGGAATTAGCGCCCTCTAGCGAGTGTGCATGGCCTCGGTAACTGCAATGTGTATTTCCAAAGTTGAGTGGACTTCTGCGCAGGGTGGATTTTCTGTTAAGCTGGAAATGCCTGATCTTTGCAGAGATGGAAACCCATTTTAAGTGCGCTCGTAGTTGTGCTGGCAGCTTTTTAGGCCTTGTGCCCCCTCCCCCTCCAGCAGTTAACATTTCTTTTGGCATTAGCTCCTTAGGAGGAGAACCTTAAAAGCCACACAGCTGAAAGGCCAGTCTGACTCCTGAAGACATCATGTCTGCGAGGTCCTGGGCTCCAGTTCCTTTAAATTGCTTTGTGCTTTTCGTCTCGGCAATAGATTAATCCAACTAATGTTGGGCTCTCTGAACAAACTGAGGGCGAGTTATGTAAGAAAATCACGTATGTGTTGGCACTTGTACACATTTACTATACCCTTATAGAATGATGGAAGGGTCATTATCGTGGGATAATGGCCTGCCACCAAGTTATGACCCGAGGTGAAGCCAAGGGCTATAAATTGGTGAAGGGTGATTATCCCGCACAACAATGACCCCGTCCGAGATCTATAATGCTCTTAACACCTGGTGGTAGGAGGAATACCTGTTTGGGGGGTTTACCGATGTAGTAGAAATGTTTACTTCAAGAGTAAATACAGTAAATAGACAAACTGGCTGAATACATTAAATGTGACTTCATTTTGTGGTATTTAAATGACACAGTTGTCTTCAGGAATTAAGCTTTTTCATTGCAACTTGGGTGAATTGGTATAACATAATCAGACATGAGGTGCCATGTAAAAAGTAAACGGTTTCTCAAAGTGAAAGCATTTCCAAATGTTTTAGCTTTCTCGTTCGGGTGGTAAATGAGTTTTTTCAGTGAAAAGCAGGCCCTTCTAGAGAGGATGTGTCTTGGTGAAAGACATCTTGCCAGGAAACTTGATCATTGTTTTCCTGTCTGCTTGTGAAGTCAGAATGGTCAGAATGCAATCAATACCAGTAGTTATTGACTGCTCTCTCAATGTTCTGATTGGCTGAGAGTAGGTCAATAGCAATCTCCATGTGCTAATAGACAAGAAGAATTGTAATACCGGTTTCAATATTTATAGACGTAGATTTCATGATCTGCGTCTGTGCCTGAGGCAACGTTGTTGGCTTTTAAGGAAACCAAATATGATCTCGTGCTGCCCTCTAGTGAAAATAATGAAAAGGGCAACCTAGCCAACGCAAATGGCAAACCCAAACGCTGGAAAGACTAAACCAAGTCTGAGGGGAACTCAGATGACAAGTAGAAACAGAATGGAACCCCAAAAACAGGCCAGTGTAGCCTAGAACCCGGGTCAGTTTAAGGTACTCACTCTGAAGCCCTTTATAACCTAAGGGCTGCTTTGCAATGATACTGTAAAGATGACTTTGTAGTACACGCCGAAGTGGCTTCTCGGCGCTGGCAACCCAATCAGCAGACCTGCATTGAACACACCACCCACATTGGGGGCTTGGGGCCGGATACATGACATTTATTGCACGGTTCAAAGTGACTGTGCACTGCTGAAAGGTGTATTTTTGCAGTGCAGGGTCATTGTGTACTGCAAAAATGACTATGCACTGACTTTGCACTGCAAAAATACACTTTGCACAGTTCCATACATCAGGGATGGTGTCGGCAGTGCAAACTCACTTTGAACCGTGCAAAAAATGCATTCCATGAATTGGGCCCTTGATCTTTTCCCGCAATTATAAATTGTTGTCTACAGATCTCAATAATAGCTGCCCTGAATTCCAGGGCATCGATGCCAGGGCGGTGAAGGTCCTGTTTCCGATTTGTTTCCTTCTGAGGAAAAGCCTGCAATGAGTGAAGGCTACAGGTGGGAAGCGTGGTGGGCAAATGAGAGCAGGGTGTGGGCATGTAAATGTCTGAGATAGAAACCTAAGTGCCCTGCACTCAGTTTTGTTGTATTTATTTTTTCAACAATTCAGTCTGTATTTATCCATATTTATTTTTTGCTAATTTTACTGTATTTATCAGTATTTATTTTTTCTGGGTGAAAAAAAACCCCAATTATTGTTTTTTCACATCTATCAAAATGAAAAATGTAGTGCTTGAATGCTTGCAATCGGATGCTCGCAGAGTTGGGATCTTGCAAACCGAGCCACACTCCATTTTTACCACAAAAGAAAATGGCCGCGGCTGACCCGAGAAGCATCTATGCAGCCATTTTAACATCTTGAAAGGGAAATGCATACAGGTGCAAAGCTTCTCCGCTGGGTTACCTGACTCAGACAATTTCCTATTTGTTCTGTTTTTTACAAATAAATACTGAAAGGAAACAGTGATTTCCGTCTACATGTATGTGTAAAAATCAATGAAAACGGAAACATCCCCAATTATATTTAACACGTTGGTGAAATAACAGCCAGGCAGCAGGTGTCCGGGAAGACCTCCCACAAATGAGTGTTGTATTTTCTAAAAAAAAAAAAAAGGATTATGCTAGACAACTACTGCACAAACATAATCCCCTTGTTCACTGCCCAGGAAGGTCTATTTGAAAAGACTGCATGAGGGGTACTAAGAACGTTTTGCACCCGGGGCGCGGGGAGTAGCCAATTGGGTTCCTTGGATCGTGGGCTGAAACTGTAAATCTTAGACTGTGTTGCATGGAACCCAAAGTCTGCTTCCCCCATCCCGCACCGCCATATTCCCCTGCACCCACACTTATCTTTTAGTTTTCCTGTGCCCCCACCACCTGCCCCACTGACCTCTTTTCTTCATCGGTACCCTCAGCCGCCCGCTGCCACGCTTCTGCTGCCGCCCCGCCTTCCATATCCATGGCAGCCATCTTGAGACAGTATTTTCATTCAATGTACGGGACGCGTGTGTCGTCCCGTACATTTAATGAAAATACACGTTTCTGAACACCACAGGTTTTCAGATTCAAATCTGGGGTGCTAATAGCGTTAAGCACCTGTTCCAAGGGCTGTAACGAGTGTTAATGTCCCAGGGCCCTGGTTACACGTCTTCACTTCAGTCTGCCTTTTAACTCAGGCCCTGGGCTGTTAACACCCGTTTCAGCCCTTGAAACAGGTACTTAAAACTATATTGTTTCGGGGAGACGTTGTGAGAAGGTGAGTATTGGACAATCTCCAGCACTTTTCCATAGCAAAACACGGGTCTAGGTGACGTTATCAATGTAGCATACCAGGCATTCATTTGTATTAATGTATAAACACATGGACTTTGTTCACTAGAAGTGAAGCAGGGCATTGCCCGGGGCCAGATTTCATAAGGACAGGTTCAGGGGCATCTATGACTAGAGTCTCTGCTTTGGAGGTATTTACACTGAAACTATAAGAATTAAAAAGCCTTTTGTGGCATTCGCTTAAAAGGAACCTTGGCATGGCCACAGGCTGAAAAAGCACTGAGTGCTGTCTGTCTACTTAAACATTTAGGGGCCGATTCATGGAATTTTTTGCACGGCTCAAAGTGACTTTGCACTGCTGAAAAGTGGCTTTGCACTGCCGACGCAAACCCTGATTCATGGAACTGTGCAAAGTGTACTTTTGCTTTGCAAGGTCAATAGAAAGTCATGTTTTTAATTATTTCTTTATTTGTCTGCGATTCTTGAAGAATCCTTACAAAAGAAAAAAGATTTAATTATAATACAATTTAATAGAGGTATTTACATAGCATGATAATCACTTAAAATATTTCCGCAAACACTTGGTAAAGACTTGATAAAAAATGCAATAGTCAATAGTCAACTTAAAACCATATCGGCGAGTGCAAATACAAGTTCAACTATGGATATGAAAGCCCAGGACAAACTAACAACCAAGTCAGCACTTAGCAACTGCTGGGTCACAGCCCATCAGTTTATCTACCTTTGCGTACTATATATAGCATTTCATATTTTATCTCTTGTATCTGCACGTCCAATATGTACTACGGCATGCATTTTAAAAATACATTAACTCGTGTTTTTGCTAAAACTGATAAAAACAACTGTTTTTATCTTATTAATTATACTAAAATCAGCAGGCAATTCAGTGAATTCATTCTCGGCTGGATTCTCCCGGGCTCTGTCCAGTTAAAATGCCTTTTTATTTATGAGTAGTCAACTAGCGATTCTGCGCCAAAGCCAGTAGAGGCTGATGTGGAGGTTTTCCAGATTTGAATTGAGGCGGTATGTCCAAAATGAGTAACTTTTTATAGTGTCATAGTTATGTACACATCCACCGAGTAAGGTCATGTATCTATTGCCCAGTAGTTTACTTCCAGTGAATACGTGCTTAGGGGTCTCTATGGCTCCCAGTATCTTACATATTCGGCAGCCAGGGGTATCTTCAGGTGTGCACCCACAAAAACCAGGAGTGGGAGTTGGTTGGTACGGAGTCTGAGGATGAGACTGTGCACCGTGGGGGAAGAACTTTGGGTAAGATAGGGCTGTAAGATTAGATAGCTATGTCCATCCCTCGACACATATGTGTATGACTTCAGTGTCGACAGTCGGACATAGTTGTTAGTCCAATCCCATTGGGCCAGTCTCTTTCTGAGCAGGTTACTCAACATTTCATATTTGGTTCCCTTCTCAAAATGAGGATACCTTCCTAAGATCACATACTGTCCTACTGCTGCCTAGGCATATTAGAGAACTCTCCATCACCTCTCCAGCCCACCCCTACAAATGTTCCCCCTATCCATTGCCAGCAGCTTACGAGTGGGGTTTGAATTAGAGTTGAGATGGAGTTCACCTTGCCGTGCAAGCAACTGACCCCAGAGTTATACCAGTCCCACTCTAGTCTTAAGTATTCCACCGAGACGTTCTTAGCCCATCTCAGTACTCATTTCCAGAAGTAACCCTCGAGTCTGTCGAGCCAACTTAGGTCTGTCCTTACTAAAGCCTCCAGGCTCCATAGCACCATTGGACAGAACCTTTGTTGGTGTAGAATAAGGATCCCGTCCAATCAATAACCAGCAGTTTGACGAGCAAACTTCTCTATCGTGTTGCCAGTTTGCGGCCCTTGGTCGTTTTGGCCTCCATAATATGTTTATAGGTTGAAGCCTGGCTCATAGTCTCATATCAATGCCCAAGTAAGGGCACTTGTTGACATACGCCAGGTTACCCAAAGTCGTGGTGATCCGAGGGGGATTTATCTTCTTAGCAGAGACTAGCATAATCTTTTTTTGACATGTTGATGGTCAATTCTTTTTATGGTCCATATTCAACCAAGGTTTCGAACATGTTCTTTATTCCGCTAAAAGTGTGTTTAAATATGACCAGGTCATTTGAAAGTAGTTTTTGCAGTACAAAGTGTCTTTGCACTGACGTGCAAAAAAATCCAGGAATCGAGGCCCTGGGCCTGATTTACAAAATGTTTTTTAAATGGGAAAACCCCATTGAAAAGGTTCTGTAAATCACCCCCTTAATGTCAAATGTTTTTGTTGACAATTGACCCTGCTTACGCGGAGTCTGTGGCGAGTGCTGTGCTTGATGACCCCAGGAAGGAAGTGCACTCTGCGGGTGGCAGAGCCCTGGTCCTCTGCCGCAGTGCTTTCCACCCCTCTTTATCCCTCTGGGGTTAGTGGGCCGCCATCATTTCCTTGAGGGCACCGGGGCTCTCGTAGCCTGCTGGGGGCCTGCCACCTGAATGCAATGCTATGTTAGATATCTTTGTAGCGTCCAGTGGCTGCCGGATGGTTTCTGAGCGCAAAAACCAAAGACACCGTATGCTTCACCAATCACAGTGCCCGTTTTGAAGTCCCTCATGGCTCAGAATGCTCTCTCTCTTCTCCCCTTGATCACAGGGCTCTGTTCTGAGGTGCTAGTAGTGCCAACATACTCTGGAACCCCCACTGCCCCCCATCCCCACTCAACACTGTAAAGCCACAACTTAGTTTGAAGTCCTGTGGGACTCTAGCTCTTTTTTGAGGTACTCTGTTATCCAAGTGTTTATACTAAGACACTCTAGACCCACACTCACACAGAAGCACCTGCAGCCAGTGCACGTGTGTACATTCTGTAGAACTCATATTCGCCCCGGGGCATCCAACAGCCCCTGTGCAAATGCCACCCTTATCACTGCGGCGTTAAATCGTCTATTTGGCGCTGTGTAGACATCACACTTTCATCTGATCCCATAGCGCCATCTAGAGGCCACTATCTAAAAAGGCGCCGACGCCGGCACCGTTTTTAGTTTCAGCTCTACTTTGAAGTACGGATAGGAGGTATCTGGGATGTGGGGAGGGGAGGACCCCCCCCCGTGAGTAGTATTTGCTTGTTTACCCAACCACTGACCGTCTATGCTAAGCCCAAAGGTCATTCCCACATCTTTTGCACCCATTCAGCGACCGAAAACAAACCATCTTGGGAGCTCTTTGAGATTTCCTCAAGTAACATTGGACGTTATGCAGTATAGGGCCTGCCCATGTTATTTGTAAACCGCCTTTTGCAATCTAGCAGTTTATTGCAGCTGTAAATAAGCTCCTAGTGCAATTGAGTGTGATGTATATCGGGTTCCATGTCCTGAATGTTGCGTAGTACGCAACGGTTGTGAGCATGCGCAAACCTCGTTCCAGCTCACGCATGCGCGTTAGAATAAACAAGGTCCTAGGACGACAGTTGCCGCTGTGACCCCATACCAGCAAGACGTGTCTCTGCATCATTGCCCGGCATGTGTGTGTATGCGTATGGGGCGGCCTGGAGCACATCCGCCCGGTAACACTGGCGACGAGGCGGTACCGTGTGTGTGTGAGTGCGACATCTTTTCAGCGACGATCGAAATCGGAGAAATTGTTTTCATCACGCTACCTGGCTACGGACCCGACGCAGAGAGCCGGCGACCATCTCATTTTCGTCGATCACTGTGGGTGCGGCCCGAAAGGGTGCTCGTGCACCGCCTGTGATTCATCAGAAAATAATTTTTGGACACTTCATGGCTTTTAGTGGTCTAATGGCCATGACTACTGCTATTTACACACAAGCTCCCCAGCCTGGCCAAATCATCACCCTGTGCTGCTGGACTCACTCAGAAGAAAGCAGGTCAGTGGGGACTCATCGGTTTGGAGGAATCCTACCGTCTGCAAAGCTGATAGCAGAACTGAGTCTTCACACAGGGTGCTGTGAGGGGCGAGCAGGAAGAAGGGATGGGGCACCTGTGCCAATGCCACGCAGGCAACAAGGTACTCTGGCTCCCATGCTAGAATTGGATACATCAGGCCCCCCTTCTAAACTTGGAGCTAGATGGCTGTTGGGGGTGAAAAAACTTGAACTGTTTTTCAGAGCCACTGGAGAGACAGATGACGATGCAAAAGTAACCACACTGGTGTACTCAGCAGGCACAGAAGTTCATAGGATTATTGACTCCCTAAACCTTCAGGTGAACACTTATGATGCTGTCATACAGGCCCTCCAAAACCATTTCCTCCCTATGGCGAACGTAGACTTCGACAGATTTGTTATGTGTGCGGAGAAGCAACAAGGATCAGTTCTGTGCACGACTGAGGCACCGGGCGAGCACCTGCAGGTGGGTGAATGAAGAAGAGATGGTGCTCAGGGAAGGTGCGGAGACAAGTCCTTCGAGAGCCAGGCCTGGCGCTCACGTAGATCCTGGACACAGGGCACGCGTATGAACTGGCTGAGAACAGGGGCGCTAGGAGGGACGAGGCGGAGTGCCCAGGAAAGAGTGGGGAAGTCACGCTGGGGCCAGAAACGTGCTGAAGGCCCTCCAACACCTTGGAGCCCACAGCCCTGCCAACACTGTCGGTATGATCTGCCTCAAACGGGGGAATGTCCAGCGAAAACAAGGGTTTGTGGCAGGTGCAATATGCCCGGACATTATGCGAGGTTGTGTAGAGCTGCGCTTCTGGTGACCACGTTAAAGGGGCCAGCAAGAATAAGTGGGGGCAACCCCAGAAGATTTAGGAATGTGTCAGCTGTCGAACAGGGAGTGCAAGAACTGGACATTCCTGGGGAAGAGGAAGACGAGGAGGAGGTCTTTTTCATCTCAAACATTGCCGCAGGTGTCAAAAAGAGAAGGCAGCCAACTTGCACGGTGAACATTGGAGATGTGCCGACACCTGTTTTGATCGACACGGGGGCGTCGGTCTGTGTCCTGGCAGCAGAACACTATGAGGCTCTTCCAGGCTCTCCCAAATTGGAACCGTCCAAGGCCAGAATATATACTTTTGGGGGGGATACACCCCTGCCAATCCACGGAGTCTTCGTGGCACCCGTCTCACATGGGCAGAATACAATCAAGGCAAGATTCTTTGTAACCGATGTAAGCCCACATTCCCTATTAAGCTGCGCTGCCTCCGAGGCCTTAGACATCGTCCACTTCACCATGTCGGTGCACCAAACTGATATTGACTGCCTTCTGAGCCGGTTCGAGAGCGTATTCCAGGGAGTGGGAAAGCTAAAAGGGGACCCAATTAGACTGCACACTGATGGGTCAGTGAGGCAGACAGGCCTCAAGCACAGAAGGATCTGTTCCACCTAAAGGCGCAGGTCGAGAAGGAACTCCAATCACTGATCGATATGGTCATCATTGAAAGGGTAGAGGGCCCGACGCCATGTGTGTCCCCAATCGTAGTGGCACCCAAGCCCAAACAGCCTGGAGCAGTCCACATCTGTGTAGATATGCGGCTGCCAAACACCGCTATCAAGAGGGAAAGACACCTCACGCCCATGCTAGATGACATTGTGGGCGAACTTCAAGAGGCTAGAGTATTTTCCAAGCTCGATTTACGATCAGGATACCACCAGCTGGGAATTCACCCACAGTCACGGAACATAACAACATTCACTACCCACGAAGGGCTGTACCAATTCAAAAGACTACGTTTTGGAGTCTCGTCAGCGGCAGAAGTGTTCCAAAACATCATCCGTGGAGCCCTGGAGGGACTAAAAGGAGTCCTCAACATGTCCAACGACATACTGGTCTTCGTGCAGTTGGAGTCTGAACATTTGAAAAGGCTGGAACGCGCGCTGGAAAGACTCAAAAGCCTAGGCCTGACTCTACACAGGAAGAAGTGCGAGTCCTTCAAGGACCGCATTGAGTTCTTCGGATTCGTCTTCCACGCCAGAGGCATCTCTCCCAACCTGGAGAAGGTGCGAGCCATTTGCGGAGCGGCCCCCCCAGAATCACCAGACGAAATAAGAAGTTTTCTAGGTATGGTAAATTACTGCGGGAGGTTCATTCGTGATCTGGCATCGCTATCCGAGTCCCTGCGGGCGTTGACGAGAAACAACGTGGCGTGGACATGGACAACCAAAGAATAAAAGGTATTCACAGACATCAAAAATGCACTGTCGGGCCAGGAGACAATGGCATATTTTAACCCGGACAGGGAGTCGGAAATCGCCGTCGATGTCAGCCCCGTGGGGCTGGGCGCAGTTCTGATGCAAGCGGACAAGCATGGACATATGCGCCCCATAGCATATGCAAGCAAGGCTCTTACGGAGACTGAGAGAAGATACTCTCAGATCGAGCGGGAAGCTCTAGCCATATTGTGGGGGTGCAAGCATTTCCGATTGTATATTTTGGGAAAGCCTGTGGTAGTTATCACCGATTACAATCCATTCATACCAATCATGGCTGGGGCATCCTCTAAACCACCTCCACAAATCGAACGGTGGATGCTGTCCTTGATCGAGTACGGAGTGAGACTGCAATATAGGCCGGGCACCCACAACCTAGCAGACAACCTGTCCAGGCACCCGGGGGGGCGGTCGTGACCAAGACAACGTTGAGGTAGTAGACTGCATTGATATGGTCCGCAACATTGTGGAAGCTGCTCTGCCGGTAGCACTGTCACGGCAGGAAATAGCTGAGGCATCTGATAATGACGACATATTCCAGGTCATCAGAGCAGCGATGGTCAATGGAGAGTGGAAGGATGTGCTCACCAACAATGCCCGGCGGGAGGCTGGTGCACAGAAGGACCTAGAGGCGATGTGGAAGGATCTCAACGAACTCTCGGTGACGGAAGACGGACTCCTGTTACGAGGTCAACAGATTGTCATCCCGCGAGTTCTGGTGGCCAAGGTGTTGGAACTAGCACACAATGGGCACCAAAGGGCCGCCAAAACAAAAGCATGTCTGAGACTGAAAGTGTGGTTCCCCGATTTGGAGCAACGGGTGGATGGTTTTGTGCGAGCCTGTGTTCCTTGCCAAGCAGCAAGTCCAGTGGAAAGGAGCCCGCTGATAAGATCCATGGAGAGAAGCGAACAACCATGGGGTACGGTGCACGCCGATTTTGGATCTACAGGAAGAGGAATGTACTTTCTGGCCGTTGTAGACCAGTGGTCAAGATACCCGGGAGTTGAACTAGTAGACTCAATGGCGTGTGACCACACCATGATGGCGCTAGAGAAGATTTTTGCCACCCATGGATTTCCGATTGAACTGTGCTCCGATAATGGCCCGCCGTTCCAGGGACAGCAATTACGGCAGGTATCTGGAAGAAAGGGGTATCAGACACAGGATAGTCACTCCGCTTTGGCCAAGAGCTAATGGGGAAGCCGAACGGTTCATGAGAACTCTCAATAAAGTGTTCAGAATCTCGTTAAACGGGGGAGGAGAACTGCGCCAAAACCTCCAGTTCCTCAAAGAGTAATACCCAGAGGTTTCTAAGCACGGACCCTGGGATCGAACCTGTGGTGCTCCGTGTCGTCTTGCATCCAAGAGGAGCACATTACCCCTGAGCTATCCTCCTGAGACATCGGGAGCTATCTTCCAGAGAGCCAGACGTGCTGCAACACAATACACCATTCTAATCCCCCAGAAAAAAAACACGTACCAACAGGCAAATGCCATACTCCAAAGGAGCCATCAATGGGATGAGACGCAGTCAGCCTTTAATGATTGATAAACGTGCGCTGACCCGCCCAGGTAGCAGCAATACAAATATCATGCAGAGACACCCCCATGGGCATCAGCCCAGGAAGCCGCCACCACCCGAGTGGAATAAACTGGACATGGTCAGGGACAAGCAAACCAACAGACACATAAGTCATAGAAATGACAGTCTGGATCCAACGGCTGATGGACACCACTGAGGCCTTCCGCCCTGCACCAGCAGCCCCAAACGCAGCAAGCAGGCTATCAGTCCCACGGAACTGTTCCGTACGAGAAAGGTACTCAAGGACAGGCCGTCCAACATCAATGGCGTGCCAAGTCACCTCATCAGGAGTCTGGGGATCCTGGAAAAAAGCGGGGGTATCCCGGTCCTGCGACTTGTGAAAACGAGACACCCCCTTAGGCAGAAACATGGGGTCACAGCGCAAAACAATGGAAACAGGGAGCACCCGCAAAAAGGGAGGACGACACAACAAAGCTCCCCCAGATGTCAGACAGACGTGATGACAATAAGGAAGGCAATCTTGAGAGCGAGGAGCCGGATGTCTCTGACCACAAGGGGCTCAAAGGGAGGACCCTGAAGAAACCTCAAAACCAGAGGACGATCCCAGGGAGGAAGACCCTTATAAGCACAGGTGCGAGAAGCAGTAAAACCCCTAAAGAACGTCGCCACCAAAGAATCCTCCACCGTATGGCACTTAGAATGCCCTTGGAGGATTTCAGTGGAGGACCACTGGGAACGAAGAGTGGACACAGCCATAGATGTATTTACAACAAGGCCGACTAGGCCCAGGCCTAGGGTGGCAGATTGCCAGAGGAGCAGCATTGTATTGAAGTTTATTACAATGTTTATTATTAATTTATTAATTTACTGGTTATCATTTTTTTAAATGTAAAGCCAACTTTGTTTCTCAGAGTCTGGCTGATCCACAGCCCTTCGAGTTATTATGAGCTGTTAGCAGTTATTGGTCTCTGACAGCTACAGTTTTTAATGACCCAACATCTATATATGCTTGATATTTACAAAATCTTTGTTAGGGTCACTTGTTTTAAAGATTAAAAAAAGAAATCTGTATGCAACGCAGCGTGCTCTAGGTATTTAGTCATTCAGTCATACAACTCTCACAGACATATATGACAGATATAAAGCTCATTGGTCATTCCTATCTTCTCAAAATGCTCTTTAATATGCAAAACAGGAAAACCATCATTTGTTGTATTTGTGCCACTTCACATTATCTTTGGAGTTATTTCTAATCAATACACACATACACTGTGTTAAGCAATCACTTTTTATATTCAGATACATGACATGCCTTTTTTAAACCATTGCAAAAATTAGTGTTTTCCGTTCAGAAAAGTAAAGTTTAAAAATGATGCATCGTTGTACAATATTAAATGCAGGCTTCTGCTTAAGTCAAGAATAGAGTTCCCACAGGTGGCACTAAAATGATATTGAGAAGCAAACACTAATTTCCCACCCCGGCCCCACATTTCAGAGGTCTGTGACTGCCCAAAAGGTGAAGCATGAAATAGATCAAAGAGAAGTTAAAATGGCAAAGAGTAAATTTGTTTGCGCAAGTGCATCAAGAAACCTGTGAAAGGATACCCGAAGCCATAGAAGGGCGAGAAGAAAAACTGCGCGCTAAAGGTACACACCGTTTCACAGCTGTAAAGGTGTCCCGTAAAGATATCCATTCAACCATCTTTACAGAAGCTGGTCAGTGCTAAGCAGGAAAATGGCATCTGTGCTGGGTTTATCATGTGTCTTGGTAGGACTTTTACTGTGAAACAGTACATCAAACGACAGCAGGACATCTATATCTATACCCACAAATCTCAAAATGTTCCTATGTATTGTACAGTCCAACTCTAAGGACTGACTACAGCAAACCAAAAGGGGCGATGGCTGGAAGGTTTAGAATTAAACTTAACCTCTGGCATTGCTCTGAGCAATCCTCTAGACCATCGTTCTTCGCCTGCGAAGCCATTACAGAAGGGGAAAGACCATATGCAAATCAGGCTTGGTCCAACACCAAAAAGGGCAGTCCAGCCCGAACTGCTTGGTCACATCCATTCTACATGAGACCGCAAGCGGCTCAGACATGTTTCGGCCTTGTTGGGCCTCATCAGTGAAGAGTAGCTTGGGTCTCTAGGCTCAGAAGGCACAGGACTGACGTCTGGGCATACCCGTCCCACTCGGGGTGACTATAGCAAAACAAAAGGGGTGATGGCTGGAAGGTTTAGAATTCATGTTAACCTCTGGCATTGCTCTGGGCAACCCTCCAGACCATCATTTTTCATCTGCCAAGCCATTACAAAAGAAGAGAGACCATATGCAAAACAGGCTTTACAAACATTTTAAGTTACCTTAAACGCAGTCTGGCAAGACCCATAGCCTAAACCACACCCACAAAGGTGATATTGCGCTCGAACCCCTGGTCCTTTTACTCTTGGAGTTTTGGGTATTTTGAACAGCTGCACAAACAGCAATGCTGTAAACAGTATGTCCACTTCATTTGTTATAAAAAAGTTGCTTGCATTGTGCAGCTACGAGGAATGCTTTTGCTTCCCACACATGAATGTTCAGGGTCACCCCTATCCATTACTCTACTGTGAGAATTCTGATAAACCTGAGGGTATCCCCACTCCTACTCCCCCTGGATCCTCTTCTCAGGTGGCCAGGGAAAGGCCATCGCTATTGGATCCTGACCCTAGGGGAGGAGAAGCAAGGGAGGATATGAAATTATATTATATTATATGATATGATATGATATGATATGGCATTTATAACACACCTATAAACAAGTGTTTCAATGCGCAAGATCATCTGGGTGGAGGGTCGATGGGGTTCGGGGTACTGTGAGAAACCATAGGGAATGGGATGAGGGTCTTTGGGCATTGGGAACGGTGTATCCCCCTTTTCCTATTAAAGATCAGCCCAACCCTTCCCCAACTTTTATGGGTTACTATAAAACTGTTCCCTTCATTTCCCCACATGTGACACCTGACAGTACTGGGAAGAGGACGAGGTGACTAAGAGTAGTGCCCACCAGACATCCATTTCCCCAGTCTAGTACTGGGTCGAAGAAGATGCCTGTAGAGTACTATGAGGGTCAGGCATGTCCATCAAATTATGGTCAGGCAGGCCCAAATGAGCCTGGACAACTGCAACCTGTCAAGGGGTTGCAGGTGTATAAACGGAGAGTCAGAAAGCAATATAGATAGCAACAGGGATGCCTGTGTGGGGAAGACCAGCAGGGGACCCAGACCGTGAAGAGAAAGCCCTGGTGGCACCTGAGGAGTAGATCCAGGACGCTGGCCGACATCCTGTGTGTGGGAGCCTCTATATATCAGGGAAACAAGCAGCTGGAGCTACAAGCGAGTAGAGAGGACGTGTTTGTGTCCATCCAGAAGCAGTGGAATTGCCGGCAAGTGCTTGACAGCGCCAGGCGTGCGAGCGGGGCTTGCAGAGGCTGGCCTGCTGTCTGGGAAGTGGAGAAGAAGCAGCCGGAGTCGCAGAAGTGGAACGCTGGGACCAGTGAGTGACGGGAAGAGCCACTTGAAAGCGGGGGCGCTCCTAGCAGGCTGCACATGTGCATATTGAATAACGAACTATGAGAAACTTTGAAAACTACTTAAATCATTCATATTGAATACCGAACTATAAGAAAACTTGAAATCAAGCCGAACTATGCACAGTGAAATACTGAACGTAGTAAAAACTCAAAATTAAATACATTGCATCCTAAATTCGATAAAACTGTATGGGTCAAGCAAATAGTGATTGAAAAGATAAAGTGCCCATCTTAAAGCAACCTGAGGAAGGATTGCAAGTGTGAAAGAGTACTGTAAGAAGATGGGCCATGAAATAAGACCACCCTAAGTGTACGGTATGAACAAACGCAATGCGGCTTCCGTAATGCCAAAAAGGCCAGTAAAAAAAGACTAAGTGAATCTGACTCTGTACACTTGGGCCAGCACAGAAGAATCTGTGTGTACTACAGAGTCCAGGAATCCTGGTTGTGTAACTTGTGATGGATGGACTGTGTGGTCTGACAACTGTGCCTAGACCAGTGAGTCCTAAATTGTGAAAACCAAGAACATTGTGAAACAATCCAAGGTACTGTTAAGATGAGAATCACGGGAGAGTTGCTTACCTGAATTCCTGGTTGATCTCGACGGGGCAGCCAGACTGACGAGAAGATCATGTGACACAAGCAACCAGCCTCTCCACCACCCAGAATGGATACTGGGTAGAAGATGGGGCGACTCCCAACGCCACAAGCTGGTTTCAGTGACGTCTGAGCTGTGCAAGCACAGACCGGAGAAGTTGAAGGAGATAATCCTTGATGAGGCGAGGCTCCGGAGTTCAAAGATGTGAGAGCAGGACTCCAGAAGCTAGCACTGGATGTTAGAGAAGTTGAGAGTCCCAAAGAGTGGGAGTCGTACTCCCGTAGCTGGCAATGGATGTTCTGGTGACAAGAGTCCCAAAGAGTGGGAGTCGTACTCCCGTAGCTGGCAATGGATGTTCTGGTGACGAGAGTCCCAAAGAGTGGGAGTCGTACTCCCGTAGCTGGCAATGGATGTTCTGGTGACGAGAGTCCCAAAGAGTGGGAGCCGTACTCCCGTAGCTGGCAATAGATACTGTGGTGACGAGAGTCCGAAGATGTGGGAGCCTACTCCCGTAACTCACACTGATGCGGTGGTGATGAGAGTCCAAAGGTGTGGGAGCAGTACTCCCGTAGCTGACACTGGAGGCTGTGGTGATTAAAGGCCAAAGGCGTGGAATCCGTGCTTCTCAAGCTGGTACCAGAGGCCGTGAAGAAGAGAGTCCAAGGTGTGGGAGCAGTACTCCCGTGGCTGACACTGGAGGCAGTAGTGATGAGAGACCAAAGGCGTGGAAACAGTCCCAAGGGAGTCACTGGAGAACCACTGAGAAGGGGTCTGGCCAGGGAGGAGAGGAAGGGGAAGGCAGGCAGGTAAACTAAGGCTGGCAAGGGAGAGGAACCAGGAATAGAAGGGAAAACTAGCTAGGACCTGGGGAGAAGACCTGGAAGAGGACCAGAACTGGTCCTGGGAAAAACCAAAATGGCAGCAGGCAGGAGGGGAAGGAGAGCTGAGGCAGAAGTCTAGGGCTGGGCCGCACAGGGCGAAGCAAAGGAGAGCGAGGACACGATCCGGAACAGAACGCGTTGAGACGCGATCTGCTCCCGACCGCGCCTCACCCTTTATGGGCCGCCGGCGCCCGCGAGGCCCGGAGCGCAAGCCTGATCATTGCTAGGCGCCGGCGGACCCAGAACGAGCTTGAGCAGCAAGCCGCTCCGAACCTGGGCAACCGCCCCACGGCGCATGCGCGGGACCATGACCGCGGTCTCCGACGCACACGCCGAGGAGCTGCAGCCCCAGTCCCCGGAACTCTCCTCCCGGCGCCTCACCAAGCGCGAAAGCGCGAATAGAGGCGCCAGGGAGGAAGAGCGCGAGAAGCGAACCCCGGTCTCCCGGTAAGCGTGACACTATACTCCCTCCCAGGAAGGCCCGGAGCCCCGGGTTTCCAAGGAAACCGGTGATAGAACTCGCGCACAAGACGCGGAGCGTGCACCTGCCGAGAGGGTTCCCAAGTGCGATCACAGGCTGGGTACCCCTTCCAATCCACCAGGAAATTGAGCACCCCCCTGCGATAGCGGGCATCACAGATCTCCTGAACTTCGAATTCCGGAACCCCCTGTACCAGAACAGGGGCTGGACAAGTACTGGCACGACCATAAGGGTCCACCACATAGGGCTTCAGAAGGGAAACATGAAAGACAGGATGAACATGCCACGAATGGGGCAGCTGGAGACGAAAAGCTACAGAGGACAGGCGTTTTATAATCCTAAATGGGCCAAAGTACCGAGGAGCCAATTTAACAGGTAAGTTGCGAAGAGGCAAATTCTTAGAGGACAGCCACACCCTATCTCCAACCTGGAAATCAGGTTCCACCCGCCTCCTACGGTCAGCCTGAGCCTTCATATGGTCACGAGCGGCCTTCAAGGAGTTACGTGCCAGTTCATGCTGCCGTTGGATAGTTGAAACCAAGGCATCAGCGGAAGGAACCGTACTGGTCGGTACAGGGCGGAAAGGTATTAACTTGGGATGTTGACCCATAGAGCAATAAAAGGGGCTGGTCCCGATGGAAGAATGAAATGAATTATTGTAGGACACCTCAGCTAGATCTAGACAGGCACTCCAATTGGTTTGCGTGGCATTTGCAAAACTACGGAGATATGTTTCCAGTGTCTGGTTCGTTCTCTCAGTGAGACCATTGGATTGTGGATGATAACCTGAGCTTAAGGCTCTATGAATACCAAGATGACCACAAACCTTACTCCAAAAGGAAGAGAGAAACTGAGCCCCTCGGTCAGAGATGATCTTTTCAGGAAGACCATGTAAACGATAGATTTCGTGGAGAAAAGCGGTGGCCATCTGGACCGCAGTAGGTATCTTCTTGAAAGGGATAAAATGGGCATACTTCGTAAAACTGTCCCCAACGACCATAATACAAGTGTGCCCTCCAGAGGGAGGAAGGTCGACAATAAAGTCAGTGGCAATTGTGTGCCAAGGGTATGGCGGCAATTCAGTAGGAGAAAGCAACCCCAAAGGATGTTGTCTGGGAACCTTGGATTGAGCACAGATTGGACAGGCCTGTACATATTTCCGAACCTCCCCAGCCCAGCCAGGCCACCAAAATTGTTGTGATAGTAACTCTTGTGTTGCTCGAATCCCTCGATGGCCTCCAATATGGGAATCATGGACACCGTGCAAAATGCCATCACGAATCTCCCCTTCAGGGATGTACAGTCTTTTCCAAAAGAATAGGAGGCCATGATTTTCAGATATTGAGGGCCGTTGAAGCAAAACTGACCTCCGAGAATCAGACCGGGTGGCATCTGATATTGACTGTAGGAGTGATGATAAAGTCGATAGGAAATGATGAGAAGAGATCAGTGGTTGAATCTGACTGGAGTTGTTCTCTTTCTTCTCAATCTCCAAGGACCGAGACAAGGCATCTGCTCTTAAATTCGAAGATCCGGGGATGTAAGTGATATGAAACACAAACGGAGAAAAGAAGAAGGCCCACCGAGCCTGCCTTGGTGTCCGACATTGCAAGGAGCGCAAGTACTGCAGGTTACGGTGATCAGTACGGACTTCAACAGAGAAGCGGGCTCCCAACAGGTGATGTCTCCATGCCTCAAACGCCGTCTTGATAGCCAACAGTTCCTTTTCAATAACTGCATAGTTCCTTTCACTAGGATTCAGCTTGCGAGAGAAGTAAGCCACGGGATGTTCAACCGATGTAGCGGGATCCTTCTGTAAAAGCACAGCCCCAACAGCAAAGTCCAAAGCGTCCGCTTCAACGATGAAGGGCAAGTCATCCTGTGGCTGACGTAGGACCGGAGCGGCCATAAAGGCTGACTTCAAGACGTCAAAAGCTTGTGTGGCGGAAGACTCCCACAGGAAAGCAATCTTGCTGCTCGTCAGTCTGGTGAGAGGTGCAGAGATCTCAGAGAAGCGAGGAATAAATTGCCTGTAAAAGTTAGCGAATCCCAAAAAGCGTTGCAAGGACCTTACATCATGAGGCTGTTGCCACTCTTGAATTGCCTGGACTTTCTTGGAATCCATCTCAATACCAGCCTGACTTATTACGAATCCTAGGAATTCTATCCTTGATTGATGAAAGGAACACTTCTCCGCCTTAACAAACAGATGTTTGTGGAAAAGCCGATCGAGGACCTCTCGTACATGACTTATGTGTTCCTCCCTTGATCTGGAAAAGATTAATATGTCATCCAGATAAATCCAGACAGAGATTCCAATTACGTCCCCAAAGATATGATCCATGAGACGTTGGAAAACCGCAGGGGCATTGCGCGTTGGCCAAAAGGCATCACCCTGTATTCGAAGTGCCCAAACGGTGTCTTAAATGCTGTCTTCCATTCATCTCCACTCTTGATGCGGACCAGATGATAAGCCCCTCGAAGATCAAGCTTAGTAAAAATCCGAGCCTGATGTAGGGCCTCAAGGATACTTCGAATCAAAGATAGCGGGTACCGGTCTTTGATGGTGATATCGTTTAATTGCCGGTAATCTACACAGGGTCTTAAAGTGCCTCCCTTTTTCTTTACAAAAAACAAAGGAAATCCAGCGGGAGATTTGGATGGTACTATGTACCCCTTACTCAAACAGTCCGATAAGTAATCCTGCAATACTCGTCTCTCCTCCCGAGACAAGGCGTACAGTCTGCCATGGGGAATCTCAACACCAGGAGACAGTTCTATGGCACAATCGAACGACCGATGAGGTGGCAGTGGTATGTTACTTGGTTCGGCAAAAACTTGTTCAAAGTCGGCATACTCTGGGGGAATCAGTAATGCGGAACAAAGGCTGGTCCCCTTGTCACGTAGTTCCAAAGTAGTCGAAGAAACCAGAGTCTGGACTGGCAAACTGCATTTCGGGGTACAAGAAGCGGAGGAAAAGGTCAAGGTGTGCGTCCTCCAGTTAATAACCGGATTGTGATGCTGGAGCCAAGGTAACCCCAAGACCAACTTGTAGGTAGGTGACCTTATCACGTCCAGAGCAAGCTTCTCCAAGTGATCGGCGATCTGGAGACTTAATCCTATAGTGTGCAAACGAACCGGTCCGGAAGACAAAGGAGTACCATCGATAACCTCCACAGGAAGGGCTGAGTGTCTGGGCAAAAGAGGAATCTTGTGGCTGCTAGCAAAATCCTCGTCGATGTAATTACCAGACGCTCCACTATCCAATAGCCCAAAAACTTCAAGCGTCCGGCCGGGCAGTTGAATCTGAACCTTCAAGGTTAGAAGGATAGCAGGTTGCATGGGAAGAAGAATCGAGCAAAAGGTGGAAAGGTCTGAAAAAGGGGTGAGACCTGTCGTTGCCTTTCCTCCACACGACAGGTCCTCTAGTTTCCCGACTTCTTCTTCTGTGGCCGTAAAGGACACGTTCCCAAGTAGTGTCCGGCAGCACCACAGTAAAGACATAGGCGTAAAGTTCTTCTTCGCCTTCTTTCCTCATCAGATAACGGCCCTCTCGCCCCTCCCAACTGCATAGGTTCAGGTCCTGATTCTGTCGAACCAAAAGCCCCGGCGGGAAGACTGGCTGTTCTGGGACTGACTCTCTCCAGCCGACGTCTCTCAGCCTTTCGTTCGGCTAGTCTCTGGTCAATACGAACCACCTGATTGATTAAGAGTTGGAGACTCTCAGGTTCGGGGATGTGAAGTAGTTCATCTTTGTATTCCTCCCTCAACCCCCGGCGAAACAGGGTCTTTTGTGTGACTTCCGGCCATTGTGAATCCGTAGCCAGCAGGCGGAAGCGACTGATGTACGTTATTATGTCTGAACTACCCTGCTTGATGTCCATTAACTGATTCTGCGCCGCGGCTGCCAGATTGGGTGTCTGAAAGACCTCCAGGAATGCCTTCTCGAAAGCAGCAAAATCATTCAAAATGGGGCTATTTGTAGCCACAAAAGGTGTCGCCCAGGCTAGAGCATTCCCAGTCAGGTTTCCCAAGATATATCCGATCTTGGCCTTATCGTTATTGAAATAGGTAGTTCTGAAAAGAAAATGGATACGACAGTGGTTGCAGAATTCCGCCACTCGACGTGGGTCTCCAGCGAACCTGATTGGGGCGGTATGGGCCAAAGAACTTTCAGCCTGTGGAGCACTTCCTGTCCCCTGAGTAACCATCCGACGTAAAACTTGGTTTTCTTGGTGTAAGGCAGTCATCTCTGCTCTGAGGGCTTGCAACTCATTCCTCAGATCCTGTGTGTCTTCCATTTCAAGATCGGAAGGTAGGCGTCTCAATCTGTTAAGATGAGAATCACGGGAGAGTTGCGTACCTGAATTCCTGGTTGATCTCGACGGGGCAGCCAGACTGACGAGAAGATCATGTGACACAAGCAACCAGCCTCTCCACCACCCAGAATGGATACTGGGTAGAAGATGGGCCGACTTCCAACGCCACAAGCTGGTTTCAGTGACGTCTGAGCTGTGCAAGCACAGACCGGAGAAGTTGAAGGAGATAATCCTTGATGAGGCGAGGCTCCGGAGTTCAAAGATGTGAGAGCAGGACTCCAGAAGCTAGCACTGGATGTTAGAGAAGTTGAGAGTCCCAAAGAGTGGGAGTCGTACTCCCGTAGCTGGCAATGGATGTTCTGGTGACAAGAGTCCCAAAGAGTGGGAGTCGTACTCCCGTAGCTGGCAATGGATGTTCTGGTGACGAGAGTCCCAAAGAGTGGGAGTCGTACTCCCGTAGCTGGCAATGGATGTTCTGGTGACGAGCGTCCCAAAGAGTGGGAGTCGTACTCCCGTAGCTGGCAATAGATACTGTGGTGACGAGAGTCCGAAGATGTGGGAGCCTACTCCCGTAACTCACACTGATGCGGTGGTGATGAGAGTCCAAAGGTGTGGGAACAGTACTCCCGTAGCTGACACTGGAGGCTGTGGTGATTAAAGGCCAAAGGCGTGGAATCCGTGCTTCTCAAGCTGGTACCAGAGGCCGTGAAGAAGAGAGTCCAAGGTGTGGGAGCAGTACTCCCGTGGCTGACACTGGAGGCAGTAGTGATGAGAGACCAAAGGCGTGGAAACAGTCCCAAGGGAGTCACTGGAGAACCACTGAGAAGGGGTCTGGCCAGGGAGGAGAGGAAGGGGAAGGCAGGCAGGTAAACTAAGGCTGGCAAGGGAGAGGAACCAGGAATAGAAGGGAAAACTAGCTAGGACCTGGGGAGAAGACCTGGAAGAGGACCAGAACTGGTCCTGGGAAAAACCGAAATGGCAGCAGGCAGGAGGGGAAGGAGAGCTGAGGCAGAAGTCTAGGGCAGGGCCGCACAGGGCGAAGCAAAGGAGAGCGAGGACACGATCCGGAACAGAACGCGTTGAGACACGATCTGCTCCCGACCGCGCCTCCCCCTTTATGGGCCGCCGGCGCCCGCGAGGCCCGGAGCGCAAGCCTGATCGTTGCTAGGCGCCGGCGGACCCAGAACGAGGCTTGAGCAGCAAGCCGCTCCGAACCTGGGCAACCGCCCCACGGCGCATGCGCGGGACCGTGACCGCGGTCCCCGACGCACACGCCGAGGAGCTGCAGCCCCAGTCCCCGGAACTCTCCTCCCGGCGCCTCCCCAAGCGCGAAAGCACGAATAGAGGCGCCAGGGAGGAAGAGCGCGAGCAGCGAACCCCGGTCTCCCGGTAAGCGTGACAGGTACAAGTACATGAGTTAAAGTCTTGGAGAAGGGACCTGGAGACTTGAGAAATTACTAATATTGACTTGTGGATGAAGTCTCAAGACCTGTTTCTTTTGAACTGTGTCGCTTCAAACTTGAGGAAGAGAACCTCGAGGATTGTGTGGAACTATATTGTCTTGAACTGGCTAAAGGCAATCATCAGACTTTTGGGGAACAGTTTTGTACTTGGGAAAGGGGAACTGAAGACGAGGTTAAGAGCTAGAAGAAGTTCAGAACTTTATGTTGTACACAATTTCTTTGATTGCTGACATCTCTATGCATTGTTTAGCTCTAGATGTGAGGGCAAGGATAGGTTTTGGACACAGACAAATTCTTAAATTGAACTCTTGGACTCAGACGGACCTTAGTTTTGTTTGGGTAGGGAAATACCACCTTAGCGTAGGGCAGGTTAGGGCTTCAATCATCCTGACATTTAAGTTAGTAAATCAGTTTGTTTTGAACATTGAATCTGTTGTCTGTGTCTTGCTTCATGATGCCTCCACAGTACCCACAGGTGAGAGATTGCATCCCCCTTTTCCTTTTGAAAACCAACCTAACCCTCCCCTGGCTTTTATGGGCTACTGTAAAACCTCTCGCCTCATGTTCCCACACTATACCTATGACAGTACTGGGACGAGTAAGAGGCGACTAGGAGGAGGGAACACTAGTAACTCATTTCACAACTCTAGTACTGGGACGAGGAAGATGTCTGCAGAATACTGTGAAGGTCACGCACGTCCCTCTAACTACGGTCAGGCAAGTCCAGTTGAGAGCTCACACCTGCAACCTTGTCAAGTGGTTGCTTGTATATAAGAGGAGAGGAAAAGAGAAATGGAGAGATGACCAACAGAGAGGCCTGTGTGGGAGAGGTCAGCAGGGAGACCTTTCTATGAGGAGGCAGCTGTGGTGGGTCCTAAAAGGAAGCTAGGATGCCAGGTGAAGACCTAGAAGACCTGTGGGGCAGAGGGTGAGTTGGGCTGCAGGAATTCCACAGGTGTAGGAGCCTCCGTGGTTGGGAAAGAGCAGCAGGTGCTGCGGACCGGTTACCAGACATTTGGTCGAATGCATTTGATCGAATTACAATATGGTCGAATCAATTTGGTCGAAAAAAAGGTCGATTTTTTTTTTTTTTTGGGGGGGTCCCCCCCAACCGCCGTTTTTGGTGTTAAAACACCTTTTTTTTACCTTTTTTTACCTATACTAGAGCAAAAAAAAAAGAATACTTTAAAAAAAAAATTCGACCTTTTTTTTTCGACCAAATTGATTCGACCAATTTGTCTTTCGATCAAATATATTCGACCATTTGACTGGACAGCCTGCGGACCAAGGAAAAAGAAGAAAAGGAGCCGCTAGCATCCACGCAAGGGAATCAGAGCTGCCGTCATGTGCAGAGAAGCACCAGAAATGCGAGCAGTGCTCGCAGTTACCATCAAGCTGGCCAGCAAAGCAGAAGTGGAGCAAAGCAGCCACAAGGAACGCAGAGGACCGGTGAGTGCAGGGGAATGTGAATTGAAGCCAGGGCATTCCTAGGGGCTACGCATAAGTGAGAAATGCTGTATCAACGAAATAGAATTCTGAATGAAATGACACATACAGATTGAAATAAACCCAAAGCCACGGCCTGAATAAGAATTAAGCGGCAAAGGGAAATCATGAATATTGAATACCAAACTAAATGACAACTTTGTGAGCAAAGCTACGAGCTGATGAAAGTTAAATGTGAAAGTGCACATTTGAAAGCAACCTACAAAATACAAGCGCACGTATGAACTAGCATGACAGAAAGGTGGGGAATAATTAAAACCATCACAAAGTGAACTTTGTAAATAAATGCAGCGTGGCAAGGCCAAAGACTGGCATAGAATGTGTGACACATTATGCCAAAGCCAAGAAGCTAATCAGGGGAAGCCAGGAGAGTGTGAAACTGCACATAAAGCCAAGAGGCCGACGAGGAGAAGCTAAGTGAGAGTGAATCTATACACAGGACAAATACAGAAGAACCTGTGTGGGCTGAAGAGCCTAGGGTTCCTGTTTGTGTGACCTGTGATATGATAGGTTATTTGATGAGTGGACCACGTGGTCTGACAACTGTGCATAGACCAGGGAACCCTCAAATGTAAAAGCCAATGACATTGTGAAACAAACCAAGAAGTAGCACTTTACGTGAACTGTAAATGTAATCCAGATGGAGGGTCAAGTTGACCTTGAGTTGTGTTGAACATTGAAAGACTGAAATCAAATATACGTTGCTAAGTTAAAGTCTTGGAGAAGGGAACCCCGGGACTTGATGAACTGCGTTGCTGTCTTGAGGACAGAGCCCTCAATACCCCTTTCTTTGGAACTGTGTTTTCTTGAACTTGGGGAAGTGAACCCCGAGGATTGTGTGGAACTGTGTTGCCTTGAACTTGCGCAAGGGAACCCCAAGGATTTGTGGAACTGTTTGAACTTGAGAAGGGTCATTCCAAGACTTTTGTGGAACTTTCTTGAACTTGGGGAAGGGGAGCTGACAAGGAAGCTGGGAGCTGGAAGAAGCTCAGAATTTTTTATTGATCACCATTTCTTTTATTATTGACATGCCTACACATTATTTAGCTTTAGTTGTGAGGTCAATGATAGGCTTTGAACACAGACAGACTTTTAAGTTGAAGTTTCTGGCTCTGACATTCCTTAGTTTCATTCAGGTAAGGAAATCCCACCTTAGCATAGGGTAAGTTAGGCCATCAACCATCCTGACATTTGATTTAATAAACCATTTTATTTTTAACTTTGAATCTGTTGTCTGTTTCTTGCTTCATGATGCCCTTACAGAATGCCCAGCCAAAGATTCCAAGAACCTTCTCCAACTGTCTTTACTCTACTGAGGTGTGCATGCTCAGGCAGAGTTTAGAAATGACCCTTGCGATTTGGCCATATTTTAATGGCGTTCCAGTCCAAGGCATTCGAGGTACTCGGGCTGCAGCAGGTAACTTGCCTTATTGCCATTTTGCCCCCCGCTAACACCAGAGCTGTAACCATGAGAATGGTGTGGGTACATTTTATTCAACATTTGTATAAGATGTGCCTGTACCACTTGCATATATTTCATATGTAAACGTTACCATTTGACAAGACCGGAAGTAGACATTTTGTTATGTTGCATTAATATTGCAGACCAGTCTATGTGCTTCCCATAGTGTGGCAGCAGGCAGTTTGTGAGAGAAACTAGATATTGGCATTGAAACCAAAATTCCGTGTTCCAACCTTCTCTCACTTGTGTCCAGTTGGCAGACAGCTTATGTACTTATCGCTTCCTCTAAAAGATTGTTTTCGGACATAACCGAAAGTAGACAATTAGCCGTAACAATTACCGCTAGTGCACTCAACTCTCGAACACACTGCCTTCTTCAAATCTTGGGCAGCAGAGATCTTAAAACACTATTTCAACTAACATAACATAGAAAATAGAAGTCTTGAATAGAGAGGAAGCAATAACGTTCTGATCCCTGCAACCTTAAAAACGTCCATGTAATTTTATGGGGCCAAAATGGGGTGAAGGGGTGTAGTTTTGCCATTGCTGATAGTTTGTCGAAGGGGCAGTATCTGGTGAAGGTGCAGTGTCTGGCAGAGGGGGGGTAAAGTTGGAGGGGTGGACTTATTTGGGCCTAGGGGAGCAGAAAACCTAAATAAGCCACTGGACACATCCAGCCCCTTGTCAAACCCCTCCTGGAGAAACTGGAAAACAGAGGGCAGCCCACACTGAAGCGGGAGAACCCCCGAACACCCACATCAAGCCAGAAAATTCCCCCAGTGCCAGGCATAGGTCTTTGAGGTAGAAGGGCGCCTAGTGTGGAGGATGCACTCGACCACCGGACCAGAAAACCCCATGGAAGTCAACCAAGACCGCGCAAGAATCAAACTGCCCATTGAATCCTCCGAACCGCGGATTCCAGCACTGCCTGCAGAGGTCAAGGCCTCTTCGGAATCAACCAAGGCCTCCAAACCTGAAGCTCCAGAAGGGAAGGAAACCAACCCTGACGAGGCCAGAAAGGAGCCACCTACAGAACAGTCACCCAGGATTCACTGCACCACCCCCCGGAGAAGGAGAGGGAGAGGAGGGAAGGCGTAGAGGAGACACCGTGGCTACACCAGATTCAGGGCCGCCACACCCCAGACTCCCGCCGACGAAAACCGGGAGCAGAAGAGGGGCACCTTCGATGAGGTTTGTGAAGCAAAGGAATCCAGAACCAGGCAACTGAACCTGCAGCAGATCTCTGCAAACACCCTGCCTGAGAGGACCAGATCCAGGGGTGAGGGGAAAACCCTGCTGAGGCAATCCAACTGAAAGTGTTCCACCCTTCTGATGTGCACGGCCTCCAGAGACACCAGATGTTTCTCCCCTATGCAGTAAGCAATCAGACATGCCAGGGCTTTCAAGGAGCGACCCACATCCCCCTGATGATTGACATAGGCCATGGCCGTGGTGCTGTCTGTCCTGACCACCAATTCCCGGCCCACCAGGGACTCCCTTTAACACAACAGGGCCCTGTGAACAGCACACAACTCCTTCTTGGTGAACACCCGGGGGGCCGAACACAACCCAAAGGGGAGAACCAGGAACTAAAAGTATTCGTGTCCCACAGTAAAACGGAAGAACTTGACTTGGAGGGGAGCAGAGACACATGGTAATATGCATCCTGGAGGTCCATGGTCGCCATCCAATCCCCTTTCTGAACCATATTGAGAATGTTCTGCAGAGCCTGCATCTTGAATCGCTACCTTCTCATGAAACAGTTCAGGTGCTTCAGATCAAGGATGAGGCGCTACTTCCCAATAGGTTTTGGAACCAGAAAAACCCTGGAGTATAACCCCCGACTCCGCTGGGCCAGAGGGACCGGCACAATAGCGTTCTTCAGCAACAGCTCTGACAGGGCTGTAGACATCGCCGACGGCTTGGGGAGCTTGCGAGGAAGAGACGTCCAGACCAAGAGGGGCTGATCCGAGGGAGGCAGGAAGTCCACCTGATACCCATCCCTGACTGACAACAGAGCCCAGGTGTCGGAACAACACTGGGCACACACTGGAAAAACAGCCTGAGACGATTGCCCACCAGCCCCCGGAACCATCAGGACTTCTTCACAGGGCCCAAAGGCGGAGAAGAGGAGGGAGGAACACGCTTTCCTGCCCTCCAAGGCCTACAAAAAGAGCAGGTCTTGGATCCAGAAAAAGACAGGCCCGTGCTGGCAGAGAACTGCTTGGCAAACGCTGGAGGCTTATGCCGCAGCTCGTCTGCATGATTAGCATCAGTGAAAACTTTGTAAATGAATCGCCATAAGGTTTTGCACCTTCAAAAGGAAGCTTAAGAGCTGCCATCTTCAGTGAACCCTCAGATTTCCAATCCAGCAGATGAACATGCCGTCAAGATGAAATCCTGGCACCCATGGTCATGGCTGAGCCATGCACACCATCATAGGCCAGATCCTACAACAACTCCACCTGACACTGCATGTCAGTCAGAAGAGGAGTCCAATCAGAACCATCCTCCACAGCCCTGCGAAGGTTCTTAAAACCCCCCAGCACAGACTCAGCGATGTAGGAGCCATAGACATTAGCCTGAAGATACAGATGAACCCCCGAGTGTATCTTCTAAAGGGCAGAGCTGACCTTGTGATCCACCTAGGCCCGGACCTCCGCCTCCTCAGCCGACATGGAGGAACAGCCCACTAGACTGGCGAGAATCTCATCCAGCTCCACAGAGTCTGAAAAACAACATGTCCCCACCAGACAACGGATAGAGCTTCACATAAATCAGGGCATGGCAATCTGTTCCAGGTCCTTCCACTCCAGAAGGATCTTCCTGCGAAGGTCCACAATGAGCGGAAACCCCGTCCTAGGAGTATGTTTGTGCTGTCTAATAGAGGGATCAGAAAAGTCCCCCTGGAACACAGGCTCAGACAACCCCGTGCAGTCCTACACCGAGGTCAAGAAGGCATTCACAGCATCCCTGTCCAGGGACTTCCCCTCAGCATCTGCCTCCGAAGAAAAGGGCATCCGAGAAGGAGGCCTCCGAACCGGAAGAAGGTGAAGAAGAAGAGGAAGAGGAGCCTCGACAGCGCCTACACCCACTCCCATGTTTGCGAGCAGCCTGCTGCAGCAACTCCTTAATGTCCTTCTGTGACAGGGACACAGGCTCAGAGACCTTTGAGGCAATTCCAGGGAGTCAGTAGAGGCTGAAGACTCCAAGTGACAGCACTTAGCAACTTGCTTCCCCACGGTGAGATCATGATCCAGAACCACCCAAGCCAGTAGTAAAGCAGCAACTGGAAGCATCAGAGGGCCTAACAACCGCAGCACGGGAAAACCGGAGTCAGTCACTGGCCTTCTGTGGGAGCCCGCAGCCTCCTCAGAGGGATGTCGCCCACCAGGAACAGTACCCGCAACTTCCAGGAGAGGGTAGGGGCCCTGCAACACCAGCACCATGGCCCAAATTCACTTACTGCATGCCCCGGGTCCAACTGCAAATCACTGTTGTGATGCTCCAACCCCGCAAGCCCCCACGCCCGGCAAGGAGTCTGGGGAGAGCCACCGCAATCAACCACCTCCCAGAGCCTCACAGGGGAAGACAGGAGCGTGCCCCACAGGAGGGGATCGATGCCCCACCAGGGGACCCTACAGGGGGTCAGAAAACACAGTAGGCCCCAGGCGCCTCGCACCCGAAACTAAATCCTGGGCAGAGGGTAGGAAAGTTCAAACTGGGGTTTCTGGGTAAGGGGGTGGTCTAATGACAGAATACAAGAAAGTGAAGAAAGTTACCTGGAACGGAGGCGGGGCCTCAGAGGTAAGTACCTGGACAAGGAAGAGAGAGGTGAAGGTGATATACAAGTGCACCCCTCTATGGGTATTCTGTTCACCCTGGAGATATTTAGATATAATTCATCCAGCAATGTTGAAATGCATGCAACCTGAATCACCTTTATAACGAGTCTTGTTATAAGAAAAATAAATGAGCGTGGTGCACATCAGAGCCTGAGCAGACTGTGAGGTTGGGGATGCTGATATGAAGCTTGGACAAATATTGAATACTAACAATATGCAGTGGCCGTCACTTTTAAGGCCATACCTGAATGATGGTACTTTAGGCACCCCAGCTTTTCCAAGCCCTTGCAGGACAAGTCCGCAGTGTTGTGCGACACAGGTGCACAGGAGAGGCTGCCTGTCGACACATGATACGTTGTGCCTGCGTACACTCATCCAGAACTGTAAGAACTGAGTATCGGACCCTCTGCAGAGCGGCCCTTGCAAGACAATGCTGCTGTTTTGCGCAACGCAGGTGCACATGAGATGCTGCCCACCAACACGTAATACATTGTGCCTATGTACAGATATACCAACCTTTGAGAACTGAGGAGTGGACCCTCTGCGGCAGAGACCTTGCAGGACAAGGCAGCAGTGTTGTGCGATTCACGTGTTTGACAGCGAAGGGCTTGCAGCGCAGAGTGCGATCGTTGCGTGCAGTCGTAGAAAGGTAAGAAAGGTGCGGGAAGAGGGGCAGTCACTACTCTTCTCTTCTAAACTTCCCAGCCTTTGCGTTTTCTTCCACCTAGCCGTCTGACATAACCTAATCTATCCCTGCCCAAACCTAGGCTCTCCCCGTCCAGTGGTTAGCCATACTTTGTGTTCTCCGTCTTTTCTCTACGTCCCCCATTGCCATTGCTACTGTATTGTGATCCTGCGTCCGTTTAGGCCCTCTCCCACTCTCTAGGACCTTCTTCTGCCTAACTGTGGGTACTTTGTGTTCTATGTCTTTTCTCTAAGTCCCCATTGGGACTGCTATTGTATTGTGCTCTTGTATCCTTTTAGGCCCTCTCCCACTCTCTAGGACCCCCCCTAACTGTGGTTACTTTGTACTTTGTGTTCTCTGTCTTTTCTCTAGGTCCCCCCTGCAATTGCTATTGTGCTGTGTTCTTGAGTCCACACCCTCCGCCCCTTGACTGTGGTTACTTTGTACTGTGATCTGTGTCTTTTAGGCTCTCTCCCACTTTCTAGGCCCCAACCCCGTTGGGGGCCCCATCTGTTCTGTTGAGTGTACCTGTCCTCCCCTTCAGTGTGTGCCCTTTAATGTGACCCCATCCTGTGCACCCTGCGTGGCACGGCATTGGCTGTGCATCTCTTCCTCTCTCTCCTTCACTCCTTTCTCCTCCTACTGCCTCCTAACACCCTTTACAGTGCTCCCCATCTCCCCCATCTTCTCTGACTGCTACGCTATTGCCTATCCTATCCCTCTCACTAAGTCAGGAAGGAAGAAGTACAAGAGGGTCATCCTGGTCTCCAACCCATGCCTCCCTATTGCTGATACCTACATTAGTGCTTCCTCCAAACAGACTCCCACGACATCCTCTTTGTCATTCCCTCTCCAGATCTATGGACCCCTCATATGGTCTCCGTTCTCTCTCCATGTTCCTCCTCTCCCATTAATGGTGGCACTCGGTGGGAGGTGTTCTTGGCCCTCTTCCACTCCTCTGAGACCAACATTAATGTCTATCTGAATGGCACCGGTTTGGTCCAGGGCCCTCAGCCTAATCTCCTCCTTTTTGATAGGCATCTCCCACATCTTATCAACTTCCTTCCTTCTCCTGTTACTCCTACCAGCACCGATCTGCTGACTCCGCCACATCCTTCTGCCACAACCCAGAGGCGTAGACAGGGTAAGGCCAAAGTGGGCAAGGCCCACCCAAATTCTGCAAATTTCCACTCAGCAGCGCAGTGTGGACATTTACAGATGTTAATATGTGCCCCACTTCATTAGCTTCAGGCCCCACGTGTTAGACAATCCTGGTTATGCCTCTGCCACAACCTTCCTGGCACCCTTCTTATCCTCTCCGGCTACCTTGCCATCACCTTCTACCTCCTCTTCCCATTCTCCGGCTCCTCCACCACCTCTGCAGGGCGACCCTCAAGCATGTGCCCCTCCACAAAAGTCTTTGAAAAGTGGCAACCAGCTCAATGTCGCTACTCTCAACTCTCGCTCTGCGGTCAAACACTCCTCTGACATCTGCTACCTCCTTGAAGAACTTGACCTGGATGTCCTCGCTTTCACTGAGGCATAGTTCCCAGCCAGCTCTGTCACGAGTTTTGACACTCTCCTCCCTGATGGCTATAAGATCCTCTCTGAAACCCAGAACCAACCATTCCAGAGGTGGAGTAACTCTGATCTTTCCGTAGTGGCTCCCTGCCTCTGTCATTTCTATGCATGCCCACTCCTCCTTTGAATGCCTGGTCTGCAGCCTCTCTATCGCTGCTGTCCTCTGTCTGACTGTGGCCACCATCTGCAGGCCACCTGGCCAGGTCGCCCTCTTTCTCTCAGAGTGGGCTGACCTCTCCTTTTCTATCCTTGCCTCTACCTCCCAATTCCTCCTCCTTGGAGACCTCAATATTGATCTCTATTGACTATTGAATATTGAATATTGAAAACAGCTATACCTTGCCCTACGTCCTGAAGAAGGTCTTGAAAAAAGAGAGACAGCAATTTCTGTTATATTTGGACCGAAACACGTGGCAAATACAACCAGATTAGATATGACACCAAAAACTAAGGACTGGGTCATAAACATTTGAAAAATCTATGGAAATATTGGTGTAGAACCAGAACATGACTACACAATGTATAATATGCCATATTGGTTTTATGTGAGAATGTATGAATGAGAAAATGTGGGATTGAGAATTAATGTTTGAGATATGAAAGATATGCTGATGGCAAAGATATGCTGATGGAATGAGATCATTGTTTAATGAATACATACAGTAATATGTTGATGTGTTGAATTATTGATTTACAAAAATTGTAATTATTGAATGACTAGTGTCATCCTGATCTACTGGTCCACCTCCCACTTTAATATTATGTATCTTACCTGAAGGACGAGGGACTTAATTGCAGGTACACCCCTTAATTTATAATTTGTATCTACATTGGACCATAAGTGTTAACAAGAATATATTCCCTGTTCACTATCGTGCAGTGCAAGACAATGTATCTGACCCCGGGGTCAATATAGTCCTTATGGAGTGTGAACTTAATAGATTTATGGATCAATATCAGCACTCCCCTAGCTTGTGTGGAGTAGGACGTGTAGAATCTGTTAGGTCGACAGGATGGTGCAATGTGCATGGCCAAGCTGCCCGTGGAGCGTGTTTCTTGCAGCATAAGTATTTTAATACCATGTCTTTGGGCGTAGGCCATGATTTTGCGGGCCTTGGTGAAGTAACTTAGTCCCCGGATATTCCAGGACATTATTTTAGTAGGTATTTCATTGTCCTAAGGTACATCCCAGCTAATGTGTCCCAGCGTACCTCTGCAAGTGTGATTGTTCGTACTAGTGTGCCCCGACATGACCTGGAATACTGATCTGCCTCTGCCATTTTCAATAAAACTTCCCCGAACAGCACCACACACCTCCCTCACCACCCTATCTCAGCTGGCAGTGAACCCCCTCAACCCCTTCCCACCATCAACAATATCACCCTCTAACCAGGTGATAGCGGGCCGATCCCAACATGGACCGATCGTGCTATGGGCCCAACAGGGGCCAACACCTAATAATTCCACTACAATAGCCTTTGCTACCGCAGCGGGGAGTGCTGTTGCCGTGCATCCGACCAGAGAAGAAGTAATGATGCACCAGGAGTGGTTCTATAGATCGGCATTATAAACAATTCTAACACATTTTACCATTTCACCGACACATGCGGTGGCAACGAGATAGAACCAAAGCAGCTGGAGGTATGAACCAGCAATTCCAAATAGCTCAGATAAATCAGAACACATCTTTAATTGAGAGTATACTCAGAAGCAATACTATGACGGGTACATTATTAATCAAGAGCACCTAATACCAGTGCAGGTGATAGAGTGTGATGAAATCCATGCACACGGGGATGAAGCAGTGGCTACGACGCTGCTGCCAATACAGAGATTAAAGGATTCTGAGTGCATGAACCTAAGGGAGTCTGAGAGTGGTTAGATAATATGTCAATCATTGTCCATAAATTCATCAGCCGGGTTATTGAGCGGTACCTGTGCCTCAATGAATAGAGTTTGTCCCTCAAAGTGAACTTCAGCCCTGCCGGAAACAGTATTGCATAAGAGATGTTACGTTCACGCAACATTTTTTTCACACCAAGAAACTGACGTCCCTCCTGCTGTACACCCACAGAAAAGTCAGGAAAGATCCAGACTATTTGAGAGCCAAGACGTAGTTCCCCTTTCTCACGTGATAGGTGGAGAATAAGATCTCTGTCTCTATAATTAAGTATTTTAGCAATAATAGGTCTAGGAAAATCCCCGGGCTTGGGTCGCGGGGATAGGGCTCGATGTGCCCGCTCCACGGTGAAGAAGGGGGACAGATCAGGATTACCCAGCAACTCCTTAAGCAGCCTCTCAACAGCTTGCTCCATGCGACCCTTAAGGGCATTTTCAGGAACACCGATAATACGTATGTTGTTCCTACGCGATCTAGATTCCAGTCGTCACACTTGTTTTTGACAAGTGTCATGTCGCGTGTAAGAGAGGCAACCGTGTCCTGGAGAGTGTGTACACCATCTTCATTAGCGCTAATCCTAGATTCCGCTTCAGTGATTCTAGTCCCAGCATGATCAAGATGGGACTTGAGTGAAGCAACGTTAGCATTTATATCATCCAACTTTTCATGGAAGGAGGCGAATTTTTTAGCCATCGATTCCATCATCGCCGTAAAGGTCGGGAGCTGGAGTGCTCGGGGGCGATGGAGGATCTTCCTGATTTGATGACGCTTGACCCTGATCTGATCGAGGTGCCGCCTTGGCAAACTTATCCATTGCCCCTGTTTTATTGGCACCGCGGGATTTGTTAGACATTTCAGTACTGTTGAAGAGGAGGTGGGCCCTGGGTGGATGACGTCAGGAGATAGGATCTGTTTCAGTGATCCGTGTGGGCCTGGGTGATACACAATGGTGATGAGCGTAAAAAAATGTGGATTTGAGACAGGATCAGAGAGCACCGTTGATGGCTGGCAGTAGGTGACGTGCCGAGTATGACACCTCCAGGGCTGCAGGATGCGTAGAGATGGAAACAGCAACGTGACGGTGTAGGCTGGGCTGCGATCCGCTGCCCAGCATATGAGATTGAGAGTGGGCCAGGTCACCGGGCAGCTTATTGTACAGTGGAGGGAGCCTCACATAGGTATGTGCCGTCTACAGCTAAGGAGTCTTGACAAGTTGTAGATCTGCAGGTGTATAGCCAGTCCAGTGCTGATGTCGGTGTAAAAGAATGGCACATATGAAGGCAGCAAGGGTGCACGCACCAGAGCCAGCGAGGCACAGCTGCGAAGGTTTGCTTGTAGCTATAACTGGCCCCCAGGGGCCACGGGAGGTTAAATGGACGGGCTCCGAGCAGAACAGGAGGCCCCCGGGAGGAGCCACAGGAGTCAATGAGGGGATGCTGTGGAGGTCCAGCAGAGCAAGGGAAACGCAGTAGCGACCCGCAGTAGGAACGGGGAAGAGCAGTGTTCTCTATATGATGCTTAGCGACCACTCGCACTCACTGTGGCCATTCGTGTTCCATTTCTACACAGCAGGAGATGCCAGATAGGGGCCGGCGGGCTTGTTATGCATTTGTGAGGGGGCCATCAAGCAACACAGGGGGAGTGGACAATAAAGCGTTGGGAAAACAGGTTTCCTTGATAGACCTCCAAAGTTGTGGCCTCTGATGTAGCACAAGTGTGCCATTGCACCACTAGATGAGCAGGTGATCCTAGTCAAGTGTTCTGTGACTCTGTGATAGCCTGGGGAGGTGTGCAGCGCTGCTCCCTGACAAGCCTCCAAGAAAATACGCTGCAGGGCAGCGGGGGCTCCAATTGCGAGGTCTTCAGGCCCCTCCACACGTGCTACTCAGGGGGAGTGGTGGAACATGTGGTCTCCGGGCTCATGCCGGCTAGAAATATGTGTAGATGCCAGAGAGGCTCAATGGACGGGTGATGCAGGAGCCGCGGGAGCGGGTTCCCGGTGCACTTAAGGGGGATTGGCGCTTGGACTCCCTCACTGCGCCACCACCCGACGGATGGGTGTCACCAGCCTTGCAGGGGCATGCTGCAGTGAGGCGCAGGCGGGGACACGGGCAGCCGCGACCGGGCCGGCGGAGTTCAACAAGGTCTGATAGAACCCCCAGCAGCGGCACCCCACCTCCCGCCAGCACACTCACCTGTGGAACGGTCGGGTCGGCCACGGCTCCGAGGGTTCAGCCGATGCCCTCCAGGGCAGCGGTAGGGGCTGCGGCCTGTCTCAGGCCATCCGCTCCACACAGCAGGATAACACACAGCGCGGGGAGGCCCAGGTCGCCCGCCTCCGGTTCGGCCCTCCTCACCTCAGGATAGCAGATAAGCCCCTCCACAGCACTGCAGCAGCACCTTCAGCTGGGGACAGCAATCATCGGCATCACCGCCACAGCTGCACGCAACAGGTCTCGCCAGTTGCCTGCGTAGACAGGAACCGCTGCAGGGCCTGGGCCATACAGCTCCACACTGACCTGGGGGAAGGCCCGCTGCCGTCTCGGCCGCTTCACAGATCAGGCAGCTGTATCTCGGTCACTGAGCACCGATTCCTCACGATATAGGGTATAAACCTGCCTCTAACTCCTGGCAGCATATGTAGGCAGTTATAGGGCACTCAACAGGAGGGATCCACCATTGTTGTGGGATTGGAGTCGGTACTACAGGGAGCTTCACAGCTAGGCAGCCATCTTGCAGGCTGCTCAACAGTGCCCCCGATCTCGATGCTTCTAATCCTTCCACTGGGATCTTCTGCAACCTCTGCAGCACTGTCTCTCTTTCTATTTCACCCTCTGGTCCAACACACTCTGCCGGGCACACCTTGGATGTTCTCATCTCCTCATACATCCCCCTCTCTAACCCTCTCACCACTCCTCTCTCTTGAACTGACCACTTTCTGCTTTCCTCTCACCTGGGTCCCCCAGGGAAGCCGACCCCAACACTGCCAACTAACTTCTCGGTCATCCGGCCCATGAAGCGTGTGTCAGTGGAGGCCTTTGCCGCTACTTTCTCTCCTCCTCCTACACCTGCAGATGACTCACACTCTGACGCATCCCTCTCTAACCAGCATCTTGCTATGTCCAACATTCTGGATGTCCTTGCCCCTGTCATGAGAATCCATCTAAAACCTACCTCCAAGTGCAACTCTTGGTATGACTCTGATGTTTCCACCCTGAAACACAAGTATAGGGTGGCTGAGAGGAGGTGGAGGGCATCAGGCTCATCCTCTGACAAACTGGACTGCCGCCTGCTCCAAAGGCAATACAGACTGTCTGTCCTGTCCCACAACCAAGCACGCATTTCTGCGGCCTCTAACAACATAGCCAAACTCTTTAAAATATGTAACAAAATGTCCAATCCTTCTGCAGTCTCTACCTCTCCTGTTCCCTCCCAGGCCCTCTGCATGGCTCTGGCTTCTCAGTTCACCACTAAAACTCAGGACATCCTGTCCTCTCTCTCCTCTTCCTCTCTCTACTTCTCTTGACCCTCTCTGGCCACTTCTCTCTCTCCTCCTCCTTTCCTTCTTTCTCTTTGACCACTCCTGACGATGTTTCTAGACACATCCGATCTATGAAAGTGTCGTCCAAGCAGGTGTACCCCTGATCCTCTAGAACCACCAAGGACCACATTGACACCCTTGCTCCAGCCTTGGACGTTTCTTCTGCAATCACTCTTTTCCCACTGGAACTTTCCCCTCTCCCCTCAAGCACTCTCTTGCGCACCCCCTCTTGAAAAAGCCTTCTGCCGATCATTCCTGTCTGACAAACTACCACCCGTTCTCTATCACTCCTTTCCTGGGCAAACTCCTGGAAAAGCTGGCCATCTCCCAGCTTACTCTTCACACTGAATATGTTGGTTGTCTCCATGACCATCAGTCTGGTTTCAGAGGAGCCAGAGGCATGGAAACTGCTCACCTGAACACCCATGAAGACCTGCTCTCTAATCTTGATTCTAGCCTTCCATCTGTCCTCATCCTCCATGACCTTTCCTCTGCTTTTGACACGGTCAATCATGCCATCCTGATCAATTGTCTCTGTTAGAACCTTGGCATCACAGATCAGGCCATGGCCTGGTTGACCTGCTTCATCCTGGACCGAGCCTCCCATGTCAACTTGTTCCTTTCTCTCCACCATCTCTCTCTCCACATGTGATGTTCCCCTGGGCTCTAACCTCTCACCCTGGCTCTTTAATGTTAATTTGGCCCCTTTGGCCCACCTTATCTCCACCTTCTCCTTTAACTTTCAGTGTTATGTGGATGGTACTCCACTCACCTTCAGGCTCCCCTCAGCCTCCTCTCCTCTTTCCCTCATTACTGACTGTTTATCCGCAATTTAGGAATGGTGCACCTCCAATGATCACTGCCTTAATGCCAGTAAGACTGAGATCCTTTTCATTGGGACTCCTGCTCCCGCTTTCCTTCTCTCACTCTGGCCGCCCTCCTTGGGCCCTCTTCCTTCCCCTTTCTATGAGACAAAAATCTTAGTGTCATCTTTGACTCCACTCTCTCCTTCTCTCCTCAGATCACACACCCTGTACCAGCTGCACCTCCTCAGAGGTATTCTACCTTTTCTCACTTTACCCCAGAAGCTCACTGTCTCCAGAGCCCTGGTTCTCTCTAGGCTGGACTGCTGCAACAGCCTCTTTCTCAATCTGCCTTCTTCTACTCTCTGCCCTTTGCAACTAATCCAGAACAGGACTGCAAGACTTGTCCCTGGCCTAGTGTCTGTGAGAGTCTTTGAGGCGTAAGGTTTTTGAGAGTTCTGACCTTAATAAACTGCCTAGGAGTGGAGTCAACTCTAGGGGGCGAAGCAGGCAGATTGATGGAGAGAGTAAGCAAAGAATGATCCAACCAAGGGCACAAAGCAATGGATGAAGTAGAAGCAGACACCTGATGCAGTAATATCCAGTCAAGAGTATGGCCCCCTATATGAGTGGGCTCCATAACTTTTTGGATATACCCAATCGGAGCGAGTACAGCCAATAATGACTGGGAAGCTTTATCTGTTGGCATTATGTCCCAGAGGTTAAAGTCACCCAGTAAAACAACTGTTGCATTACCGCCAGCAGCCCTGCTGAGTAAGTGCAATAGTTTGGAGAGTTTTAGGTGGGCGATAAATAACAATGACAGTGAGAGCGGTATTGTCATACATTTTTTGTTTGACCACTAATAATTCACACTCATCTAGAGGATTATGAGGCGGGAGGTGATATTGAAGTGTATCCTTAGGAGTAAAGCAACACCCCCACCCTTGGCATCTTTACGATCAGCCCGCAAGAGCAAGTAACAAGGGGGAAGCGTTTGAAATGGCAACACTGAGCCAAGATTCAGTGCTAGCCAGCAGATCATAGCTGGACTATGTAAGGAGGTCTTCAATTTCAACCCCGTGGGACATATGGGAGCGTGTATTGAGAAGAGACACCACCAGTGGATGTTCGGGCGAGCCGTTTTTAAGTGGCAGAGGCCTCGTAGGATTTGAGAAAGGGGCATCACACGTGTCTAGCAGGACCACTTTTGGTCAGATCACATCGTAACACACAAAGCAAATGAAGGACACGGTGTCTCGCGGTCAAGTGTCCCACTTCTACTCCCCAAAGACCCCCCCCATCCAGGTGATCCTCCCGCACTGGTATACCCCCAGGAACTGGAGCCAAAAGTGATGGCCGTGTCCTGGCCACCTGGATGAAAGATCCCCAGGACTAGCAGGTGAGACAGCTTCAGGTTTCTCACGTACCCTTTGCCTATGCGATGTATACACCTCTGTTTCACAACAGAACCAAGAAAGAAAATCTACGTACCCTTGATCGTTGCCTTTTCGGTGCAAAACAATACGGTTGCAGGTCTAAGAACCATTGCATGACTCAAGGCTTAGAAACTTTCCGTTGGCTAATCCAAACTAAGGGAGAATGGGTAATGTCCCACTTGATGGCAAGGGCCTCTAGTGCTAACACAGAGTAATTTATTTCACGTGGAAAAGAGTTTGTGACTAGTAAATAAGTTGGGGTGTTACAATCCATTGCACATTTGTGGAAAGACTGCTCCTAACCCTGTAAGGGAGCCATCTGTAATACAACTCTTTTGAGAAATCTACTACTTTTAGGATTGGGTTCTGGCACATTGTTTGTTTTAGGTTGTTGCAACACACATTGTCCTTGTCAGTCCAATACATTTACTGTGGTTCTGCATTCTTTAATTTGTCGGTCATCTTAGCTGTCCTGTCTGGGAAATTAGGGATAAACCTACAGTAATAACCAATTAGCCCTGGGAATGCTCTAAGGTCTCTCTCAGTTTTAGGTGTAGGCAGGGGTGTTGCTAGGTCTGGAAAAGATCAGGGGCTACCTTAATGTCGGGGCTGTCGGGACTCAGGGCTAGCTAGCATTTTGGTTGTAGACCCTGAGATGCTTTCTGGGGCTACAACCAAAAGACCCGGGGCTATAGCCCCCTCAGCCCCCCCTTGCAACACCTCTGGGCGTAGGGGTATAGAGGACGACATTTGCTTTCTCGCATTTATGTTGGACACTACCTTTCCCTAGAAAGAAGCTGAGATATTTCATGGCTGATTGGGCCAGTCTGCATTTGGATGGATTGGCAATTAGGCCAGGCTGCCTGAGGGCTCTCATAATAGTATAAAGATTGAAAAGGTGGCCTTCCTAGGTTTTACTATGAAAACTGTATCGTCCATATAAGCTCCACAGAAATCAGAGTAGAGCTGAAATATTTTATCCGTGAGTCGTTAGAAAGGTGCGGGGGCCCAGTGTAAAGCAAAAGGTAGGACTTTGAACTCAAACAGTCCCAGGGACGTGGAAAAGGCTGTCTTCTCCGTATCAGGTCCATATGCTGGGACCTGCCAGTACCCGATGGTTAGGTCTACGGTGGATAGAAAGTTGGCATTCCTGAGTTCATTAATTAAGTAATTGATGCGAGGCATGGGATAAGCATCGAAATCTGAGTTGGCATTAACTTGGCGTAAATCTATGCAAAACCGCCAGGAATTGTCCAGGTTTGTGACCTATACTATAGGGGAGGACCAAGGGCTTGAAGAGGGTTCAATGATATTTGCTCTTAACATTTTGTTTACTTCCTCAACCACTATCTGTTTACGTGCTTCCGGGAATCTATATGATTTCAGATGGACGACTTTTCCTTTAGGTGCTCTGTTAGAGTGATACGTGCCTTTCACTCTTCCTGGTTTTTCTGAGAATACATTGGGAAATGTTATAACTAGATCCTTTAAATATTTCTGTTGCAGATTAGATAGCTCTTGGGGAATTAATTTAAAGTTATCTATTTCCTCTGGGACCAAGCAAGATAATATTGTGGCATTGTTAGCTAAAGGACTTTCCTTCCACTCTTTTAAGAGGTTTACATGACATAGATTGGTCTTTTGTTTCCTGTCAGGTTTGCTACCTTATAAGTACGTTTCCTGTGCGTTCCAATATTTCATTAGCCTGAGCCACTTAGAGACAAGTTTGTTTTCCGAAATTGTTAAGAGGACCAATACTTTTTGTTGTACGGAAAAAGACCTTAAACTTACTTTTTTGTCATAAGTTGACTTTTGTTGTGCTTGGGCTTTTTCCATATGAGTATATACTAGATCTCGAACCAGTCTCATATGCTCTTGCAATTGAGTAGCAGTTTGCGTAAGAGGACTGTGTGCCTCTTCCCTTTCTTCCCAGGTTTCCAGGAGCATATCTAGGACCTCCTGAGGTTCTCTATCATAGAATAGTTCAAAAGGAGAGAATCCAGTGGATGCCTGAGGAGTTTTTCTCACTGCAAATAGTGCCCAGGAGATCATGCAGTCCCAGTCCTTCCCATCCTTGGCTACCAATTTCCTCAGGATCATTTAAAGAGTTTTATTGAATCTTTCTACCAATCCGTTGGTTTGGGGTGGTAGACGGACGTTCTTAAGGTGGTAATATGGAGTAGCTCCTTGATTTCACCCATGAGCTGCTCATGAAATTGGAGCCTTCATCCGTCAGGATTTCCTTAGGAAAACCACCTTGAGTGAAGTATGGTAATAGGTTTTTATAATCTGCTGGGTGGGGTTGTTCCGTGTAGGAAATGCCTTGGGGTATCTGGTCGCATAATCGACAATCACGAGTACATATTTGTTACCCAGTCTAGAGGTTTCCAAAGGTCCAATGATATCCACCCCAATCCTAGAGAAAGGGATTTATATTATTGGTAAAGGATTCAGAGGAGCAGGCAAGGGAATGTGAGTACTGGTTCTTTGACATATCTCATGTGTCTGAATAAAGTTTTTTATATCACCATGGATACCTGGCCAGTAATTCTTCCCACTGATATGTGCCTGGGTCTTGGATTGCCCTAAGTGTTCCCCTTTCAGATGAGAATGGGCAATCTCTAGTACAATCTTTCAGTGGGTTTTGGGGATTACTAACTGAGTTTTGCTTAGGCCTTTTGTGGATGTTTCTTTTCTGTATAATAACCCTTGTTTTAGGAAGAAAAAAGGACTTCCCTTTTTTACTCCCTCCGCATCGGTAATTGCTTACAAGAAAGCCTCGGTGAGGGCTGGATCATTTCATTGAGCGAAGGCTAGTTTGGGAAAAATAGTAATCTCTTCTTCCATTTTTTCTTCATTCGTAGAAGCTTCTTCAGCTTCCCCATAGGCTAAGGTACCTTTCTCAGTATCTTCCGATTCACTCTCTTTAAAATGAGGAAATATAACTTTTTCAAGAATTTCCTGCGCAATTTTGTCTCCACAATGTACTTCAAATGGGATTTAACCATAGTTCTGTAAGAGAACCTTTATATCTTCGCAGAAGTTGTGATCTATGACGCCTGTCAGAAGGTCTAGACTGACTTTGCATGCCAGGACAGATTTTGGAGTCAATCTTATATAACACCCAGGAGGGGGTATCAAAACAAACTTAGTCCGTGGGGATCATTCCTCTTTTCCCTGGAGGGATAGTAGTTTCTCTGCTGCTACAAATATAAAATCCTTTTGATTCTTTCATGGTCACAGAAGGGTCTGAGGCTCTATGATTAAGCTTCTGAAGTTTTAGTGTTCCCCAATTTGTTTTAATTGAGTCAAATCCCACCCTGACACCATATGTAAGGGAGGCAGGGTATCAACAGTAAGACAGACACAAGTGACCACAGTTTAAAGGTGTTTATTGAACTTCAACAAGGGTAGGATAAACGCCTATCTAATCTTAAATCTACAGATGGGGCAAGCTACGACCATCAAATAAAAATAACGCAGTCCTAGTGGTGTCTTGGCAAAATAAAAGGGTCTATAATACTAAAAAAAAGCTATTGCCAATCCTTACCTCTAAATACCAACAGTGTGGGGAATAATGCTACAAAAAGCAAGAAGTGTTCAAAATGATATGTCAGGATGTTCAGGTTGTTGGCCTCCCTTCCCCATGCTATTAGCACTGGACAAGTTGGTTCACTCGAGCGTAGCACAGTCTCTGGCTTCTTTAGCACGAGGAAACAGTTCAATCATAACATTGGGACCTTATGATATGATATGATATTTTATTTATATTGCGCACATGCACAAGTGTTTCAGAGTGCGACAAGGCAAGGGAGGGGAACAAGGGAGGATAAAACAACAATCTTACTAGGCCCGTGACATTGAGAATGAGCAAGTGCAGGGGAGAGGGAAGGGGGAAAGTGCGAGGGGCAGGGGGAGTGGAAAGTGCAGTACACAAGCTCAAAACAACAAGAAAAGTGGCCATCGGGTAGTAAGTGCAAGAATAAGGTGCAGACAGCAGATGTCTAATATGTGGAGGAAGGGGACTGTAGGGTTTCAGATACAGACCCAAGTGCAAGGGAAGCCAGGAGGCAGTGCAGGTAAGTGGCCGCGTGGGCAGGGATCTGGGCCCGACATCAGAGGAGAACCCAGTCCCGAAGCAGACAGAGATCAGCAGGGGAGAGAAAGAGCAAAGGCAGAAGCAAAGAGGAAGATTTTGTGGTGCTTCCGGAACCAAAGATGGTTCTCCTCAAGTCTCAGAGAGGCAGGGAGGCTGTTCCAGAGGAAGGACCCAGCTGAAGAAAGAGATCTACCACCCAACTTGTTGCTTGTAGAAGCGACTGACCCTGAGGGAGTTGGAGGTGGAGGAGCGAAGATCTTGGATAGGAAGGTACCTTCTGTATGCAAGTCTCTTTACTCCTCAAAGTCTCTTCATTCAGAGGGCTTGATGTAACCAAACAAAAACCAAAAGTTATTTTCCTCTTTGAATTTCTACAAGTCATCACTTTAGGTGATCACTATTCACCTGGATCCCCCTCAGTCGGGCTCAGATCTCTTTAGTCCAATGTTCGTTCCCTTTTGATTGCCCTCCATTGGGCTCAGATCTCTTTAGTACAATGTTAATTTTCTTTTGATCCCCCTCACTCGGGCTCAGATCTCTTTAGTATAATGTTCATAGGATAGTCTTTCGGGCTCAAATCCCTTTTTAAACACAATTAGTCTCCCTCACCCGGGCTCGGACCAATTTTAATCAAGTATCAAGCCATGTTAGATGCAGCAAGTAATTTCGCTGCACAGTCCCACATCCTTGGTTTATCCGTGCCACTCCTTCTTCTAAGAATCCCCTCATTCCTCCAGCTCTGCAACTCTTCACCCCTTGCTCCCATCGATTTTTAGAACAAATTGCCCCTTCTAGACTCAATTGGGATCTTTGCATACACTGTATCTTTTCTGCTCTTTATAATCAGCAACTGAACACTCTTCATTGATAGGTAGAATTGATGCCATGACTGATTGTCCTCTAAACTGCCCTCGGATCCAGCACAATGCTAGGTGCACTAGGCATAGTGCATCTGCTACCTCTCCATCACTCGGGATAAACACCTGAGGGAAGCCAGAACATGGGGTATGAGAGAGCAGATGTAGCAATATCCTACTGATCTCTTTCTCCCAACCTTCCTCATATGGTTATGCCATATATTATCCACTGTAAACCCATGTGCATTTGCTGTGGGATCTATTTCATCATCCCCATTATCAATAAAATCAATATTTACATTTTTTTTCTCTCAAAACTTCATTTCTGAGTTCCATTAACCTAGATAGATTCAAACCTTTTATATTTACACTGGTTGTCATCTTTAGCCATGATGACAAAAGAGCCATAAGGACCATGAGAACAGTCATTTGAACATAGATTATAAATGTAATATTTTTCTCATTTTCTAAATAGAGAATTCAAGTCCCAGTTCGTTTGCAGCCCCCTCCTCACTGGAATGAACGGTGGATCCGTAGGGCATACTTAACCTTTATGCCCACTCCTGCTCCAGTACAGGTGGATGGGTGCCGGCATCCCTTCAGGTATCACTGAGGTGAATACAATTCTTGTTGCCCTCCACCTTCACAGCAGTTGGAGTTGCGTAGACATCGCAGTGAGGCCCATGAAAATGCTGCTCATTCCAACAAAGAATCTGGTCTCCTGTGAGCAGCTGTGGCTTGTGTTGATCATCGGTTTGTTTGCTGGTTTCTCCTGTAGTCTGTTGGTGAGACGACACAACCTGTGAAGATGCCTATGTTGCTCTGTCCTAGGCCACATCTGCCATTTTGAGTGTACCTATGGTCGCTTATAGGCCATATTTTCCCTCTTGACTGTGCCTCTTGCTGTTCGTAGGCCACATTGACATTTCTCTGTACCTTAGCATGCTTTTTAGCCCACTCTGAACCAATCTGTTCCTGCCACCACTGGCCGGGGCCACCCAACGCAATTTGACTGTGCCCACCACTACCCACAGCCCTCCCAGTATACAATCATGCCCATAGCTTCCTGCAAACTCGCTGCTGCTACCACCACACTGCTCACTCTCCTTGCAACACTCGCTGCCCTCCAACTTTACACCTCACTCCGCCCCATCACACCCACTCCACAAAGCCCCTTCCCCAATCTCACTCAACCCACTGCCCTGGATACCTCACAAACACACTCACCTCTCACAGACGCACCCCCTGCACCCTGCATCACAATAATGTATAAACTAGAAAGACTTAGAGCTTGCACACTGACTGCAGATATCAACACACAACCCCCTCCCATAGAACACAGAAACTATAGATTGAGCTCCCGCACCATTTCCAAACACATTCCTCGCACTGAACATCCACATACATACAAACAACCACTCACTAACCAAACCATACCCCACAATGTGACCACACATAACATATCAGATACATCCGACACCCACGCCTCCACTAACAAACTACACACACCTCACATCAAATGTGCCCTCCTCAATGTCCGCTACCTCCCAGCTCATGCATCAGATATTCATGACCTCTTAACCAACAACAACATTGACCTATTAGCCATCACAGAAATATGGTTACATGAAGCATCAGGCCCCGCCATTGCACTTGCACTGCCACCTGGCTTCACCATACTCGGACAAGACAGACCTGAATGAACAGGAGGCGGAGTAGCCTTCATCTACAAGGAGAACCTCCAGCTCCCACCTGTCAGTCACTCCTCGACCAGCAACTCTGACCTCTTATCAGCCAAACTCACACTGTCCCCCAACAGCACCATCAATATTCACTTACTACACCGCCCCCAGGCCTCACCCTAGACTCTCAGGAAAACATCATCACATTCTCAGTAATAGTATCAAAAGCTCCCCTAAAACCCTTCTACTAGGAGACCTCAATCTGGGATTCAATGATGTTAAAGACAAACCTGCGGTCACCCTCACCAATGAACTTAGTGACTTAGGCTTCACCCAGAAAGTAGAAATTCCATCTCACTCCAAAGGCCGCATTCTAGATTGGATTGCGGACCATAATTGCCTTGCTACTATCACCTCTAACACCTCACTGCCCTGGACCGACCACAACTGTATAGAATTCTCTGTTCCCATCACTAAAAACCACAAAACTCTGATCGCTGCACAAGTCAGAAGCTCTAAAAAGCTTAAAGAGGATAACCTGTGCCCTTACCTCAACACCCTCGAACTAGCACCCCCTTTCGCTAATGACCCCAATAACCTAGCAGACATCTACAAAGATGTCATCACTAAAGCTATTAATGAAATAGCACCACTCGAATGGAAAAAAGAAAAGAAATCACTACACACCAACTCTTGTTTCACTGAAGAACTGCACTCAATGCACTCCCGAAAAAGAGAAGCACTAAAAAACTAGCAAACCAACCCCTGCAGCAGTGCCAAAAACAAATTCAACTTAATCTCCCACCAATACAAAACAGCCATCACCGCTGCCAAAGCCAACGCCTTCAACACACGAATCTCTAATGCCAAATCGCACTCTAAAGAAATCTTCGCCATTTTTAAAGAGCTCATCCCCCCCCAATACACCTGATGAAATAATCAAAGATGAAGCTTGGTGTGCTAGTATCCAAGCTGCCATGCTACACAAAATTGACCTTCTCCAAAAGAAAATCAAAGACCATTGCAAAGCATTACCTCAACAGACAGGAACCAAGCCTACCAACTCCACACCCACCTCATCTAAGCCCACCATACCCAACTCCCACATTTACTTTACTGAAAATCAAATTTTGCCTAAAACACATACTTCTGCAGTTGCAACCTCTTAGTAAGTCAGGTACACAGGTCACATATTTTGTGCAGCACAGATTAGTCCAAACCTCCAGTCTGTGCGACCTTGTTTCGCCTTTCTGACACATTTTGATAATTTTACACATTAAAATTTGGCCTAAAATTCCACAATTTTATACATAGGTGTGAATTGTCCCCAGGGATGTATGTACAAAATTTGACATTTGCAACATGGATGGTTTTCTGGTAATACAACATATATCACCATTTCTGTCCAGAGTGTGTCACAACATTCTACCAAGTTTTCAAACACAGCCCACAATTCCACTTTTACGCTGTGAAAATACCACATTTTTACCAATTTTGACAGCTGAGATATAAGCCTTTTTAAAGTTCATTATAAAATAGTCTTAAGACAAATGGGAGTCATTGCCTGTCATTTCTTTCTTCCCAGCTAACACCAACTAGCAGTTTCTTCCAAGCAGGATGGGGGGCCTCTCTCTTAATTGAAAGTTTTATTGCCCTTCACACTTGACAGGTGAGTATCCCAAGACTGTTATTGTCCCTGCCTCGAGCACAATCAAATGTTTTATGAGCTTGTGAACTCCCATTATCCTGTCCCATACACATTTTTTCAAGCTGGCAATTAAAAAATGCTAACATTTCTTTCTTCTAAATTCGATTTTGATCTCCAGCAAATTCACACACTGCCATGTAGCTATGGTTATTCTCTTGAATGCTGGAGTTGTTCTGCAGCATGGATACATTTAAACAGGAACGTCGCAGCTATTTAGAGTCTTTCTCTGAACAGCTGATTTATAGATACTTTTGCAAAGCAAATAGACGTGTTTCCCGTGTAAACTGAAAACAAAGCCCCTGGTTGATTTCTTTCCAAGCTAAAATGACTGGGCCTGTCATTCAGGAACTAGACATGGTTTTGCTAATGCACAATGACTTCTCCTGGTCATGGCCGGGCCTTTTCAATAACAGCAGTTTCATAGTTCATGGATGGATTTAGCCTCAAAACAGCATTTTTAAAGGTTGGAAAAGGTGTCATTTTAAAGGGAATTTTGGGGTTTTCATCAAGGCAGTGTTGCCTATTTCATTTAATTCAATGTTAAACATTGCAAAGCACACTGGCACACTCCTGCGGTGTGTACTCTGTTCCTCCCCACCTGAAATGTGTGTGGCAGGGTGATGCAGCCATTTTCTTTGGTGGTTGTAAAAACGCAATTTTGAAATCCTGGCGCGCACAGGAGTTAGCGCAGCCATTATGCTGTTTCTTGCACCAATACAGCAAAGTGATGTGGTAAAGCACATCTGACAGGGTCAATATATCCCACAGGTGGCTCTGTCAGGCATTCCCTTTCTTCCTACGGGTAATATCACTTGCCCCAAATATACTACCTCTGTCTGGCAGTATTGCAATTTTTGTTTGTCCACTTTGTACCCCTTCTCTGCAAGCAGGGTGGGTGGTGTTATTGAATCTCCTCAACAGTGCTCCTCTGAAGTGCTGCAAACCAACAGATTGTCCACATACTGAATTATGGCACTGGACACATGTAAATTCCTGGGATCCATTTGAACCACCCTTTTAAAGACACTCAGAGATTTGCAGTACCCCTGGGGCAACTTTGTGTGCTCGAATCAATACGTAAACGCTGTGAAGTGCTGAAATTCAGGGAAAAGAGAACATTTCTTTTTTTAAATCAATCACTGTGGAGTGGGTAAACCAAGTAGGGATGTAACAGAGAATGGTGGCAGGATTTGGTACCAGTGGAAATTCCACCTCAACAATATTATTGAGGCGGCACAAATCCTGAACCATCCTCCAACTGAACCAGGTTAGGTGGGTTTAATTATACCCTGCTTCAAAAATGCCATAATGGTCTCGTACATCCCTTTATTCGCCTCTCTAGACAGGAGGTACTGCTTAATCTGTGGTAATATCACACCAGGTTTCAATTTGATCTGCACCGCTCCAACACTCTTTAGCAGCCTCACATCATGAGGATTGCTGGTCCATAAAGGGTCCAGCACCTTTACCAAATCCTCCTACTAATGTGGTGATGTTTTTCTAATGATGAGCATGGTCCCTTTGCTCTATCACTATCTGGCAAAGCACCCCAATCATAAAGACCATCTCTCCTCTGTCTTCAGTGTTTTCGAACAACTGCTCGTTAGACACGTCCATTTGCGATAAGGTTGGATCGATGCATAGAACTGTGCGCCATTCTCCGCCTTCCTCATCTGTACCTGAAAGAACCACCCTGTTCTTCTTGAGCACTACTGCCTCTAGGAGAATCGTAACAATGTTGCCTGGTGTTACTCCCTGCGGTACAACTGGCGAAACTAAAAACTCAATCAGTACCCACCAAGTCTGATTTCTAATCCCTGGGACCCAACTCAACAAAGCCATCACCCCATAAATAAACAAAGCTGCATATACAGGTGCCATCATGATCATGCTGTCACTACAATATGCATGCAAACGTGCTATTTCCCTTACTGGATACAACCGTGGAGTCAAGCATACTATATCTTCCTCCATGAAAGCAATCAACATCTTCAGCTTGCTCAGGAGGTCTCTCCTGTGAGAAAGCATGGTATCAAGAGAGATGACACAGGCATCAGATGTGTAGGTATAAACAAAACCTTACTAAAGATCAGGATGGCGCAACGCGCAACTTGCCATACACTACAGTGGAATATTCCCTGCCTAAAGAAACTGAGGAAAGGTCTGTGTCCGTAAGTCGAAAATAAAAGTCTGTCTGTGTCAAAATATTCTCAGCAAAATAAAACTGTTGAAAAGTAAAGAGTACACAACTTTCAGCTGAGTTTTTCTTGGGTTCCGTATTTCGAATTCAATACAGTTTCAATAGAGTTTCACTTCAATAGTGTTTGGGTCAACTTCTGAAATTACCTTCTCCAAGTTTGAATGTATCGCAATTCACACAAAACTAAGGTCCTGGGATTCCCTTCCCTAAGTTCAAATGTAGCACAGTTCACAAAAAACAGAGGTCCTGGACTTCCCTTCCCCAAAACAGAATTCTCTGGTTGTTTGACTCAAAGGGTTCTCTTCCCCAAGACTTTAACATAACACTCACATCGGTTTCAGAAACACTGGGTTCAATTGACCCACCTTGAGGTTTGCTTCACCAGTTGTTTCACAGTTCTTTACAGCTTGTTCACCATTCAGGGTTTCTGGATCTAGACACAGTTGTGAGACCAGACGGTGCCCACCCATCACAGGTCAGGCAACCAGTAACCCTATATCTTTCTTTGGCTTGATTCTTGATGTTTGTAACATTCACATTAGGAGACTTTCTGGAGTAGGCCCATTCGTCAGACCACACGGTCCACCCTTCACAAGTCGCACAACCATAAATCTCCCCAAAGCTGTTGGGTCCCCTCATAGGCTCCTGTCCCTTGGGCTTTCACTTTCAACACTTGTATTCCTTGTAAGACGCTTGTCATATACTTGTGACACTTTCTCACATTTGCATTTATAATTGACAGCCTTTCTTATCTGTGCACTTGTAATGCTCAATGTGCATACTGTGTTTTACTGACAGTGTGCCATTTGATATGTCCATTTGGCTACGAGTGTTTATTCACCATTCAGCACATCATAGTTTTCTCAAATAGAAGCTATCTTTCAGTTTGGTATTCATAAAATGTAGCATTTACTTGTGCTCACTCAAATAGCAGCCTTCTTTCAGTTCGATATTCAATAGATGTAACCTTATCTTAAACTTGTGGACCGTTACTTATTGCTGGCCTCTTTGGAGCGCTCTGGTCTTCCAAGTTTCTTCTGACACTTGTTCTTTGCAGCTCCTCCCGGCCGCTCTCCCCGAATGAGAAACAAACCGCCAGTTTGCCAGGCATACCTCCACACATACACCAGCTTCTCTGTTTCGCTCCACGCGCGGACAACGTCTCCGGCGTCTTCTACAGCTCCAGCTGCACCCGGGCTTGGGCGCAGATGGCTCTACTCGTTCCTCTGCTATACTGCGGTGCCTGCTGCCCGCCTTCTAATAAGTGGGCTCCTGGTTCTGCGAAATCCCTCTGGCCGGTCTCCCAGGATTGTTGCCTGCGTCACTGCTTCCTGGTCTTGTCCCAACACAGCAGATTCTCTCCCTTCTCTTTCTGTATCATTTTGGGCTGCTCCTTTTATAATCTTTACCATTATTAACCGGCTGCAGGTGAAGTGGGTTACACTCAATGTCCTAACCTTTTATAAGCTTGTTAGTGTGGCATGCCTGATCCTCATTACTGGATGCCTCCAGGCCCCTCTTGTTTATCCCAGTGCTAGAGTGGTGTTTGCATTAGGAAGTGTGCACTGCTCTTAGCTGCCTCTTCCCCTTCTCAGTATGCAGTGGGAAACTACCGGGAAAAAACAGGAAATGATTGACAATATTCCATGAAGACTGAGGGTGGGTTGGGTTGCTCAGTGTTAGTGAAGGGAGATACCATGTCTCTCCTTCAGCTACCCTCTCTCCAATCCCCAAAAACCCTCCACCCAGGTGATCCACCCTTGTTTGTCCACCCCCAGGGTTGGGATCCAAAAGCGTTGGCCCTTCCCTGGCCACCTGAACAGAAGATCCCTGTGGAGTAGATATGATAGGACCTTCAGGTTTCTCACACTCCCCAAAAGATTTGCGGGGGTGTCTGTACAATACAACAAAGGAGCAGGTACATACCTTAATATGGATATTTTCAGTATAAGTAACCAACAGTACAGCCCCATAGAATCCCTGTGTGTTTTTCTGGTATGATTGCTCAGCGGTTTGAGCGCACGTGGCTGTGATCTGACGAAGTTGGGTGCAAGACGTGCTTTAACGGATGTCCTCTTAGGTGGGCGCTGACTAGGTGCGCGGTACCGTTAGCAATGGGAGCAGAGCGTCCGTTAAGAACTGCTCTAGTTTGGCAGGTTAGGTGTATTGTGGGTTCTGAATTACAGCACTGGGTGAAGGCGGGGTATGTGCAGCTTGCTGGGTCCCCCTGCAGCTCAGAGAGGCCGCCAGGGGTTCAGGATGATGGTGGCCACGAGGACTTGGTTGGAGAGCAGGATCCCCAACGAATACTCACCAACACGAAGATTCCAATCTGTAGGTTCTTATTCAGTCCTGGTTTGTTTCTTTGCATTCTGGGATTTGTAGTTCCACTTTTCTCATTACACAACTTGGACTACAAGTCACAGAATGCAAAGAAGAAAACAGGACTGGATAAGCACCCACAGATTGGAATGGGTCATGTTGGCAACTATGTCCAGGTTAACTAGCTCAGGCCATGGGCCTTGGTTTCATGGGAAATTAAGAGGTATTCCAAGGTCTAACAAAAGAGTGTACTAGCAGTCTTGCTATTCCTTGTCTGCTATGCCACAGAATAGAGGACCTTGGAGAGGGGCATTAAAGTCAGAGTGGGTGTCAAGGAGCAGCCTTGGTGAAGGAGCTACACTGGCATGGTGGGGTTTCAATTTATTCTTTATTTTATTTTATAGTTAATTTATAACACGCTTAATACCAGCGAGTGGTTTCTAATCGCAGGATCGGGATTCAGATCTGGGTTGCGCCACGTTGCCTTGCTTCCAAGAGAAACGCATTGCCCGTGATCAACTTGATTGAGTGTTGAATAAAAGATTGCGGATGACAGTTGTACGGTCGAATGGAGCGTAAAGGTTGGGTGCATTATTGTCCTTTTTTTTGTGTTTTAGGGATTGAAGTCAATGCTGAGAGTGCTCCTGCTTCTCTCAGGCCCCGTGAGCCCCCCGGTCATACGCACTCAAACCCCCGCTGTCATAAGCACTCAAACGGAGTCATGCGTACAGTCCATGCTCCACAGTCGCTCTGCCGCGTGTGTACGCCCTTAAAGGGGCAGCCACCACAGCCAACATGTCAAGCCAAGGATCACACAGTATCTTTCCCAGTGTGGAAAGTATGCTCAGTGAAAGGAGTGACATAGTAATTGATGCGGGGACATGATGCATGACAGGCGATGACTCCTCTCCTGTCAGTCAGTGTGTTCACGTTGCTCAGCATGACCACACTGACTGAGGGGAGAGGAGTTCTCTCCTGTCAGGCAGCATGTCTACGTGTCGGAGTGCATGGAGGTAAGGTGTTTTTTATTTTAAATTAAAAGTGTAAATATGTGTATTTAAATTAAATTAGTATGTGTATGTATGAATGCATGCATGCATGTTGGTGTTTGTTTATGTCAACGCTGTGGTTGGTTTTATGTATGCATGTATGTATGGAGTTGTGTAACTGGTGGATGAATGCATGGGTGAAAGTGTTTTATGTGAGTATGTGTTCAGCCCCACCCCTAAATTTAGCCACCCTGGGGGCCACTTCATTAATTGGTAGGTTCATGGCATCAGAGGTGCACCTAGGTTAAAATGTCAGATGGGAGTGGGGACTAACACTTGAAATGTTGGGAGAGGCGCTAACATCAGAGGCTGTGAGGGAGGGGAAAACTTCCTTGTGTCGGTCACCTAACATCTTTCCACATTCGAACAAGACTTCTGGTGAAGTGTTAATGTTATAAGCAGATACCTCTTGCCTTCATTTCTGAAACATCACACTTAAGGACGGACTGCTGTGAGAATGAGATGTCTCATGTCACCACTTCCCTTCTTCTCATGGCCATGCTAATCCCTATGGAGATACTTACCCAGTTCCTGCCCTCCCCACCCAAAACACCTCCTCCCTGGAACTATTTGACCTAGCTTTAAACACGCTTTGCCATCAAACTTTGCCCTCAATGTACCTGCAAGTGTTTCCTCAAAGGAGTCTTCTGAGAGTTCATGACTTCGTTGGAGTTGTAAACACGGAACTGGTGTAATAAAAATTTCTTCATCAGGTCTGCCTTTGGCCACTTGATATAAAAACACCCTGCATGTCTTGCAGTTCTGTTAAAAACAAGCATTGGCAAAGCCAAAAGTGTTGGCTTGTGTATAAGTATTAGGCATTTGCCAGCCATTGCTATTAGCTGCTCATGTACTCAACCCATTTTGCACTGGCACTATCAATGGCCAGCTGATACCAATGCAGAAGTGCCTTTCCCATGCCTACATGAATGCCCAAACTGTTAGCATTGCCAGTGCTCTTTTTGGTTTACCCTTAATGCACAGGACTATGCATCAAGGTTAAAGCAAACATACTAATTGGCTAAATTGGCCCACATTGAATGTAGGCCAATCTAGCCAGTAATAGCACTTATGGTACACAGTCAGCCTGGATATACTTTCTGTGGCATGGCATATTTACTGGCTGGGAGTCTGTACATGGTAATAATGGCATATATTGATGCAGCCTGTATCGACATAATTAGAACAACCAGCATGAATATATGTTTATACTAGCATATCTCGCATGGAAAGGCGGCATGAAATGGATTGGAAAATATTCCTATGCACGGTTTGTAATTTGCAACTATTGGGATTTTCCATGTGCTTCCATACAAAACCAATTGCAAACTGTATGGATTTCTACCCAATTTTGCTAAGAAAGTGCTGTAAAATGCATAATTTTAACCCAATGTTTCAAACATTTTCTTGGGCGTGAGAATCCCCCTCAAGCAACCCTTGTTTGGTTTGGTCTCCCTCACTGTGCTCTGTTGATCCTGCCTAATTGGCACAAACATTTAAGCCTCTTAAATTCAGAAATGTACCAGCCTCCACTGTACATCATTTGTCACTGTGTATGATGTGTGTTTTAATGAGCACACAGGTGCAGGGTGCTCCTTAATGATATGATATGGCATTTATAACATACCTGTACACAAGTGTTTCTAGGCGCAACAAGGCAAGGAGGGGGAAACAAAAGAGTAGTACAAAAACAGATCTTACTAGGCCTTGTGTAATTTAGATCGCGCAAGAGCAGGGAAGGGGGAGGGGAGAAGTCCTGAGTGTGGGGAAGGATGCAGAAGTGCAGGAACAAAGGTGAAACAAGAGTGCAGCCAACGGGTGGCAAGTGTGGGTACTCATAAGTGCAGCCAACGGGTGGAGAATAAGAGCAAGAGCGGGGACTGTGGGGTTACAGATACAGACCACAGGTGCAGGGGAGCCAAGAGGCAGTGCGCGATTGCAACAGGACAGGCAGGGACCTGGGCCCAAATTCAGAGCTTGACCAGGTGACCAGTGCATGGATCAGGCAGGTGATCAGCAAGGGAGAGGAAGAGAGAAGGCAGAAGCAAAGAAACAGGTCTTGAGGTGCTTCCGGAACCGGAGATGGTTCTGCTCAAGTTTCAGAGCGGCAGAGAGGCTGTTTCCAGAGGGAGGCCCCAGCCGAAGAAAGAGATCTGCCCACAACTCTTTGATTGGAAAAGTGACTGACCCTCAGAGAGTTGGAGGTGGTAGAGTGGAGAGCTCATGCCATCATATATATATTGATGCATATGATACAAAGTTAGTCTGGCATTAACCTTTCTTCAGTAGAGAAATCTAATTCTGCTGTAGGTGATTTGCAGTTGTAGTAATAAACCATAATTGGGATCCTTCAAGAAAACTCAAGGGGATATTTCTCGAGTCTCCTGTTTACTGCTGGCCGAGTGCAAATAATTGTAAGGGGGCCTCACCAAATGTTTTGCCCCGGGCCTCACCACATCTTCTGACAGCCCTGTCCGTAGTAAGGGGGCTATCTGTGCCAAGAGACTTCTGCAAGAGCCAGCTGAGGGGCCCACCCAGTGCAACATCCTGCCCGCAATGCCCTCGTCCCCGGCCACCCAAACAGTGGCTGTCCTGGCCATTAAGAGGAGAAGGGCACCACGACGGCCATAGAGGAAAGCGGTTGCAGCAGTGACTCACCAAGAGGTGGCGGCTGAAGTGCCAAGGGTTGCTTTGCCCAGGGGCAATAGCATGGCAGGGATCCCTACAGTGCAGGCAGAAGAAGTTCAGCAATGAATGAGATGGGTACGCTCATACCAGATATGTCTAAAATTAGGGAAAGTTTCGTACAGTTGGCCGACGGGCCTGGCGCAAGGCGTGTGTGAGGGTCAGACTGCTCCCATGCCTGATGTCAGTGCAGTGGGTACACAGGTAAATTGCAGCAGTAGGATGGACGGCAATGCAAATAGGGGAGGGGGGGCTAGGGGAGATCCGGGAGTGCCGGGGATACTGGGCTCTGACATACAGCAACAAGCACTTAACTTATTAGAAAAGCGAACAGTCCTCAATCGCATTGACCAATACAAATACATTCCTATACAGCTCTGGAGTGTCACTTGTCTTTGTGTGGATTTGTTAAGGGAGAAAAGAAGGAAGAAAGGAGGAAAAGAAACACACATTGGCAAAGTCAACCTGGGGCAGTAGGCCTACCAGTGTTTATACCACAAGCAGTCTGGCAGTTGAGAAGGTCCCAGTCTCTGCCCCCCCCTACATTTTTTATAATTATAATTAATTATTTATAAAGCGCTTAATACCCAGAGGTTTTTAAGGGCGGACCCAGGGATGGAACCTATGTTGCTTGTCTTCTCGCTTCCAAGGCTAGCACCTTGCCTCTGAGCTATGCTTTTGGACGTGATACCACTGTTGATCAGCCAATACCTGAAAAACACTATTCTAGACAGAATTCCTTTTGTTTCGTTACTGGACTACCAACTGAAAATTACCACACTCGGCAGAATGAAACTGCCAGTTTCCCAAGTGATTCAAGAATGGTAAGGCCAATCAAACAGCACCTCAGAACAACAAAAGGGAACTTAGCACAACTCAGCGACTGCACTAGAGCAACCGATGGAAAGGGGAGAGCGAGATAGGCAAAGGATGCTAGGGGTATAAAAACCCTGCAAGAGCTAGAGTGGTAAGATCAGAAGGGTAGAGGCGGACCTAGAGGCCGGTAGAGCAAAGCATTACAGAGATTATGCTGGAGCTTGTTACAGGGGAGGTGGTGGTGCCTGATTGGGAGAGTGAGGCTGTGAAGGAGTGATTGTGTGATTCAACTATTGTGCGATAGACTGAGTGAGAGCGTTTAGAGTACAAGGCTGATTGAGTGAGACCAAGAGGAGTGACTATGGGAGTGAAAGGAGTGTATGAAAGAGGGTAAACAAGTGGAAGAAGAGCAGAGTACAGAGGGGAGAAGGGAGCAGAGTGTAGAAGAGAGGGGAGAATAGAGAGAGGAGGGAAGATAGTAGAAAAGAGCAGGAGAGGTGCACAGAGGGGAGGAGAGGAGTAGGGAAGGGAGCAGAGGAGAGGAGAGAAAGGATAGTAGAGAGAGGAGAGGCAATTGTAGGCGAGGAGAGTGGAGTAGAGAGAAGGGCAGATATTATGAAAACATCAGAGGGACAGAGGAGGGGAGTAGTAAGGGAGAGAAGGCGGCGAGCAAGAAATAGAGGGAGGAGGAGAGTCAGATTGTGGAGGAATGGAGGAGGGAGGGTGATGTAGGAGAGGTAACATTAGGTAAGGAAAGGAAGGGAGCCAAAGTGAAGTGTAAAAGGGACTGGTTATTTGGAGAGGGACAAGACCCACAAACCTATAGATAAAACCTGAAAATGGGGAGCTGTCAGGTCACTGCTAGAAAAACCGCAGAGGGAGTAAGATTGATAAGGTCATGTTCTTTAGGCCTTTATCTCAGCTAGCATTTAGATAGAGGGGGTTTACCTATCTCTAGCTGACAACCTGGGGTTTAGAGATGCTTAGTTAGGGAGGGGAAGTCCATACAGACAAGATGGGATGTCCATTAGAGTGCCACCTCCACACCACCTACTGCCAAACTATCAAACATCTTGAGTTGTGTAAAATAAAAACCCTTCAACTATGATGTTGAAGTCTGGTAGTTTGTGAGGCCATCTGTGTCATGTGGTGTCATTGTGGGAATTTTTACACCCAGATATAGAGGCCATCCACTGCCCAGAAAGATTCTATGAATAGTCTGGATCACGACGTCCGCCCAACTACCTACGAGGGCCTCCACAAGGGCTGCTAGTTGTGACCTATATGGAGATGAGGAGTTGGTAGTCACACCAAGATGGAAGGCTCTGATCCAGACTGTCCCAAGTGGAGATACCCCAGGGTAAGTATGGACGAATCGCCCCAAAGTCCAGTGTCATTTGCAAACACTCTCTAGATGCGGGAGCAGAAGTTACAGATGGAGACTATTGAGGGGAAGGGAAAGTCGCCCCCTTCTATCATGAGAACAATGCCTACGTGATAACGCTCTCTCCATCTATAGCCCAACTGAGCGAAAAAATCCTGCTCCAGGAAATTGCAGAGGTGGCAGATCTAGAAGACACACAAAGGGTAGAGGTGGGGTTGACAACTGATTGAAGCCCAAAACTGAAAGCCCATACCAATTGATATTAGCAGACCCCGCTTCACTGGAATTCATAGAGGTAGAGTAAACAGATCCTTTGAGGAAGAGTTTCTTGAAAAATCTGTTTTCCAAACCCTTAAGACCCCACTTCGAAAGGAAGGGGCTTTTGAATTGCCAATCTCAATCCAAAGGGTTCCATGTGTTAATATCCCTGCAAAAATATCGCCATACAAGAATGATACCTTTTTTTGCAGCAATATTAATCCATGGAACCTGCGGGGGATACCCCAGCAACCCCCATATATATGGCGATATTATAGGTTAGGATAATATTACCTGATACCATCCATAGAGTGATGGGAGCCAAGTACCAACTAGCATCCCAGACCATTTCAAACAGGTGATATGGAGTTAGCCCGTTCAAACATCAACAACGGAGACTTGGGGCTGGAGTAAATCCAAAGGAATGTTCCTAGCTAGTTCTACTGTCCTGGATTATATGCCCACATCAACCAGTTTTGTGCTGCCTGGCCAATTTGCCATAAAACCCCACTGGATGTACCAAGAGCACAATTAAAGTCACTACAAATCATTAAGATACCATTCAACCGGATGTGTATGGGCATTGTTGGATCCATGGAACCCTCCAGGACAAGGAAGAAGTACTTCCTGGTCATTATGGATAATGCAACCAGATACCCAGAAGCCTTCCCATTATGAGGTAACACACAGTGGGATCCCCTATTGATGGACCAGGGAGCTTCTTCATCAACAAATTAATGGACAAATTAAGGAACTCATGAATATCAAGACATTAAGAACCTCAATGTAACTATCCCAGATGAATTGTATGGTCGACAGATTTAACCAAACCCAAAAGAGGGTCATGAAGAAAGATGGAAGAAACTGGAATGTCCTGATCCTGAGGGCTCCCTTCACAGTTTGGACGACACCCAAGGTGTATGATTCTTCCCAAATACCCTACCAGAGAGTATCTCTAAATCACACCCAGGATTCTAGGCATACCAGCCCAGGAACTATTTCCAAATCTCCATAGAGAGCAACTAGTTAGGGATTACCAGGTGCAAAAGAAACAGGGTATTCTTGGCTGCATCTCCTATCATGCATCATGTTTGGAGCTCCGAAACTCAGAGAGGATACCAGAATGTATACCAGGTATTCAGAGGGCGATATGCCATGGGGAAACACTAGACAATTCATAGCCCTTACACCCCTTAGAAAACAGGTGCAGATCCTTGAAGGGGAAACCTAACCAATTCCAACCCCTGCCACCTCTGCTTGTAAAGGAGAACACTGTTCCCTTCTCCTGCAGCTGCAGCATTAAAGGGCAGAAATGCTTCCTTCCCCTTTTCCAAAGAAAAATTGATTGTCATAGGTGGGAACTTACTAGAGGGACTCCTGTCCCATTTGATGGACTTTTAAACAACAAAATCCCACAAAAAGAATGTCTGTGCATGGGGAAAACCAGGAGGGAAGGCAAGAGCAGAGCAGCAGAAACACACCAGCTCCTGCGCTTGGAATCCAGCTGAAACACATCCAAAATGGCGGCAGGCCTTTTCAAGACTTACTTCCCCTGGCTAGAAATAGGAAGCCAATCTACTACACTGCTTGCCTCAGCCAATGGGAGGATGATGAGGGCTTTAAAACGCAGGCTAAGAACCACGGACACTGTTTTGGGCTAGGAGATGATCGGCTACTGCTTACTTTAAAAAATACTGCCCAATGCAGCCTAGATACCTTCCAATGGATCCAATCTTTCCTCTTATGCCGCTCCTCTAGAGTTTGTTGAGGCAATGCCACCTCATCCTTCGCTCCCATCTCTAGTGGGGTTCCGCAGGGAGCGTGCATGTCGCTGCTGCTGGTTAACTTGTACATTCAACGTTTTTGCAACCTTCTGGACAAGAAAGAAAGAAAGAAAGAAAGAAAGAAAGAAAGAAAGAAAGAAAGAAAGAAAGAAAGAAAGAAAGAAAGAAAGAAAGAAAGAAAGAAAGAAAGAAAGAAGTACCTTGATTAACAGGCGAGGGGATGTCTAACAGAGGGGGAGAACCCCTTTTCCCTGGAAGAGGGGAATATGTAATTGAGAGAAAGAGAGCCCCAAGAAGGGGAGGACTTTGGGTCACTTGGAAAAGGAATGAAGACTGAGCTCTAGAAATCACTAAGCTGGAGACCTTCTGTCTGGAACCTTCAGCATGCCTTCTATTTTGCTGTCTTTCATATATCATCCTGAGTTCAAGGACTATGTTTCCCAAGAACCTTTACGTTACAGTAACCCTTAACTAATTTCAAGGCAACAGTCTTATGTTTTACTTTTTTAAATAAAAACCTGAAAGCTTATGGAGTTGGAATCTGGTGTCTCCAGTTGTGTGTCCCCTAAGGCATGCGACACCTACAATCAAAAAGCAAACTTGCGTATCTTCTAGGTTGGCGATACAGAGAAGGTCCTTCTGCCCACCCCACAAAACAAGCGGCTGAGCAGATGGCATGGGCATCAAAATGGAGGTTGTATTGAACTGATCATAAGGTGCAGCAGCTTGTTTTGTTTAATGGGCAGGAGGACCATCTGTTTATTGCCATCTGGAAGCTACACAAGTTCACTTTTTGATTGTAGGCGTCACATGCCTGGCAGGCGGACAGTAGAAAACCATCACAGTTTGTTCACATTAATAAATCAAAGGCCTACCAGGAGAATATCAACCCTATTTTCTGGCTTTTTATATTAACAACGCGAAAGAGACTACCTTGCCAACAGCAGTGCATGGTGTCACCATCCTGCCAAATCTGCCAAGATAAAGTCGCAAAGGGCTGGTGACATTTCTGGCTGCATATCCCAACATTTTCTCCTCTGAACCAGGAAATGTACGAGACATTGTCCCCAAAGCCATGCCAACTATCAGAGGCCAGAAAGAAGATCATCAAAGGCTAACTGAAGAAAATGTTAGATCTTGGGGTTATCAAATGATACTAGGGTGAATGGTCTCCCCTCCCACCCCCCCCCCCAGTGTTGGTGCCAAATCTTGGCAAGTCCTGCAGTTTCTGCATAGACTTCTAAAGACTATACAAGATCTCCTAATTCTATGTTTATCCAATGCCCAGGGTCAATGAGCAGGCGGAGATCCTGGTAAAAGCTCTAGATCCCTAGATCTAATAAAGGGATATTAGCAAGTCCCAGTAGATGAGAAAACCTAAAGGAAAACAGCTTTTCCAATGCCAGAATGACTCTGTAATTTCACAGTACTACTCTTCGGTCTACATGGAGTGCTCACCACATGTCAACGGTTGAAGGACCAATTGCTTGCTCCCTATCGGAATTTCCTGAGGGCCTACTTTGATGATATAGTCATCTACAGCAAGACATGGACAAACCACCTTAAAAACCTAAATATCGTCAGTGACTGCCTTAGAAGAGCAAAACTTACCACTAAGCCATCCAAAAGACACTTGGCTTAAACAACCGTAATATATCTGGGCTTGCAAGTGAGAAATGGTAGATTGCTACCACCTCATCGTAATGGTGAAGTGGTCAAGGGTGCACCCTATCCAAAAACTAAGAAAGATATCCAAGCCTTCCTTGGATGAACAGAGTACTATATGATATGATATTACATTTATAAATTGGCTGTACACTAGAGTTTCTAGGCGCGACAAGACAAGGAGGGGAAACAAAGGGAGGACAAAACAAGGATCTTACTAGGCCTTGTGTCATTCAGATTGCGCAAGTGCAGGTATAGACGCTTCATCCCAAATTTCTCCTCACTGGCGATACCCTTAATGGACAAACTTACCAAATTAAACCCTAACCCCATTTGCTGGGACCAAGAAGCACATGTCCCCTTATAATGTTTGAATGACCAACTGTGTCAAAGACTGATACTACTCCAAAGAATTAACACTGCAAAGAGCCGCCTCCCCTGTGGACTTAGGAGTAGTTCTATTCCATATCCAGAACAGTGAAGAGAAACCGATCCTTTATATCAGCAGGAATCCTTTTCCCTGGGACAAGAATTATCCAAGAATCGATCTAGAATGTCTGATGGTGAAATTAGCTATCCAAAGCTTGAGAGACTATTTGACCGGCCTTAATTTCAAGTTGGACTAGGATCATGGCCTTCTTATATGCATGGCCCATAACAAAGAAATAAAACATATAATTATAAGGTGCTTATCAGCCCTCCAAACCTACACATTTACTAAGGAACACCGGTCTTGGTCAAAACTACCCAAAAAAGACTTCCTCTCAATATACCTGCAGGTGGCTAGAGAGCCAGAGAAGGAGGGAACCAGAAGAAGCAGTGGAGTTACATGACAGAGTCAGGATCATGACCCCATCAGGGGGAGAACAGGGACTTGCGAGAAACCTGATGGTCTTCTCCCACCTATTCAGGTGGCCTGGGAAGGGCCATCACTTTTGGATCCCGACTCTGGGGATGGGAAGTGAGAGGGTGCAGGTGGGCCGACCAGGAGGAGGGGTGCTGTGCAAGGAAGAGGCCGGTGAAACGAAAGCGGGAAGACAGAAAAGCAAAGCGAAAGAAGGCAACGGCAAAGCGAAGCAAGAGAAAAGCTGGAAAGCAGCAAAAGAAAGAAAGCAGAATGTAAGAAAGGATTCGCTAGAGGCGCAGATGAATAGAAAGACAGATCAAGTGCACTGGTGGCGCTAAAGCATCTAAGAGGGGGTGCGAATGACCCAAAAGAAGGAGAGGGGCACAGGCGACCTGAAACAGAGAGAGAGACAGTACAGAGACAGTGAAAGGAAAACAGACAATCATGATAGGGTGAGAGCAACCTGAAATTGAGAAAGGGGTACAAGCGACCCAAAGGAGATCACAGTGGTAAAAAGAAGGTGCAGGAGAGCACAGTGAAAAGGTAAGAGAAGTGTGCAAAAGGTGCTGAAACTTGAAAAGCAGGAGCAATGGTGCAAGACAGGAAAAGAAGGGGAAAGAGGTACAGAAGAGGACAAGGTGCCAGAGAATAAGGAGATGGGTAATAGGTCAGAGTGGTCGTGCCTGGGAGGAGCAAAGAGCCCGGCGTTCTCGAAAGTCTCTGATATTACCCCATGAAAGAACTCTACAGTGAAAGGTACATCCTCACAAGAGGAACCTTTTGTTTGTTTGAAACCAGAGGTGCCTAGGCTTGGGGAAGAGAACCCTAAGAGGCTCACGAAAGACGCTGCTGAACTTTGTGACGAGAGGCCTAGACCTGGGGAAGGGAATCCTGAGAGGCCTAACAGGAACTGTGTCTTTTTGTTTGGAACTGGAAAGGTCCAAGCTTGGGGAAGGGAACCCCAAGAGTTCCAGAGACTCTGTGAACTTTATAGGTTTGCTGAAAGAGCCCTACATGGAAGGTTCCAAGGACGACCCTTTTGAGCTGAGCTATTTTAAACTGGCAGAATCCCACCTATGGGTAAGACCACTTGATAACAGCTGTGGTTTATGTTTTCTTTTGAATCACCATTTTTCCTTTAAGAAGGTCCCCTAACACATTTGGTTTAAGAGTGAGGGCAAGCATAGGTTTGACACAGACAAACTTTGGTTTAGGACTTAGGGACATCGACAGCCCTTAGAAATATCAGTTAAGGGAACAACCCCCTTAGAGTTAGGGTCATGTAGGCATTACGCCAACCCAACAAAATTTGATGTTAAAGGTTTTCAAACTGTTCCTTTTGCATCTGTGTCTCTCTTGATACCAGGCCTGTCTCACAGACTGCTCTGAACCTGGGACCGAAGGCCTAAGAGGTGGGGTGACGGAGTTTAGAGGGTCCCAGTCTATGCCCCCACTACACGTGCTATGCTTATTGAAAGTGATATAACTGTAAATCACCCAATGCCTTCCAAACCCTGTTCTGGCCTTAACTCCTTTTGTTTAATTAAAGGACTACCAGCCCCAGAAGGCCATGCTGAAACTGAATGTGACCCGGTAAAATGATACCCAATGGCTTTGCAAGTGATTAAAAAATGGAAGCTTCAGTCAGATGGTACGTTCAAACAACAAAAGGAGACTTACTGCATCTCCACGACAGCAACCGAGCCCTGCACCAGAAAGACTGCTTCAACCGACACAAGCTAATAGAGGGGGGCACATGATGGTTTAAAGACTTTGAAGTGTGTTTGGGTGAGGTCAGGTGGAGGAGACGTGGACTGAGTGACCAGATGAGGGATGGTCGGTGGAGAAGAGCATTGCAGAGATTATACTGGAGTTTGTTGCAGGTGAGGTGTTAGTAGTGAGAGAGAGTAGTGCCTGATTGCGAGAGTGAGGCTGTGAATGAGTGAGTGTTTGATAGACCATGTCAGAGGGTATAGGTTTAGAGTATAAGGCTGATTGACTTGACTTGACTTCCCTCTTGACTTCCCCCCTCTTGACTTCCCCCCTCTTGACTTCCAATCCAACATCACACACACCCTAGGTGACAACCTCAAATCTAACACAAGGGCCATCCTCCTAGGAGCCCTAAACCTTGGCTTCAAAGACCCCAAAGACAAGAAAGGTAAAGCCCTCGCTAAAGCCCCCCTAGAACTAGGCTTTACCCAACTAGTCAACAATCCGACCCACACCAAAGGTCATATATTAGACTGGATAGCAGATCACCATTGCGCTGCTGACATCAGCTCCAACACTCCACGTCCCTGGACCGACCACCACCTACTGCACAAGGTCAAAAAAATTACTCCACATGGACAGAATTCTCCCTCTCCTTGAAACTTCAGCTCTAGCACACCCTACCTCAAACAACCCCACAGAACTATTCGAGCTCTACAATGCCACACTCAAAGAGATAATAGACGTGGTAGCCCCATTGGAAAAGAAACAAGCCAAGTGCACACTTCATGCCAACTCATGGTTCACTCAAAATCCTCTAGATCTACGTACAGCCAAACGGGTAGCACTGACCGCATGGCAAACAAATCCCTCCAGGTCTACACAAGAGACCTACCTAGCAGTCGCGAAACAATACCAAAAAGCAATATCCACAGCCAAAGCGTCTGCCTACACCACTAGAATGGAGAATGCCAACTCCCAATCTAAAGAGTTGTTCGCCATTTATAATGAGCGGACCATCCCCACCACCTCCACACAGCCAACCAAGAAAAACGAAACATGATGTAACAACATTCAACATGCCATGTTAGACAAAATCACAACAATCCAGAAAAAAATGAAGACACAACTTGACAAATTGTCTAAGGTCGCCTCACCTATATCAGGGCCCTCTGCCACCTTGCCAACTCCAAGCAACTCACATGACACAAATACCCCTAAACCATTTGCCTTTAGGGAAGTAACAATACCTGAAGTCCTATTGATCATGAAACACATTAAACCATTGCTTTGTAAAGGCGACATTTGTCCAGCTAGTCTAGTTAAAGAGTGTGCGGCATCCCTGGCCCCATTTGTCACTACCTTTATTAATGCCTCCTTCGCTGCGAGTACCGTCCCACCCTCCCTCAAGGAAGCCTGGGTTCGGCCACTGTTCAAGAAACCCACCCTCGACCCGGACTCCCCCGATAACTACCGTCCAATCACCATTGTTCCGTTCTTGCTAAAAATTCTGGACAAGGCTGCCTATCTGCAGGTCCAGTCTTACCTGGAAGCACACAACATCCTCAGGAAAAGACAATCAGGCTTCCGTCCTTGTCACGGCACAGAATCAGCCTTGCTTGATCTTAAGAATCAGCTACTTGAAGCCATGGACAAGGGCAAATCCTCACTCCTCCTAGTCCTAGATATCTCGGCTACCGTTGACCTGGTAAACCACGAGATCTTGTGTAAACACCTAATTTTTCCGAAAAAGCAACAACTTGGATCACATCCTTCTTGGAGGGCCGAGCCATGAGGGTCTTTTCTGATCAGGCATCAGCCACTCCATCCCGAATTTGGTGTGGAGTCCCACAAGGATCATGCACCTCCCCCACCCTCTATATCAGCGACTTAGAAGAGTTCGGCAAAGCCTACGCCAACTATGCCGACGACACACAAATTCTTCTCCCACTATAGGGGGACTATAACCAAGACCTCTGCAAAAGACATACGATCGCATCCAGGCCTGGATGGCAGCCAATGGCCTTTGTCTAATTGGGGATAGAACAGAGATCCTACTGGTGGGCCCCAAAGAATCCCTAAAAAACTAGATGTCAAATACAGCTCCTTCAGTATTGAGAACACTGTTATTACAGTCTCTGCTGTGGTAAAAACCCTTGGTGTGTACTTGGACTCCACCTTATCAATGGAAAGACAAGTCAGCGCCATCTCATCATCTGCTGCCCTCACGACAAAAATCATAAACGCAGTGAAACCACAACTATATCGCCAAATAAACGCCTTAACATTGCTAGAGCTACTGTTGGCGCAAAGCTGGACTACAGCAACTTCCTACTCCTAGCCACGTTCACCAATAACATCAACAGACTACGCAAAACAATGCACTTAGAGCAGCACTAAATAGCCCTAGGAGGGAGCACATCTCTCAGGCGAGAAAAGATGTCCACTGGCTCCTGGTCAAATAGCGCATAAGATTCAAGGCCCTCACGATCACACACAGGTGCCTCTCTCAGACCGCTCCATCCTACCTAGCTGAACGAAAACAACAGGTGCCCATCCTCAGACCAAAACGAGACCTATACTCTCACCGACTCTCAGTCCCGAAATTCAATAGAGTCAAAGCCGGCGGCATCAGCTTCGAAGTGCTAGCACCAAAAGCCTGGAACGCCCTCCCGCTCAGCCTAAGAAAGGAAGACTCTCTCACAGCATTCGGAAAGGCGCTTCAAACTAAGCTTTGCAACTGGACTGTGCTCCTCTGTAACCATGGAACATTACACCTGTTGTTGAACATTGTATTTGAACCTGTAACTCTTTGAAGTACCTGTCTTAAGCTGTATCTAAGTGAATATACTGTAACAAGATAGTAGGAGTTACTGGTCCTTTGCTGAACACCTTGGATTTAGGGACAACTGAGTTAGGGAGGGGTAAGTCCATGGGGCTAGGAGAGAAGGGCGTTCATTCGAGTGCCACTGCCCTGCCACCTACAGTCAAACTACCGAGCATCTTGAACTGTGTACATTGAAAACTATTGGATTACACTTTGAAGGCTGGAAGTTTTTGATGCGATGCAATCTGTGACTCCAGAGACAATGTGACAAAATCACAGTGCATTCCCCAATCTCCTGAGAGACCAGCTTGTAAGAAACTACCGGCCCCAAAGAAACAAGGTATTCGTGACTGCACCTCCCCAAATGCATCATTTAGATTTAGAGGTCCGAAAGCAGAGCGGATTCTGAGAAATATATGCTATGGGGAAAAGCTAGCACACACAGGGAGACTCCATAGTCCACTGTTGCAGATACTCAGTGGGAACCTAATTTATGCCACCGCGCAGCAGCGCGTATGAAGATAAAAATGTGTCTCCCCCCCTCTCAGCTGCAGCATTTTACTTGCTTCCCCTTAGCCAAAGGAAAGTACATTGTTTACAGGTGGGAACCTACTTGAGGTGTTCATGTCCCGTGTAATGGCCTTTTATCCACCAGAAACCCTCAAAGTGAACCAACCTGCGGCGAACAGCCAGGAGGAAAGGAAGGGTAGCACAGCGAACATACTCCTGCTTCTACACTTGGAAACCAACTGAAAGAAATCCAATACAAAAACACTTCCCTGGCTTGTAATATGATATGATATGATATGATATGATATGATATGGCATTCATAACGCGCCTATACACAAGGGTTTCAATAGGAAGCCAATTAGACAATCAATTCAAATGCTTGCCTCAGTTTATGATACACAGTGTGGTTGTTGGCTCGCAGATGAGGAGAGAAGTTTGCTGAGGAAGCGGGAGAGCACCAGAGCAGGGGAGCCCCTTGAGCCCAGAAGAGGTGTGTGCTCCAGTAATGGAGAGAAGAGTCCCCTAAACCCAGAAGAGATGTGTGCTGCCGTGAGAGGGTCAAGAGCCCCTGTGAACCCTAAAAGAGAGGTCTGTTCTAGTGAGGGAGCGATGACCTCCATGAACATCAGGAAAGGGGTGTGCTCCAGTGAGGAGAGGAGATGTCGCCTGTAACTGGGAGATCTGTGTGCTATAGTGAGGTGGAGAAAAGCTCCCAAAACACTAGAAGGGGGGTGCTCCAGTGAGGAGAGGAGATGTCCCCTGTAACTGGGAGATCTGTGTGCTATAGTGAGGTGGAGAAAAGATCCCAAAACACTAGAAGGGGGGTGCTCCAGTGAGGAAGAGGAGGGCGCCTGGAACCACAAAAGATGGGTGGGCTCCAGTAAGGAGGAGGAGAGCCCCTGGAGAACAAAATAAACATACCTCTGACATAAGAGAAGGGAGGGGTGAGAAGATGTGAGAGGATTGACCCCAGAATAGGGGATGTGTAACATAAGAGGAGGGACACAGAAATCCAGAAGAGGTGTGTTACAGTGAAAAGAGAGCGAGAGCAGGGCGCTATATCCCTGGGAGAGTGAGCAGGGCACCATATTCCTGGGTGTGGATTAGAGAGCAGGGCACTATATCCCTGGGAGAGTGAGCAGGGCACCATATTCCTGGGTGTGGATTAGAGAGCAGGGCACTATATCCCTGGGAGAGTGAGCAGGGCACCATATTCCTGGGTGTGGATTAGAGAGTAGTGCACTACATCCCTGGGAGAGTGAGCAGGGCACCATATTCCTTGGTGTGGATTAGAGAGCAGGGCACTATATCCCTGAGAGAGTGACCAGGACACCATATTCCTGGGTGTGGATTAGAGTGCATGCCCCTCTTCTGCCTGACATATTGGGCCTTGGTTTCTCAAGCCTCAGGCTACATCCAGCATCATGTTACACTTAAGTGGGTTTCTAGTATCTATTTCTTTTTTTGCATTATTCTTATTGTCTGTTTTCCTCTTCCCAGAGCCTGGAGAATGCCAGGCGGCATCCATTCCGCCTTTCTGCCCGAATCAGTGTTTCATACTGCCTGTACTGTTTTCTGGGAACACCTGTTTTGTGAGGACAGGCACCCTCCGTTGAGGAGACCCTCTAAGGATTTTGCATCCTGGTGCTCTGAGGAGTTCAAGGGTCACAATATGAACACAGGAATGGACAGTGCAATATCCCTGGGCCTCTAAGCACTGTTTTAACCCTCAACTTTATCAGCAACGTTTAACGGTTTTCGTTACATTGACTTCAATACAATGAGTGGAAGATTCTATGACTTCTCTAAGGAGGATTTCAGTCACCTCAATTAGCACAATGGCCTTGTATGTAGAGACATGCAAGCCTGGCCTCTCGAGATCACTTCCCCAGTCTTCCAGAAAATAACCAGAACAGATGTGGACCCTTAATACAATTAAGACTCACACTGTTTTACCATTATTCATTTGAAGTAGCTTATGTTTTCAATACATGGGTATGCCTTTGGCAGTGTAAAACTATTTCTAGAATGATTTGATGAGCCAACAGAACACAAAATATGCAAGTAAAACACCATTAGTTGCCAAATTCATTTCTGCATCCTGGCTGCAAGCACATAATTCAAGGTAGGTCTGTTTCTAAACTACCAATTTCACCTACATTTTCACTTACAATTATGTGTCCCATTAACATTCTTTGAGACCTTAATTTGGATATATTTGTATTTAAAATATTTATAGAGCACTCCCGTTCCAGGGCATGAAAGGACTAGGCAGCGGAACCAGTGGGAAAGTAAGGTTTTAAATGGCCAGGGTATCCCCTGGGAGCTCCTTCCACAGCTCACAGGCTGAAAGCCATAAGCATCTACCCATTTCTCTAACATCCCCGTCTACACCCACAGACTCTAGAACACCATGCCCATCAACATCAGACTCACTCCCTTGCTTCTACATTTCAGGAAAGAGTTCAAGACCCTCCTCTTCAACGAATGGCTCCTCCCTAATACAGAGGTCCACACACTCTGCACTCCGCACATTAACCTGAGTCTGAGCAATCTGCTCTGCCCCTTTCCTCTTTTGGTTGCTTGTAGATACCTTACTGCCAAATTGTCCGGCCTCCCCTTCTCCTCCGATTTTTAGCTCCCCCACTCCCTTGTATGGATTCTTTGCAATCTGCTTCCCTCGCCGTGCACTTGCCCACAATAAATACTTTAATAATTATAATAAAACAGAATAGGTTTAAAAAAGAAACAATTAATTACCCAAAACAAAAGGTCATGTCAGGGCTCCATACCTAAATAAAACAACAGTGGAGACAAGCAAGATCCTTCAGATACACGGCAATCAACATGGGATGGATTGGACTTTTGATGAAGGATATTGTACCGGATAGAAAAGCAGAGAGCCATATTGTAGCCTGAAGGAAAGATTCAGAAGAGTCTTAGGCGAGGACAGTAGTAGTTTGTGATCAAGAGTATCAAACGCCACCAAAAGATCTAGTAGCAGCGGCGGCACAGACCAACCGTAGTAAACAGTTCAGAAATAATATTCTTTAACGTCTAAGCGTAATCTCAGTACCACTGTATGGGCGAAAGCCGGATCGCCCTTCCCCTAGGATTTCAGAAGAGTGAATCAGATCCTGTAACTAAAGTGTGGTCATCTTGTGCAAAATCTTCAATAGAAATGGGACATTCGTAATGGGACAATAGTTAGCAGGAATGCTAGGGTCAAAAGGAGGATATTTCAGGAAAGGAGTAACCCAAGCTGATTTTAAGACCGGACATACAAGGCGATGAGCAAATAAATTATTCACTATAAGAGTAATAACAGGTATTAAACTATCCGTATTTTCCTGACAGGACCAAGGATCTTCCAAACAATTAGTGGATTATTATTTTTTTTTAAATATTCACAGTTTTAGCTGGGACATTGGTTTAAAATTTAATTTGGCCATGATAAGTAGCTACCTCAGGGTTGGATATGAAAGGACTGGAAACAAGGGAGTTAGAGGAATTAGTCATAATGCATTTATGGGTCAGATTATTTGTTTCCGGTAAAGGCAAGCATCAAATCATTGCAACAATCAGAAGAGGGGTCCTCCTAATTCAATGCATTGTTAGGTTGAGAAAATTGTGTGCAAAAGAATTCATGCACATCCTGGACAGACAAGGGTCCACACATCTTCCCAGCCACCCTGTGTGGCCCGGGGGCGGGCTTCCTCCTCCCCAACAGCTGCTGCCATCTTCACCCAGTCCATATCTGCCCACTGCCCAGGGCTTCCTTCTTCTCCAGACCAGCCTGTCTGACCCCGTAATAGGCCATTGGGCTCCCAAGCCATGCCACTGGATCAGCTGCCCCGCACACGTGATCCTGGTTCGGAGGTTAAACTTCATCCAGGCACCCCCTCATTCAGCCTGGTGCTTGGTTCTTACTTCAAGGCCTGGCCCGTCTGGCCCCTGAGATGGCTGTCTGTTCCCCAAGTTTTGTAGATATCACTGGGCAACTACTGTAATACACAGCCTTACTCTCAGTGTTCCTGGAGCCCCAGGAAGCCGCTCAATCCTATGGCCCTCCTGGGAGAACACTAGCTCTCTCTTCTTCCACTCCTTCTCCCAACCACCCTCCACACCAGTTGTTTCTTAATGTTCTCCAATCACTGGAGTGGGATCCTCAAGACAGGTAAGTGTATAGTTGCTGGCAGAGGAGAGCACCCTCTTGTCTGTGGTCTGTGAAGGTTCCAGGAGACCACCTTAGTGGGGCCACCTTGGTACAGTCAGGTAAATCCAGTTCAATCTAACATCTATGCCTGTAGGTAACCCCTATACACAAGTATCCTACCTTCACTTACCCACAGCAACTCTTAAATTGGGTTTTAACTCGCGTGAAGCCTCAGAATTCCAAAGTTGTTTGGTCTTGTGAGGGAGCACCATTTTAGTTTGTAAGGGAGCTGTCAAGATGATAACATCTTTTTAAAGTAGAGTTCTACAGATCCACCAGAAAATGGACATCAACATTGCAGGGAAAGGTAGACCATGTGTCCCTGTGCAACCACTGGATGAGAAAGCTTCTGACTATCACTGAATGAAATTATTTTATTTTGTGTCATCAAGGGTGACAAGAGGATTTTCTTAAAAGGCAAAAGAGAGTGGCCAGATGGTTTATCCAGTCCAACAGAATACTTCTAGCCTGTTCTATATAGCTCTCACGGGTGGCGAGACAGTCAAGGGCAACCACTTTGGAGTGAGCCGCTTCATCAATATGGTGGGACAAAACAGTCCTTCTAAAGAGGACCACATGCCTAGTGCTTGTTTATAAAAAAGGGTCAATAAAACCTAGATTGTAATCCCTCAGGAAAAGAACTCAAACTATAAGTGTAGGAAGCTCCATGGGGACCCCCTTCACTTGCTGCGCTACAGACTTCCGTACTAGAGAACGATAACCTACATAGGATCCAAATACGGTTCCTCCAGAATGCAGCTCAATGGATCACATATACACCTCCCATATACTCCTCCCCCCACACAATAGTGGACACAGGTGTGCATAGAACTACGAAAGGAGAAGTATCTGTATGCTTTGTAGATTTCCAGACAAATGTCACTCCATTTGGCACCCAGGACCACTACTACCTTACCACACTTTCACAATACATCAGATGGGAATGTGCACAACCTGTTAGTTTTAACATTTAGAAAAATAAACTTTCCTCATCATTGCCATATTTATAAGACACTCACCAGAAATTACTATTGTATCAGACTCTACTTCCTGCTCAGCTGCATGGACGGGACGATCAGAGGGAGGAACACCTTAGCCAGAATTTGAGGCATACAATCCCATTACTTACTGCCCACCATTTGCACATTACTATAAAAGGCAGGAATGCACCCAAACAGAGGGCAATAATCATTTGCCATTACAGGCATTGGCACAGTTACCCCTGAGGGACATGTAATCTCTGCGCTCCATCGGAAAACCTGAGTTAAGAACAGGTAAGGATCTGCGCCACCATTGGGCCGGTGAACCTGAAGGGGACAGGGGAGTAATAGAATGAAAAGGAGAATGAGGGCTACTCAAATTTTACTCACTATCGTACTGACAGGGATCACAAGCATCCTTGTCCATTGTGCCCATGCTAAGCTATCACCTTCACTAGAGGGTAATTCATGTAACTGCTTCTGAATTAAATATTAGTGATTGCTGGATATGCAGCCACATGCCACATTATTCTGAGAACACTTATCCTCCTGTTGCCATTTCTGTCCTAGCACTTTGGAATGAAAACCGATTTACACAGTTCAAGGGAGTTTATTAAACAGTAAAGTAGGTGAGATAAACAACTAATCTAAACCTAAATCTAAGATGGGAGAAACCTAAGACCATCAAATCATAACAATACCGTCCAAGTGGAGTCTAGTCAAATAAAATGGCCTATACTAAGAAAACCCATTGCCAAACCTTAACACTATGCTATAAAAGAGTGTGGGATAATTCACTGGAAAAGAAAGAAGTGTTCACAAAATAATAAGTCAGGATGTTATGGCCGGGGTCGCCCTTCCCCACGGTTTAAGCACGGGACAAGGTGGGACTCTTGAGCACAGCACATTCCAGGGCTTTTCCAAACGTGGCTACGGTTCCTTTTCTCTATATCAGGACCTTCTGTGTCCAAGTCTCTTTCGTGCAAAGTTTCTTGCTTCAGAGAGCCTGATATATCATAAACAATTAAACAGACAGTTCCTTCTGGTAACCTTCACGTCAGGTGTTTACTCTTCACCCTAGGATCCGTCTCAACCGGGCACCGATCCTTCTCTCAACGTCAGCCTCCTTCAGTCGGGCTCAGACCGACAACTCACTGTGGACATCCCTCAGTCGGGTACACACTTTCCACAGTTCAGAATTTCAACATCTCGTCAGAAAGTGGGTGTTCCCTTCCCCCAGCATTCCTTTGGCATCCCTCCGTCGGGGTCCCATTTACCATAGTTTGTATTTCAACGAAATGTCATTCTAGACACCTTAGGTTCTTCCCTTTACCTAAGTCCCAGTCTCAGCCCTAGTCAGGCTTTCTCTTAAGCCCTCAGTCAGGCTTCATACAGTTCCATTCACACAAGGTTCTAGGGTGCGTTAGGATTCATCCCAATTTGCAGGAATCCCTCAGTTGGGTTCACGTCTGACTCCACACCATGTCAAAAGACTTTCAATTGTACAAGGGGTTTTGGTTTGATCCTCGTATGACCACCCTCATATGGCCACCTTGACACATCACGCCGGGCTCCCCCAAGGCCTCTTGGTATTTGTTGCTTCTCCTGGTTCGGGTGAGGGTGGGGCACCAGCCATAGTCCTTCCAGTGAGGACCCACGTGGTGCCAGACCACTCTATCTCTGGTGCCTGGTTCAATCACAAAGTTTCCAAGTATCTCTCTCAGCCGGGCTCGGACTCCTCTTACAAAGTTCATAAAGGAGACTTCCCTCCACCGGGCTCAAGTCTCTCCTCACAGTTTTGAAAAAGGTATTTGGCACTTCCAGTCCCAGAATTCACTGTTAGGATTTTGCTCCCATTTCTCAGCTCCCCAAAACGGCATTTGGCATTGGGAGCTGCAGGAGCTAAAAGGGGAAATTGTTCTGAGGTCAGGGTCTCCTCTGCTGACCCTCAGAGACATGGGTTCACCTGACTGACGTAGGGGAGGAGTCTTGCTGTGGGTATTGCCAGGCAACCCCAGCTGCCCCTGAACTTGCCTTTTGGAAGTACAGCTCCCTCTGCACAGTACTGTCTCCTCTGGACTCACAGGGCCAGTGTCAGGGCAGTTTTCTCCTCCTCCAGGTCTCCCAGGGTCTCTACAGGGTTTCCTATGGGTAATCCGGATCCTCTCAATCTCTCTCGTACTCGTCCCAGTGGTTTTAGGGAAAAACAGTGTGGGTAGATTATGGGACTTGTAGTTTTTCCGAAGAATACTGGAAAACCCATGTGCGTTTTTGTCAGGGTGAAGAGGGTACCTGTAGTGTTGGGTACAAATGTGTTGTTATAGGGCATGGGGTGACATATTTACTTTCCTTCTCCTGGTTCATCTAGGCTTTGCTTCCAGTTTGGTATCTGTTGGGATTGGGCGGGGGGTTAATGGTATGGGTTCTGAAATGTTGTATGTTAACAGAGGGAATGTCGATAAGGGAGGTGTTAATCCATTGTCGCTCACGGTGAGTTGTGAGTGAGAAAGTGTCTGTGTCTGAAAAGGGGGTGTTGAGTTTCTAGATACCCTGCTGTGTAGGATGGGGAAAAGGTGTCATAAGGTAGGGTGTAAATTTTCCTAGGAGCTCACCCTATATTTTTCTTGGAGATCTCTCTCTCTACTCTCTGGTGATGTTGAAAGAGAAGAGTGCCTCTCCTTCCTTCTCCTGCTAGGGTGTTCCTTCCTTCTCCTTCTAGGGTTTAACCCTTGTCCCTCAGTCTCCTCTGGTTTCATTTCACCTCTATGACTAAATATAGGTATTTTGGTAGAGAAGGAGTAGGACCTTAGTGAAATGGGGCAGAGAAGTTTTCCGCTCATGGGTATCAGAGCCTGGTCTCTACTCTGGGAGATCTCCACCTCTGGAGATTCCTGCTCTTCTGTTCTCCTTGAGTGTTTGGACTGGAATGTTTGGAAACTAGGGACAGAGATTTTCGTTGTTTTTAACGGAGAGTCATAAGAAAAACATATGTCCCTGATCTTTTTCATCTTTGTTGGTCTCTCCCTTAAACCTAGTTGGGGTAAGGTTTCCCAGGAAGTTTCATAGACTAAGAGACCTGCTAATTCACCTCTCTTAATCTGTATAGGCTTGTATGACAGATTTGAGAAGGCTACTCTTAACTCTTCTCCATTTGCCAAAAGGGGTAGCACTCTTAATCCCTTCATTTGACTTGTTTCCACTAGAGGCATAAGGGGCATTCCATTACATTACAGAATGGATGGGTACCTCTGCCTTAATTTCTAGGGAGATTATAATCTTATCTCTACTTGGAATCTGATAGAGATGAGGGAAGAAAATATGGTAGGTGTTATTCTCTACAGTTTTTCTAAGGGGAAGAAGGGCTTGTGGGGTTAAATCAAAACATTGGATTCCTGTTCTCTGACCCATGTTCTTAAAGGGTTCTTATACTTTTTCCATAGACTTCATGTTTGAACCCATTTTGAGGAAACTACTAGTAGTGTGTTTTCTCTCTGAGGCTCATATGAGGGCATTCGATTTCAAAAGCTGTTGAGCTTGGTGCGATTGATTATCTGTTTTTCTTGCATTGGAATGTAAACGCTTACTAACGCTGTTTTGGTTCCTTTTCTTCTCAGGTTGCTGCTTTTTCAAGATCACGGGGACGTAGCCAAGATGCTGTATTCTCTGGATCCAAGAGCGGAGGACAGGAGCAGGATTCACTTACAGGTAAGGGTATACTAACAGTGTTCTTGTTCTTCCAGGTAACCGGCTCCGGAATGCTGGTGAAGATCCAAGCAGAACGTGGTGAGCGTCATGCTGCAAAGCGCAGAGTAACGCGGTTTCTCAGCCTGGGCGTGGCTTATATAGCCCCCAGGTATCCCCAGGCCTGACCACACCTAAAGCACTAGACCGCATAGCTCAGTTCATAGAACTGGGCTATGCGGGGGCATCCATGTTGTGCAAAAGTCCATTGCCAAGCTCAGTTCTCAAGTTCTTTTTGATTCACATATGAGCCCGGTGCCAAAGGCGCAAGGCCTGACTCCAAGAAAGTTTTGGGCGAGATGGTGAGGCCTTTAAGGCCATGATGGAAGGTCGTGGCGTTGCCCACATGGCCTGCCTATTAGGGCCAGGGGCAGGAGTCATGACACCCTTCCCCATGTTTTTAGAATAGGACAAGGCGAGACTTCTGAGCACAGCACACTCCTTGGCCTCTGTAGCACAAGGTTCACAATTCCAGTCCAACGATATCAGAACCTTCAGAGTCTCTTCTCTGCAAAGTCTCTTGCCTTAGAAGGCCTGATGTATCAAAACAACAAACAAACAAAAGTTCCTTCTATAATCTTGTAACTTGGGCGATTGCTCTTTGCCCCCTGGATCTCCCTCTGCTGGGCTTGGATCCTTTTTTCCAAAAATGGGCCTCCCTCCGTCGAGTTCACTATGGACTCTCAAATATTGTTTGTAACATTCGGGGTCTTAAAAATCCTTTTAAACAAACATTGTTATGGATAACCCTCAACTGGGTTTACTCTCGTCGACACACTGTTCCTGGGTGTATTATTCTTCACCCCTACTCATAAACAGCAAACAAACAAACAAAGGTTTATTCGATACTCTTGTACCTTGGGCGATTGCTCTTCACCCCTTGGATCTCCCTCCACCGTGCTCGGATCCTTCTTGCAACTTGGGCCTCCCTCCGTCAGGTTCACTATGGCCTTTCAAATTCAGCTTGCAACTTCCCACTGCAGACAACCCTCTGCCAGGTCCACTCTTGTCTTCACAATGTTCACGGGTGTATTACTCTTTACCCCAACTCATAGGCATCCTTCAAAGCGTGTTTCACATTTGCCAAATATACAGTTCACTTTACATTCTCATGATGCAGTATTCATTTCCCTTACCTTTCCCTTGACAATGGGTCAGCGACTTTTCGAGTGTACAAGGGATTTGACGTGCCCCTTGTAGGACCACTCTGACACCTCACGCTGCTCTTTCCTAGGGCCTTCTGGCACTTGCATTTTCAATGCACAAGGGGCCAGCGACAGTCCTTCGAATGAGCACCCCTGCGGTACCTGACCACTCTGCAGCTGGCCCTTCTCTGGGTTTCCCCCAAAAGTTCAAATACACCAAGTTCTTTGTTCTCAAGTTCTAGCATTCATCTAATGTTGCCGCTTGCAACCTTGGGATCAATATTATTTGACTTGCTATAAGCTCCCTCCGACTCACTGATTGTGTCGGGTCCGCTGGCTTGGCTTGCTCCAGGAGTCAAGGACGATACCACGGTAGCCAGCGTGCCTTCCCGCCTATGTTATCAAGGTGGGAGGCCCCCGTGCACTGTTGACATCAGTCACTCCACACATCAGCTGTAATTCCCGGTCTTGTAATTCCCTTTACGGAGACTTTGCGTGTCTGAGTTGAAAAGGGTAAGGGCTAGTCCCCCTTCCTCATCCTTCCAGGTCTCGCCGCCTTTCTCCTCCGTTTGAACTGCTGGTTTGGTGTAGCTGTCTCCTCGTGCGTTTGGCCTTGCCCATATTGTGCTCTGCCTTTTATCTCTGTGGGGAAAGTAAAGGGCCATCAGGTGTGCGTGGTTACTGTCAATTTGCTGACTATGCCTGACCCTTGTGTCAGGACATGTCAGGAAAACGGCTTTAGTTTTAGTCCGTTGTCTGTCACGGTGTGAGAAAGTGTTTGTGTCAAAGGGGGAGGGGGAGTGGGTAGAGATTCCAAGTATCCCATTGAGTAGGATGGGGAAAAAGTGTTATATGGGATTATAGCCCTTGTACTAGGGGTTTTGGTAGGGTGATATTTGTAGGGTTGGTAAAACAAACGGGAAAAGCCGGGGTATTCAATGTAGACTGGGAATTTGTGAAATGGTAATCAGAGGGACGTGGAGAGGAAGAACTGGGAGTATTTGGGTAGGAAACAGAAAACAGGGATTCTGGTAGATGTGGTTTTCAAGTGCAATCGGGTTTGGGCTTCGACTGGATTTACCAGATATGGAGGGGAGTTGGATTTGGATAAGGGATATTCTTTGGGTGGAAGGGAGGTAGATGTGATAAAGCCTTAAAAAGTCTCGGAGACTTCGTCCTTGGTATAGTACCGTGTCTCACCTGGGGTATTTCCCCGAGCACAACCCCGGGCTCCTCTACCCCGGGAGTCCACCCTCGCTTGTCCGCCCCCAGGGTTGGGATCTGAGAGCACCAGCCTTCCCTGGCCACCTGAGGTTTGCTTGGGAGAATACCCTCAGTTTTCTCACACAGAACTTTAAAAAGCCCACTGCGTCATCAGTGATGTGAGTTACATAAGTTACAAATCTGAATGGCTGATTGACGTGACCCTATACATAGGCTACCTGCTCCATAAGGGATGCGGGCCATTGGTACCAGACTATTCTGTCCATCTTCTTCCATGTGGGTTCCTTCTCGCTATGGTTAATTGCTAATTATAAGCAGAAAAATAATACATTCTCTATCTCTAGCCTGATGTGCACCTGCTACTGCAGAAATGGGCTTGGAGGATAAATTCAAGGTCACTATGACTTACAACCCCTGCCCGATCCCAGACATGTTATGCCTCTCCAAATCTCTCCACCCTCATTTCAAGTTTGTTGTTTTAGCCCCTCCTGGCACTTCGCAGCACAAATCATGGGACCTATTGGTTAAGGCAGCCTACTCCCACTTTCTGATCTTTTCTGATCGATTGGAGGTTTAACAGCTTTATGGTTGATAGTTTGGGACTGGCTGGTACCTTGGAATGCTGAGGTCTTGGGACGGGGGCATCTGTGCGCTATAACTTAAAGCTGGAGCTGGGGAAGGTCAAAGGCTTGTGCCTTCCTTCTCGTGTGATAACTTTTTCACAGGGAGCTCTCAGCCCCCTCATGGCCTTGCAGGGCACATTACTCCTGGCATACAAATGCTGGCGGCACGAGACAGTGAAAGGTCTATGAATCTCTGCGGCTCTGGCCTTTCTCACTGCCTCCCATGTTACAACCTATTCCCACGTGCACAAGCTTACTTCTGTTAATACTGCAGTATGCAATTTAATAAAGCTGTTGTCAAACAGACTTTTACCACCAAAGTCTGCAACAAGCTCACCTTGACAGATCGATGAATCCAAATGGGAGGACCGGTGCAGCAGTGAAAGCTCCCCTGAGACAGCCCTGGTCTCTCCGACCCGGGATAGGATAACCCAGGGGAGAGGACAGGACCGCCAGGGAAACCCTCTAATGGGAAGAAAACCATGGTCGAGTCCAAACTCATGCGGATCGGGAGGCTGAAGTAGAAGCGTCTCGGATCGATGGCAGAACAAGGAAGTCACACGGGAGGCTTCTTCTAGGTACACGGGAGAAGAAAAAACAGGAGAAAGTAAGAGACGGGAAGAAAGTAGAATGGTATAGTGGGAAACAGAAAATAATCCTCTCACCATTGAAGGAACGAAGATGGAGGAAGAATATTCAGGACTGGAGATCGGATGGTTAGTGGAGCAGTGGGAGAGACTCTGGAAGGAATCAACAGGTGAGAATCCTAATCGAAGTGAAGGGGGAGCTCTCAAGGGACTAAACTTACTCTAACGGAAGTCTAGGAGGAACGGGAAACACTCCGGTCTGCCGGATTGGTCTGGTGGAGAAATGAGCCGGGGAAGACTGAAGGATGAATCTGGATAAGGGGAAAGAACAGGGTTAGGAGAGATGAGAGGCACAATTAGAATGGACTAGAATAAGTAAGTGGAAAGTATCAGAAGCAAACTGACGGAGCGCCAAAACCAGTAGCGACGCGAAGCATCATCTGCTTCGATTCCAGATAAAGGATCACGTGAGCACTTGGCCCTACGTCAGAGAGACGTGCAAAGACTGGATCGCTGCAGGTAGTATGGGGAATCCCACGGGCATCCATCTTGGAACTACCTGTAAGAAGAGTACCGCACAAGCGGGTACGTGCCCACAAAGACCATCTGCGGCGATGTGTAACAACTTCTATGTTGATGGCCTGGGCCTACTGCCCTGGCTTCAGTGCAGCATTAGTCCTCAATTTCAATATGACTGCTACTTTCTAAAATGGCATTTCATTCCCAATGTGATCCATACCCAAAGCATGCACTAACAGACCCAGGCTATGGTCCTGTGAACACCCACCTCCCCCTGGAAACTCCTCAAGCCCCTGTAACATGCTTCCGGGCCTCTGTCTCATCTGATACTGCTTGCAGGCCAGGAACAATGATCCCCCTTTCCCAATATTGGCTGTTGACTCTGGACACTTTTCCATGGATTTAGCCAATCCCATCATTGGTCCAATACCGGTCAATTTGTATTCCTATACTGATGGTAGCAGACCAGTAACTATTTATACTCGACAAGGAGGGAATTTTATGGTGTACTCCATGTGCCCCTATGGAGTGGAGGGTGTTACCTGTGAGCTGCTGGAAGATGAAATTATATTCAAAATCACTTGTAACTATATTCACACTAAGGAATAAATCGACCAGGCAAGCGCCAATGCCAAGGACCTATACACCCAACCAGAAGATACTTCAGAAATAGCCCGCTCCCCAGAAATATAGCCAAGCTTCCACCAGATGTTTGAAGAACTGGTCAACAGACAGAAGAGTACAAAATAAATATCAAGGCCCAAGTGTACAATTTGAATCAGCAAGGAAATAAATTCAGCCTGTGCTGTAGACATATTTATGTCAAGCAATCCATAAAGCCAAAATATTCACCTGTGACTTTCTAAGCTAACCTACTACTTGCTGGAGCACACACTTTGATAAGCGGATTGTATCCTGCAATGCGTGTTATTCAAATCATGTACAAGAAGAGTACATGAAGGAGAAAGCAATGGTTTTATTGGTTTGCATAGCACTTGCATTCATGTCAGTTCTACCCTGTGCTGGCTTGACGTTGAGCTGGGTTTCAACTCAGAGTAAACTACCCCCCCACCCTTGGAAATTCACTACATATAAGGCTTACATGAATAAGCTAAAACAGCACATACTGGAGATTTGCATTGTATGTAGGGATTAACATCTGCTGGTTCCTTCTATTGACAACTTCAAACAGTTTAATTCATTGCCCTTAACATGACATGTTGAAGCATCCATCATCATAAAACCAAACATGTGCATTGGTCTAATGAGAGCAGAACAAAAGAGCCCAGTCATTTGCCTGACATTAATCATTGGCAAGAACCACTCATGACGATTTGTTTACATGCATCAGCATACTAAAGCACAATGCCACACGTTGGAATATAGGGCATGGCTGTCATGTACATTTCCCTCAGTTTAAACAGCACATGTTATTTACTATTCACCCTTTATGCAAAAATGAATATTACTCATAATTCTGGAACTATAAGATTCAGAAACATGAAATTGGGAGTGTTGCGAAGCACAGAGTCTTGTCTTTGATGTGACATAAAATTAGCATTCGCGACGATTTTTAATAATTATTCAAATGATTAAAATTCATAGCACAAATTAATGTCACATATGCGGAAGCGCCTGCGTGGACAGATTTCAGAAATCCATACCCCATTAATATGGAAGGTTGCTGCGATGAATGATGGAAGAAATTGAAATGGCATTCAGCAGTATAGAAGTGCAATTGGTCTCCTCCTATGCTCATGTCAAAATATAGAAATTATAATTTTCCAATGGAGATTGAAGGGTGTATTCTGTGTGAGTATCTGATTATGAAAAAAGCCAATGGAAATAATTATCCAATCAACAAAAATGTGATGTATATAGGAGAGGTTATATGAGGAAAAACACAGGGGAGAAGGAGAACTCTCTTACTGTCAGCCAGACCAATTGCATTATTAATAACACATTGCTATCTGCACAATATCTGGAAATTAGTAGCCTTGTCCAGGATGGAGACTCAAGCATGTGTGGCAGATTTCATCTGTGCCTACAGGACCAGAGACCAGGGGGGACCAAACACCTCACAGATGCTGGTTTCAAGAACTAAAAGAACCATTCTGATTTTTTATGTTTTATTTTATTGTATTGCTTATAGTGAGAACATAGCTCAAGAGCAGTGGAGCACTTTACATTGTGCTAGAATTGGGCTTGGCATTGAATACAGTAATGCAGTGCTATAAGTAAGTATACAAATCCCCCAAAGCAGATAATATTTGCTCTTCAGCTTTTTCTATGCTAAGTCCCTGGAGTGGATGGTTTGGAAGTGCTAGAGGACTCTGACTCCCAAAAGAATACACAAGTATTGTAATGTGAAATGCACTTGGCATCTCACTATATTTCAGAGCTAAGTGGGATTTCCTTTCAAGAAAACCGATTGCATTTTGTCCCGTGAGCGAAGTATAAAAGTAAAAGCAATTCTGTGTAATCTAAGCAGTTTTTTTTGTAAATCAAGTCCAATGTGAACCCTGCATGTTGCCACAGGTACAGTAGGCAATTCAGACTGTGAACAAATGGCCCACACTTCATAGCCTGACTGGAAGTGTATTAATAATTTGCAACCTATGGCTATTTCAGATATTTAATAAGATATTGAGGAAAGGAAGGGAGAATAGAAGAGTAATTTCTATTTCCATAACGATAGTGTAAATTAAAGTCCCATGCAACCTCACATCCTGAAATTGCACAGGGAAATTCATATGTTAATAAAAAGCGAAGGCTTATTGATATTTGTTCAATACAATCTGAAAATCATTCTGTCAGCTTGGGGTGGGTAACCTGAAATTGTGCATGTCTTAAATCGGTGACATTGCTTTCCTAATCTGAAACCTACAGAGATTGGATGCAATACACTATGATATTATTTTAAATGACACAGACACATACTAGCAAACCTTAGCGCCATATGTACATGGAAAAGAGGGTACATGCAACAGTTCCCTGATAACAGTACTAGTTGGTAATATTGGGGAAAGCAAGGGTCCTGTGTATTATGTGCACATGTAACTTAATGGGCAGTTTCAAGGTGCTAGCATATTAGAGAAAGGCAAATGTTTTGAAGAATAGTGTTTTTTTGTATGACACTTCTGCCATCTTTTTGTGATGTGGCACATATAAACCGAATGGCCAGTGCCAGGAATCTGAGAGCCTCCTCACTTCTATCCCCAATGTATCTTCCTCCCAGGAGGCCAGGGAAAGGACTTTGATTTTGGATCTTGACCCTGCAGGTGGATATGCGAGGAAGGATCACCTGGGTGGAGGAGACTTGGGGAGTGGGATGAGCCACCCTTGGGTCAGACACAATATTCAACATTTCCCTTTTCTAATAAACCCAACGTCCCCCAGGCCTTTATAGGTTATCGGTCCCTTCCCTATTCTTTCCATAAATATTCTCCCAGTAAACATCAGTCAGGTAATAGGACGAGAAAGAGACACACCAGAGCCATACATTCTCTTTGTTTCTTCTTACTTACACAAACAGCACTTAGGTACTGGAATGAGGAAGCCATCATTAACAAAGAAGACAGACTGGAAGAAGAAACATGAGCGGTATAGTTGTTGGACTCATTATCATGGAGCCGGGAACATAAAAAATGGCTCAGCTGAGACGCTTACAGAGAATGCTGGGCAGAGGCATGGGAAGAAGCCCAGAGCAGAGCGGGAAGGAGAGCTCCAGGGCAGAAGTTGTGGTGGAAAGAAGACACCTTCCCAATACTCTGGGAGGTATAGAGAGCGTGATCCGGTGCAGCGAATGAGAGGGGCTCATTGAGCAGGTCCGTTGACTGCAGTCTACCAGAGCTCCAACGAAAACAGCGGGGAACTGTGGAAGCTGTGGAAGATGCTGTATGCCTGAGGAAACTAGCGCAAGCAGGCCGCAAGCGGAGACGAGTCTCCAGAAAACTGCAGAAAGTGGAAAGCAGACCATGGGAAGGCTGGTGAGTCCACCTGGGTGAAAAAGGGTCCGCGGACATGGTGGATGGGTGGCTTAGTGCAAAATACATTGGCCCTGATTCATTGATTGTTTGCGCCAAAAAAAACGGGATGGGTGTGCCATCCTGCCCGCAAATCCCTGTTTTTTTTGGCGCAAATAATCCATGAATCAGGGCCATTGAATTTTAAATAACTGAATTGAATATAAGCAAAACCAATGTGAAAACATAATGAACATAATGAGAAATTGTATAAGCAAGTATTGCCAAAAATTCCAAGAGTTAAATTAGAAAACATTGCCAAGAGTTACATAAGCAAGCATTGTCAAGATTGCCAAGAGTTGAATAAGCAAGCATTGCCAAGAGGCAAGAATAACTGGACGAAAGAACTATAATTGTAACAAAGCCAGAATGCAAGAAAAACCTGGGCAAAGGGCTGCAGGTGTGATAATGAAAAAACCTGCAGCAGAGAATACGTTTCTAGCAGGAGAGTGTACTGGGAAGCTTATGATGGATGCTGCAAAAGATCTGTAACCTTAATTGAGATTCCTAGCAGGAAAGTGTACTGGGAAGCCTAGGTTGGTTTTACAAATGAAAGCTGCTAATCAAGTAACAAAGCTTCAAGGGCACTTGAAAGGACATTGAGTCAAGTCTCACTGTGAAGCTGGAACTGTGGCAAGATATCTATGAAACAAATGTAAGTAAGGCGTGTCGGAGGTGTGACCTGTCATGGGTGGATAGTGTGGTCCAACAACTGCACCTAGACCGAACACATCCACCTAAAGAACAGCCACTTTATGATTGTTGTGATTGAATGAAGGAAGAAAATCCGTATGAACTGATATTGAAGAACTCTATATTTTGAAAACATTAACAATTCCGAGGAATTGTGTTATCGTGAAACATGAAAGACTTGAAAGCGTGTGGAAGGGAAACCTTGGAGAATAAATCAGATATTAGATTTATTGGACTCCAACAAGTCAACATTTGTAAAGAGGTGGCAACAGAGAAAAGGCGCTTCGTCAAGCAGAAGCAAGAGTAATTTGTAAACTAAATACCACAGTTACGGTCCTCAACTCCGACAACGAGATTATCTCCTTTTTATAGTAACTTCCATGTACACAGACTTAATAACACAGCTTTTCAATTGAATCACTATGTTCAAGGAGTTGCTATACTTTGTATATACTTTTTCCATGATTAACAGAGGATTCTGTTGTAATTGTAGCAATATCAACGAGACAAATTATTTGCTAATTGAACACTGTAACAAATAGGTACGACGTCCTTTCGTCGCGGGATGTTTTTTCACAGGGTTTTTTACCGCAATTTTTTGGGGGGAAAAACACTGAATATTTTTTTGAAAATCGGGGTGTTGGGGGTGGAACCCCTCCAAAAAAAAACGTTTGATGGGTTTTTTTCGAGAAAAGAAATCATGGTAAAAAACCCTGCGAAAAAACATCCTGCGATGAAATGACATGGAACCAACAAATAAGGCTACGCAATGGGTCATTGTGTATCTTTATCATTATTAGAACCCATGTGCGATTACATATGTGAGGTATAATAATGTGAATGTGATTTCCGATTTTATGCGTATTTCTTACATCTATAATTAAGAATGTTGTATTTGTGTTATTTAAAATTCACTTTAGACTGTTGAATGTATTATTCAATTACCGAACTGTTAAATCTACAGCAACACGGACATAATTCGGATAGTTTACATACAAATCAGGGTAGTGCGCGCACTGCCTTACTAAAAGAGGGCGCTCAACTTTGAAAATGAGACCAGCCACTAAGAAAGGACTTCAATGGTGGCGTTGCCAATGGCAATGTCCAGCGGCATTAGACAAAGAGGACGCTATTCGCGCCCGAGCTCTAGCCAACGTGTGAGACCAGTAACTGAGAGAACACAGGTAAGAGACCATCGATATTTGTACGCACATACTAACTGTCTATGAGACAGTTAGTTAAGCGGACTGTTATAGTGAAACAAGCACTAGTTATTATTGAAGTGATAGGAAAGTTGATACGGAACTGTGCCATGCTTATGGAAAGTAGATCTACATGAACGTAGATTGTAAACAGATGCAGAATTTTGTTATATGAGTTACGTACCCTATTATCTCCGGAACCGCTGGCTTTTTGACATGTATCAGTGTAAATAGGTGTGGGAGCTTACAGATACTCTTTCGGAATCATACTGAGGAAATTTAGTTATGCAATGGTACGGGCAAAATGTATCTAATTTACAGAGAAATGGAGTTCAAACGCTTTCCTATTTAATTTATCAACAGGGTTTTACCCCTTCTAACACACACATTTCTAAATGGACTCTATTCAAGACCGCAATTCCAAGGTAACACCTTCATTTAAAATATAATGAGTATCTATAAATATGAATTCAAGCAATACAAGTAGAAGGTGACTCATATTTTTTTTATTTTTTCCATTCTTTCTTCAAACATTCCCTTCAATCCTCCCCTGCACCAACTCTCATTCTCTGTGCAATTTGTGATACATTTGATTTTTCTTGACTCAATGTTGTGATGTAACATTGTTGTGTTTTGTCATTCATGGTTTTCACATATGTTATGAACTGATAATTTGCTTATTTTACTTTATAATTTGTGTAACTATGTACAAAAAAGAAAGTATGAGCCCTGATTTTAGAAAGGCGCTTTCAAGCCGAAACACGTGTCATCAACGAGGCTACTGATATGACCAGATTAAAAATGTAAGTCTGACTCAAACCAACTTGCAAATGTCTTATGTCTGAGTATGCTCACAATTTGTTACTTCATGGTGGATTAGTAGGCTTTTTTCACCACACCACTGAGAAAAGACGCAACAGCCGCCAGTGACTTTTTCTAAGTATGAAAGACACTCTTTTGATTTGAAGCTAACTAGGACTAGTGTCGCCAAACTGGCCAGCCCATTCAAAGCTTCAGTGTAGTACTATTGTATCATTAGTTTCAGTTAGGTAGGGAAATCCCACCTTAGCATAGGGCAAGTTAGGTTTTCTTCCAACCTTCGATTTAAAGGTAATACAAGATTGTAGTCCAAACTTCATTCAGTTGTCTGAGCCTACTTCAGAATGCTTTCACAAAGGCAATCAGCAAAGTTCCAACTAGATTGTTTTAGTTATTCATTTTTCAATGTTTATACAGAATTGATTAAGGAAATGAATGCTTATGTGTGAGAAATAGTGAGGTAAACGCAGTCAGGTCAATTTAGTTTTTGTAAACAAGCTGCAGGTGATTGTGTAACATTGTGGTGACTTCCCGGCATAAATCCGGGGTTCACTTTTGCATTGATTTAGCGATTAGCTTGTTTCTTGTGCCCAAATTGTGGGCTGTGACAGGGGGTATTACATTAAAAATGCCCACTTGAAGTAGTTTCCACACATTAAACAAAATATATCTTACAAATTTCAGCATCTCAGAAAGCTTTTCTCTGGCCACAGAAAAACTCCAGATCAGCCTTCTTCTCCAACGGCCTCTTCTCCCTCACGTGTCCCTCATCCAGCTTCTGAATCCCTGTGATGTGGGACCGGTGGCATGGCAGGACAAGCATGTCAAGTGGCAGGACAAGTCCCATATTACAAGGAAAAAGCAAAGAGGGCATATTATACTATAAAATGTAGACCGCCCATTTGAACCCCTCTGTAACACTTTGGCTAAGGCTATTCGCCTTTGTAGTTAAACCATTCATTCTATCTAGAAGTGGAGTATGGGACCCGCCTAACTGGGTAATTCAGATAGTGAAACAATGCATCTACTAACGTGTAAAGAGATAATGTCCACAGTGAGGGGCCCAATAAACGATGTAGCGCAGGACTAGGAAGACTCCCACCAATGCTAGCAATAACAAGAACAGGTCGCAAAATGTGCACTTGCCACTAGCCATTGGCTTGTGATATTTGACTCTTGGTGAGTAAGAAATGGTGTGCTGTGTGTATGTGTAGGATTGCGTGGCAAGTGGCTTTTTATGGCTGGCTAGTAGTTTGCAAATTGAATTTCTGCCCCCTAACAAGAAGATTTGAAATAGTCTTAAACCACCTAAAAGAAAGCAATACCAGGACATATCACTCTAAAGCATGCCTCAAGTCAACAACAGAACAAAGCAAACATGATGAAATTACATGAAAAAGAAGCTAGGCACCGTAAGGTGAATGCAACTGAAGAATAATGCACAAGGTACTGGGAACATCAAACAGAAAAACAAAGCAGGATTAACTGCTACAAACTATTAAGAGGGAACTCCCAAGCAAGCAGAGTGGTTTGCTAGGAGTTCGCAGAGACCAAACTCATGGAAGGCCTAACTCCTTCCCATCCCAAATGAACGCAAGGTCCAGACAAGTAGCAAGGTCAACTGGGCTTTATTACAGCCAACAAACCACAGGGATCAAAAGCACAGAGGCGAGTCCAGGCACATCACAACGAATTCTGGCTCGCAGGCCAGTTTTGATGATGAGTTGCGTCACGACTTTGTCACACTCGGGGCCCTTCTCCAGAAAACCTAACTCAATTCTGGGTTGGCTATTGAGTGGTAGTTCCCCTATAGGAGCCCCTATAGGTGTTAGTTGATTGAACAATGCGATGTCAGATGTCAGGCCCAGACTATCCCCGAAAATGTCTACTTACTAATTGTTACAGTATGCGGACTCAGTGATTGGTCAGTGATCCCAGCTAACCACCCCTAGTGTCATGATTTTTGATTGGCTGAGCTGAGAGCCCCCAGGCCTGGGATAAATCAATTCCCAGCTCGGGATGCACCTGTTCACGTTGCTATGTACAACTATGTGTCTGTGATGTGCAACTACGTGTCTGCGGCATAACCGTGTGTCTACCATCATGGCCATAAGAGTGCTCCCTTTCCCAACGCATGGCTGTAGCTGGAGTGTAGCAATTTTGTTGCCACCATTGTCTTGTCCGTGAGACGGTTGCTCTTCCCAGCCACCAAATCTTGGCTCCTCATCAGCTCGGCCGGGTCACGTGTTTGGAGGCCGCGTTTGTGAGCTCTGCAGCTTCTAATTGTTCTGTATTTATGAGGAATTAGGCTCTTCTGATGTTGGTGTTACTTTGGTTCAGGGTAAACAATGTCACTTTGCAATGGTGCAACCTTGGCAGTGGCCTTGTTCCCCATGCGGCAGTTCTGCTTGCACAGCACTCTGCATGGCTTCAGGATTTCTAAGACGGTGGTGGCCTACTATGAGTTCCTAAGCCAAGGTCTGATTTCTACTGTATGTGCCTTCCAGAGTGTCCATAGGTTAGTGCCTTATGGTCCCGTCAGGTCCCTCGAGTGCTCCTGCCATTCCATGGGATTATTTGCATGTAAGCATCTGCAAGCATTCACACGTGGCCTTCTTGTTTCTTACGTTTCTGTGCTGCAGCGGCAACTAATGGCAAAATAACAAACGTGCTGACAGCATGTATATGTCATTGTCCTCTAGCTTCTAGAACTGTACGCATGTGTTCTTTATGTAGTTGGGTGTGTGAGTGTCCCAAAATTGTGGATGGCACGTGTGCTTCATGTCTGATGCTGCTATGTCATCATGGTTTCTCTAACGACTTGAGGCATGGCTTCTCAGCGCTTTAGTCGATTCTATCCATGTAGCTGTCTCCGGTTGACTCTTGGGCATCTTCATTCATTTTGGATAGGGTCTGCACTATTATTATTCACTGCTCCTGGGCTGTAGGGTCGGCTAAGAATGTATTTCTCGTGGTAGTTATCCATCGTGGGAGTGGTGGAGAGTGGTGTGAGCTCGTACGATCGGCTGTCATATTTTCTTTGGTGCTTCTTCTGGTTGGAGTATCTTCCTGGACGGGGGGCATATTCCGACCTTCCCTTTTCAGCATCCTCGCAGGCTAACTGCTAACAGTAAATAACACTAAACATAGAAATAAGACATAGATGTCCACATTATCCATTCCATTCGGGAGACATCAGTCCAGTCCTTGTTTTAACTTTGCATTCTGGGGCTTGTAGTCCTGGATTTCTCCATTATAAATCCAGGCCTAGAAGTCTCAGAACTCAAAGTTAAAACCAGGACTGGACCATTGTCCCCTGATATGAATGGGTGATGTTGGCATGTATGAACCAATGCGCAAATACTTACATGCTAACCCTCCCAATTTAGGTAGGAGACAATATTTCTAAAATAATTCTAACACCAATGCAATCCAATGGGAAAATTCAGTTCTCCTGTTTTCTGTGACAAAATCTCTCTCCCAGGTGCCGTAAAATGTTGGTGAATGCAAATGCAGTGTGAGTGAACATAGAATAGAGATAGAAACAGGACGAAGTAAACAGACTTGGCTAATGGAAAACGACCGACTATGTAAACAATGCAATGTGAGCAGAGACTGAATTTGGGACAAATGTCCACGCCCCAACTGCTCTGCCTCGCTCATGTCTAAGGCAAACCACAGGGCCTCCCACTGAGATCTTATCTTTTTTTAAATGTATACATGTTTGTACAAACACCCAATACATTTGAATATCAATAATAATATACAAAATCAAAAACTCTTAGACTATTGAGATATAAGTCATCAAATAACATTGTGTAATTTTTTTTAGTTTTTTTTAATATGGTTGAATTTATTCAACCTTTCAAAATGAAATAATTACAAAGCATATGACAGAAGAATCAAAAATGTAAAACAAATCATTAAACAACACTAAACATTAAAGCATACATGACAAACAATTATTTACGACAGACTACAAACAGTCACAACATAAACAAGAGAAATAAAAAAAAACATTGCGTAATACACTCTACCAAGAGTAATAATAATACAAGAACAAGCAACAAGTACTAATGTAATAACAATTCATATATTCTAACCGAAACGGTTCCATGTAATAATGTCTCTGCAAAAATGGCACCTGACAAAAAAACTGTTGTTTTTTGCGAGGCCATTATTACAGGGAACATGCGGGGGACACCCCACCAACCGCAGTTTTTTATTTTTTTTTAAATGGGAGCAGGGTACATCCCGCAACCCGTCCCCATGCATAATGTCACCATATATAATGTTGCCAATGGCTTTTCCCAGCGACATAATCACCTGATACCATCTAAACGGTCTATTTATGGACAAATACAGTGCAGACAAACATACATACAACACAACACCAAAGGGTAAAAAAGAAACAACAAGCAGACCATTTACAATGGGAGCTAATTAGTGATGCTAACAGGTCCCTAGCATGTTAATGGCAGTGACCATTACTGTAGCACTTTTTTCTCAGAATTCTATAAGGTTTTGATTAGCTATGATTGCTGGAAGATGGGTATTATGGGGGTGCGGAATTGGCTGCAAGCGGCGTGAAGCAATGACCCTGTCATGCATTTTAATTCACTTTGTGTCAGGAGGAGATTATTGATAAGCTCATATTGACCCGCCTAATGGAATGTGTGCGCTTCCATTCAGGAGGGGGGAAATAGAGGCACAGTCCTACGGGGTACCGCGGACTGGAAAAAGTGAAGATAAATGCGTTTCCCGCCCCTTTTTACGCTGCCGAGGATTTTGTATAATTAAGCATGCAGAGTTGGTAGTAGAGAAGACTTAAAACGTGCCTTTGCTCTTCCAGGTCTGGCTGCCAAATCTGCCTGGTTTTTCACCCCCATGTATATTCATGCCGGTAGAAAACCAAGATCCACCTGAATTTTGCACATGATAAAAGCAGGAGGATTCCAGAGGAACTCTAGATGGCTTCAGCAATCTTTAGTTGCAGGCGGCATTTACACTTTTCTAGGCAGATACTGGAATAGTGAAGAGTAAAGTTAATTTAACCTATGTTTTTATTTTCATCTTTCCACTAGGTGGCGGAAACAATTAAAATTGCACGCAGAGGACCTTTTGCACAGAAGTGCATACAGATGTGAGCAGTACCCTCTGTGCAACATAGTATTCAAAACAGAATTAACCCCATACCCTTTTTGATCAACGTGTTCCTACAATGATCTAAACATTGTCAGATTGGTTTCTCATTCATTATTTATTTTATTTGTCTTTCAAGGCGCAACAAGAGGGTGCAGAACAGGGGAGGACAAAAAACACAAACTGATCCTGCTAGACCTTGTGATATTCGGAATGTGTAAGTGCAGCAGAGAGAAGTGCAGGGGAAAAGGGAGGGGGAGAGTTCTGGTCAGGGTAGCAGGGCCTGTGAGAACAGTGTGCCAGGGGAAGCCAGGTGGTAATAGGAAGACAGACACACGTGATCACAGTTCAAGGGTGTTTATTGAACTGTGTAGCTAGGGTGGAAAAACAATTAATCTTAACCTAAATCTAAGATGGGTGCAAGCTACGATCATCAAGGCAGTCCTAGTGGCGTTTTGTCAAATAAAAGGGCCTACACTAAGAAAAACCTATTGCAAATCCTTACAACTAAATACAAAAAGAGTGTGGGATAGGGTTCACAAGAAAGAAAGAAGTGTTCACAAATGATAAGTCAGGATGTGGTAGGCAGGGGCTCCCTTCCCCACGTTTTGAGCACGGGACAAGGCGAGACTCCGGAGCACAGCACACGCTTGAACTTTCCCAGACCGAGACTACAGTTCCGTTCTCTGGTATTAGGACCTTCGGTGGGCAAGTTTCTTTTCTGCAAAAAGTCTCTTGCCTCCAAGGACCTAATGTGTTCAAAATAACAAATAAAAGGTTCCTTTCCGTTTGGACGTTGGGTGATGATTTTGCACCCCTGTGTCCCCCTCTTACGGGCTCAGACCCTTCTCAATGATCTGCCTTCCTCCGTTGGGTTCACTACGGGTTTTCCTTCAAAACAATTTCACCTATGGCATTGACAAGTCTTAAGGTCCTTTTAGACAATCCACTGTGGACATCCGTCTGTCGGGTTCACTCTTGTCAACACAATGTTCATTGGGACATTATGCTCCACCCTGCTGTTCAGGCATCCCTCCGTCGGGTTCACGTTTGCCAGTCTTGCAGTTCCCTCTACTTCATTCTGCTTTCCCACTATGCGAGATTCACATCCCTTAGTTTTCCAATGGTTTGTCGGTCAAAGACTTTCGACAGTACAGGGGATTTGGCTAGTCCCCTGTATGACCACTTTGACCGTTTATTGACGGCTCTCCTAAGGCATTCAGGTATCAGTAGTTTCAACAAAAAATGGGAATCAACCAGAGTCTCTCGAGTGAGCAGCCACGTGGTGCCGTACCCCTCTGCAGCTGGTCTTCTTGTAAAATGTTAAACGTTCTTTGATCTTGCCTTAATTTGCCATTTGCAACTTTCGTTCAGCACACTTTGGTTTCTTATCGGTTCTCTCCTCGACTCACTGGCTGTGATGAACTGCTTGGCTTTTCTTGTATCTGGAGTCAAGGTCGGTACCACGGTAGCAAGCGTCGCTCCCTGTCCTGCTTATCAGTGTAGGAGGGCTTTGTGTACCAATGACATCTACTGCAACACACGCTGGCTATTGTTCGCGGTCTTATGCTTCCTTACACTGAGGCTTTGTGGGTCTGTATCAGAAAGGGCAAGGTCGCTTCCCTCCCTGTCGCCCCTTCGGTTCTCGCCGCCTTTCTCCTCCTCTTGATTTACCGCCCCAGGATAGCTGTGTTGTCGTGTGGTTTGCCTTGCTCATAGTGTGCTCTCATGCTCCACCTTTTCTCTCTTTGGGGAAGGGAAAGGACCATCAGGTGTGTGTGATTCTGGTCAATTGCCTGACATTGCCTGACCCGTGTGTTGGGACATGTCAAGTAAACGGCTCTGCTGTTAGTCCGTTGTCTTTCGTAGTTTGCAAAAGTATTTGTGTCGGAAAAGGAGGGGGGATGGTTACTGAGTTTCCTACGTGGTAGGATGGGGAAAAGTGTCATAGGAAGGGGATACTGTGATACTGGAAATGCATTGGAGGGACAGGGCCTCCATGTCCTTGTCCTGTACTCCTTATTGTGTGTTTTCTGTGTTGTTTTCTGCACAGGAGTCCCACGTGCAGCTCTGCCTCTTTTTGGTTGTGGTGAACACAGACCCTTGGGATACTCTTATGACACCCATGGGTGGGGGTAGAACCCTGTACCCCTAGTGTATTTTTTGGGCACCTGTGTGTGGCACACAGAGTAGGGTATGGGCTGCTGGCAGCTCCATGCTAAATTTGACAGGTGCTCTGAGTATCCTCCATTTTGGGATACCCAGACCCTGCCATAGGAATCAGTGGATTCCTGATAGGAGGCAAGATGGCTACTGTGGGCTCTTGGTTTCTATTACCTGATACCTTGTTTTCTCAAAGTCCTGGGAAGCCCTGACTCTTTCCCTTCCCCTCACTGGCTGTTTGGTGAAAGAACCATATATGGTATTATGGGGAAATCCAGGCCAGACTGGCTGGAGCCTTCCCAGTGACTGTATGTTGTGGGTACACCCTTGAGGTGGGCCCTGGGTGAATGGAGTGTGTGACCAATATACATTTCATGTTATGGGTGTCTGGTTTCTGGTGTGTCACACACTGAATGATACAGCCCTGCCCAAAACTGGTATGAATGTAGTGTGGTGTGCTGAAAGGCTGGGTGCTTGCCCCAATCCGCATTCCTTGTTGTAGGTGTCTGGGTGGAAGAGAATGGCCTGAATGCACTGTGAGCCTGAATGGTTGCCTGCTGCTGAAAGCCCTTCTGAATGATTGGCTGCCCGAGTCTGGCTCAGCAGTGTGAATTAGAGACAGAACAGTATATCTGGGGACCTCTCACCAGAAATGTTCAGAAGCTGAAGTCGAAACTTGCTGCTTAACCTTGAAGCCCAGTTGGACGAAGAAGGTTTTGGTGCTGCTTGCCGTCGTCGAAATCTGAAAGTTGTCATGTCTGTCAAGGACTGATCCAAGAGAGAACCTGGCTAGGAGTGTCACACCCATCCATTCTTCTCACCTGTTTGTCCTTTATTGAGGTCTTCTTGGGTACTCCTTCCTTCGGGATTTGTACAGGGAAGGACGCGAGTCTTCGGGTTCCAGTGTGAGGAGTGCCGACTGCCTAGGCAGGGTTGCGTTCAGTATCCAGGAAAGATGTCACGGAAAAATCCAGGAAGGAAAGGAAACTGAAGTCCAGTACTCAACGGGTGCCGGGGGTGCCCACGGCACCGAGCACGAGACGGATTCCGGGAAGAAGGGGGAATGGCCTTGCCGAAGCGAGGTGGGAAAGAGAAGGGATTCCTGGAAGGACAAGAAAAGGTAACTGGAAGATAGACAGGAACGATACACACGCCGAACAACTCTGTTCAGTAGCGTTGAGTTGCGCAGAGCTTGGGGGCGTGCCTAAATTTTAAGGAAGCCGCGCGTAGACATTAGAGAGCAGGATTCCCGTGCTGTCGGCCATGTTGGGAGGATCGCCGACCTGATGTTACGGTGCATCATGGACCACGAAGTCCAGAAGGGACGAAATTGGTGGTTCATGACAAGGAGACCTCTCCCCGAGCTACGAGGGAACATCATGCAGAAGCTGATCTTCATGAAGGCACCCTGTGTCAGACTTCGCCCGTGGAGCTTGTGGAGGACCTGGAGGTTATGGCCCCCGGTCTAGTCCTCACCCAAGATGGCGGCCGCAACTATAAGACGAGACCAGGCCCCCTCTTCGGTGCGTTGTATCTGTCCATGTTTTTCGTACGCCGTCAACGCTGTGTTCTGCTGCCGGTGTGTCTGGATCCCGCTCCGAACCACCCTTTGCTGTTTACTTGCTTTCCCTTACCTAGTTTCTATTCCTAGACGCTCTCTGCGTACTCCTCTTCCTTTACTTCTTAGTTTCATTTCTTTTTCATCCTCCTTCCATTAGCGTCCGGGAGCCTTGCTCGAACGCTCCTGTTTAGTTTCCGGTTCCGCTTGGTAAGCGTCTCCGGTAACTACTGTCTTCTTCCTCTTGGTCTCATCTCACGGTAGGTGTTTCCGTTGTTTCCTTTTGGATTTGGGGTGTTTCCTTTCTCCTCTAACCATCCATTGCTTACCTTTCTTCCGTGACACTATTTCCGGGTTTTTCACCCTTTCTTCAGTTTCTGTCTTTCTCTCCCTTGTCTCAGGATCTACCCCGTTCCTGTCATTACACCACACTTAGTTTTGCTCTTTGGGCCATTCCCTGTTCCTGTTTATCTTTTGGACTTCTGCTTGCATTTATCCTGTTTCCCGGAATTGCCTCAAGACTAAAGGACAAGGCTTGTGAAGTCAGCCACTTATTCATCATTACAATTCACCCAGGGTTTTTTGGTGCCCGAGAGGCTTTTTCCCTGGTACCTTGGGGGTCTAGCTCCTCGGGGTTCACCTTTGATAGGTTACACTTCCTGTCAAGGTGGCCTCTGGGGAACTAGGCCCTATTTACACGACAAGAAGAGGAAGTCAAAGAAGGGACAGTCCTCAGAAGACCGGCAGTTGTGCAGGAAGACCCCCGCCAGTTCCCAGGACAATTCTTCTGAAAGTATCGGTGAGGAGGAGGTTGGGGAGGCCGGTCCTTTGTCTGACAGAATACAACGCCATCCGATAACCATGGCATCCTTGGAACAATATCAGGAGTTGTTTGCAGCCATGCAAAATCTCACGATAGAATTACAAACCCTCAAGACGGAAAACACCACACTGCATCAACAAGTGGCCTTACAGAGAGAGGATCGTGGAGATCTACCGCCTATGGCCTTGTCGTACGGCAAATATGATGGGCACCCAGGGGGACTAAAGGACTTTTTAGATGCCTGCCAGGTCTACTTTACATTTAGACCACACGCCTACGACTCAGCCAGATCCCGAGTGGGGTTCATCATTGCCAATTTGATTGGAAACGCATTGGCGTGGGCAACCCCTCTGGTGACAAACAATGATCCTTCTTTGAGCGACTACGACCTCTTTGTGGCCCAATTTAAAGAAAGGTTTGATCGTCCTGAAGTATTGTTTACATCTTTTGAAGCCATCCTTGATGTTAGACAAGGAACAACGGATGTGCAGACCGATATCTCCAGATTCCTGAGACTGGCATCCAAGGCAGACTGGCCTGATTCAGCCAAACACACCATATTCAGGAGAGGTCTACACGAGGACATCAAGGACGAATTGGCTCGCATCGCTCGATCAGCTACCTTTCAGGATTTGATGACTATTGCTCTACAAATAGAGTTTCGTCTGCAGGAACATGGTCAGGAAAGAAGAAGACCACGTTTATCTTTTCAACCGAGTACCCCCTCTCCGCCTCCCAGGGAATCTCAAGCTGCGGAAGAACCCATGCAGATTGGAACCACCCGTGGCCCTTTGACACCAGAAGAGCGCAAGAGGCGCCGAGATGCAGGACTATGCATGTATTGTGGTTCCTCCAGACACCTACTCAGGAATTGTCCTGAAGTCCTCAGAAGACCGGCAGTTGTGCAGGAAGACCCCCGCCAGTTCCAAGGACAATTCTTCTGAAAGTATCGGTGAGGAGGAGGTTGGGGAGGCCGGTCCTTTGTCTGACACCCTGGGAGTCAGTCCCAAACAGCTGTCGACCGGCGACGGGGTCCGCTGAGAAACATTGAAGTAAGTACCAGGACGTCGAGGCCGCCGATGACCATCACCGTCAATGATCACTGCGAAGGTCGACGCTGCTGTCCTGGCGACCATGTTCACATTTATTTGTGGAATCTCAATGCCCTGTAGCTCCTGCTTTAAAGGGAGTTCACCCACGAGGATCCATCAACGAACCGTTGAAGAAACTCTGCTAAACCTGGTACATGTCATTTTATGAACATGTTTTTCTCCCATTAATATCCCATCTTTTTATTAATTCTCCTTCTTCACTTCATTTATTTTGATCTTCAAATAGTAGAGCACTCCCATGCAGATCATGACATTACCTAGCGGGCCAGCCACATTATGAACATCACAGACCATCGTCATGTACGGCGAGATAGACTTGTAACAGATTGTGAATATGCAAATTATATGTCCATGAATATGTATGATAACAAGGTCTTCTGTCACTGTTGTACTTACACAGTTGGGAACCTTGAATCTATATAGAAAAGAAAAGAAAAAAAGGAAAACAATATTTTGTGTACCCATTAACTGTTTGAAACTTGAATTAGCATTTATTCCCACTGTTACATTATTTCTGCGTGATATCACATGTGTATACAGAATTTATGGCATGTAAAAATCAATAAATGTAAAAAGGCATCCGCTCCACACCAATCGTGAGCACAAGTCTGAACCTTTCAGTTTCTGCACTCACAGCCTTTTCTGAATATCCACTCCAACATGGAATCCATTTTGGACACACATAGCATTTAGTCCATTTTCTGTCTCCATGACTTTCCTAGTCACTTATTATACCAGTCCAACATGGCGGACACCAACACGAGGTCCATTGACTTCCATTACCGTGGCTACTGCCACGCTTTCCAGAAGTGCAGCTCCACAAGACACAGCGCTCGCTGCTTGCAGACAGGTATTCATTTATCTAACACACATTGTTTAGAGAGACTCAGCACTGCGGATCTTGTAGTTTTGAATCTGTCTCTTTTACCAGCACAGACACTGACCAAGAGTCAATGAACATTAACGAGATCCTTGTATGAACGCTGGCGACCTGTATTTCAACTTTTGACTGACGCCTCCCTAGACTATCTCCATAACAACCAACACGCTCTGGGCCGATGCGCTTTCGGAGTATACATTGACCTGAACCAGATACTTTACACTTAGTCAGATTATTTATCTTAATGCCATCTTTTGCCAGATCTACATTACATAGTGTATATTTGCTTTCCCATTTTTTAGAATTCGCTCGCAGCGTCTTATCATCATGAAAATATAGAAGTGTTCAGATACGCTGTGCAAGGCACTTTCAGCTATGAGTTTTCTCTACAAATTGTGAAACTGCCTGATAACCACACGAGTGAGTTTTTACGCAAATTGAGCACAGGTCATTCCTACATACAATGGAATACTGTTGTCCTACTTTTAACATATTAGTGAACTCATGCTCGACACATTGGTGCTCACCGGGCTCCCTTAAGACACATTAGAGGGTAATTCATAGAATTTCGCAGAAAAGTGTCGCAAGCGGCTGGCGCAGAGTGTCCGCGTGCGATTGTCTGCGCCAGGCACGTGCGCTAAAACCGATTTCCGCGCACAGCGTATTCATGGATTTTAGGCTCCCAAACCAGCCGTGGCGCAGAGAATCGCAGCGACCCTGCAGCAGCGCCAGTAACGCCCCGAAGAACGCCCTCGCGCAAGGAAAAGCCATCAAAATCGCTAAATCATCGCAAAGGGCTGCGCTAACCCAGGACCAGTTCACCGGGCTGGCAAACAGCAAACGGCAAGCGGGGAACGTGTATTTTAGGGGTGCGCGGGAAGTTCCACACGCGATTGGGCCAGTCCGAGCAAGGTATGTGAATTTCAGGGGTGCGCGGGAAGTTCCACACGCGATTTCAGCAGGGTACGTGTATTTCAGGGGTTCGCGTGAAGTTTCTCACGCGATCGGGCCTGGGGGAGCGTGCTACGTGTATTACAGGGGTTCGCGTGAACTTTCTCACGCGATCGGGCCTGGGGGAGCGGGCTACGTGTATTTCAGGGGTTTGCGTGAATTTTTTCACGCGATCGGGCCTGGGGGAGCGGGCTATGTGTATTACAGGGGTTCGCGTGAACTTCCTCACACGATCGGGCCTGGGGGAGCGGGCTATGTGTATTTCAGGGGTTCGCGTGAACTTTCTCACGCGATCGGGCCTGGGGGAGCGGGCTACGTGTATTTCAGGGGTTCGCGTGAATTTTTTCACGCGATCGGGCCTGGGGGAGCGGGCTATGTGTATTACAGGGGTTCGCGTGAACTTCCTCACGCGATCGGGCCTGGGGGAGCGGGCTACGTGTATTTCAGGGGTTCGCGTGAACTTTCTCATGCGATCGGGCCTGGGGGAGCGGGCTACGTGTATTTCAGGGGTTAGCGTGAACTTTCTCATGCGATCGGGCCTGGGGGAGCGTGCTACGTGTATTACAGGGGTTCGCGTGAAGTTGCACACGCGATTGTAAGAGTGCGAGCAGGGTACGTGTATTTCAGGGGTGCGCGGGAAGTTCCACACGCGATAGTCCCAGTGCGAGCAGGGTACGTGTATTTCAGAGGTGCGCGGGAAGTTCCACACGCGATAGTCCCAGTGCGAGCAGGGTACGTGTATTTCAGGGGTGCGCGGGAAGTTCCACACGCGATACCAGCAGGGAATGTGTATTTCAGGGGTTCTGGGGAGTACTACACGTGAATTGGCAGTGTGGGTCCTCCCAGGTGTACGCTCCACAACCTCCACGGCCCCTGCAGGCAGCCCACACCACGGGGGACTACCCTGCACCCCTGCCCATGTCCCGCAGGCAGCCCATTCACCATGGCCATGCCCCCCAGCCAACCCACATGTCACCTTGCACTACTGATCGACAATGCATGTCTCCCACCACCCCCACCCCCAGCAGTGCAGGGGCAGCCTCCACCAGGCCCCCACTCATGTCCCCCTGCACCCCCACCCCCCAGCATCCAGGGTCACCCTCCACCAGGCCCACACTCATGTCTCCCACCACCCCCACCCCCCAGCCACTGTGGGCAGCCTCCGCCAGGCCCCCACTCATGTCTCCCACCACCCCCACCCCCCGGCAGTGCAGGGTCACCCTCCACCAGGCCCCCACTCATGTCTCCCACCACCCCCACCCCCCGGCAGTGCAGGGGCAGCCTCCACCAGGCCCCCACTCATGTCCCCCTGCACCCCCACCCCCCAGCATCCAGGGTCACCCTCCACCAGGCCCCCACTCATGTCTCCCACCACCCCCACCCCCCTGCCACCATGGGCAGCCCCCACCAGGCACCCCCTCCCATGTCTCCTACCACCCCCACCCCCCGGCAGTGCAGGGTCACCCTCCACCAGGCCCCCACTCATGTCTACCACCACCCCCACCCCCCTGCCACCATGGGCAGCCTCCACCAGGCCCCCACTCATGTGTCCCACCACCCCCACCCCCCGGCAGTGCAGGGGCAGCCCCCACCAGGCCCCCACTCATGTCCCCCTGCACCCCCACCCCCCGGCAGTGCAGGGGCAGCCCCCACCAGGCCCCCACTCATGTCTCCCACCACCCCCACCCCCCGGCAGTGCAGGGGCAGCCCCCACCAGGCCCCCACTCATGTCTCCCACCACCCCCACCCCCCTGCCACCATGGGCAGCCCCCACCAGGCCCCCACTCATGTCTCCCACCACCCCCACCCCCCGGCAGTGCAGGGGCAGCCTCCACCAGGCCCCCACTCATGTCCCCCTGCACCCCCACCCCCAGCATCCAGGGTCACCCTCCACCAGGCCCCCACTCATGTCTCCCACCACCCCCACCCCCCAGCATCCAGGGTCACCCTCCACCAGGCCCCCACTCATGTCTCCCACCACCCCCACCCCCCGGCAGTGCAGGGGCAGCCTCCACCAGGCCCCCACTCATGGCTCCCACCACCCCCACCCCCCGGCAGTGCAGGGGCAGCCTCCACCAGGCCCCCACTCATGTCTCCCACCACCCCCACCCCCCTGCCACCATGGGCAGCCCCCACCAGGCCCCCACTCATGTCTACCACCACCCCCACCCCCCGGCAGTGCAGGGTCACCCTCCACAAGGCCCCCACTCATGTCTACCACCACCCCCACCCCCCTGCCACCATGGGCAGCCTCCACCAGGCCCCCACTCATGTGTCCCACCACCCCCACCCCCCAGCCACTAGGGACAGCCTCCACCAGGCCCCCACTCATGTCTCCCACCACCCCCATCCCCCGGCAGTGCAGGGTCACCCTCCACCAGGCCCCCACTCATGTCCCCCTGCACCCCCACCCCCCGGCAGTGCAGGGGAAGCCTCCACCAGGCCCCCACTCATGTCTCCCACCACCCCCACCCCCCAGCCACCATGGGCAGCCTCCACCAGGCCCCCACTCATGTCTCCCACCACCCCCACCCCCCGGCAGTGCAGTGTCACTCTCCACCAGGCCCCCACTCATGTCTCCCACCACCCCCACCCCCCGGCAGTGCAGGGGCAGCCTCCACCAGGCCCCCACTCATGTCTCCCACCACCCCCACCCGCCTGCCACCATGTGCAGCCCCCACCAGGTCCTCACAATCCCCAATCATGTGCGTAATGGTCAGCCTCCACAGCCAAAAAGCCCTACCAAGTAACCCATTCACCCACATGGAAATGGAAATCACATGTTACACCCCCAATGTTCATGAAGCTAATGAACCCATGTCCGTCACACACATTTTTTGCAATTGAATGGGAAAACACACAACATGACATGCATGAAACCATTGAGATGATACCACACAGTGAACTATGCCAACAAAATTGTATTGAAAAAAATAAAGAATGCTAAAGAAAGAAAACTAACTACAATGTAAATGTGAAAAAATAAGCTGCATGTCCGCATAAAAACACAAAACTGGAAATCCAAATCCTAAAAAATTTTGTCCAAAGTCAAATGTAAAAAATTCTCCATGCAACAAAGAACTATGTACAAAAATAAGAAGGGTCCATGAGCCCAACTGAACTAAGAAAACCTCCTAAAAAACCTACCTAAATATCAACTATATACAAAAAGTGGAGCAGTGTCCGTCGACTCCAAATCATAATAAGAACGAAAGGAAACCTAAAACTAAAGAACTATATACAAAGGCGGCGGGCAAGTCCAGCGGCTCACTCTGTGGTGTCCCGGGCCAGGGCATCATCGAACTCCTGTTCGATGTCCCGGAGGCGGTCCAGTTCCATGGCCCCGAGGGTCCGCAGGGACGACGCTGTGTCCTCCTCCAACCCCCTACGGATTGCCTCGAGGCACTCGGCCCGCCTCAGGGCCCTCCGCATGGAGTTCTCCGCCCTGACCATTGTGAGCCGCGCCTCTTCCGCCCACTGCCGCTCCGCACCTATGGCGTGGCCCAACCGCTGCCACACGGAAGACACTCTCTGTCCTGGGTCCTCCTGCCCTCCGGCCGATGCCTGCCCCTCCGATGTCGAAGGCCCGAGCCTTCATGGCTCCCACCATGTTGCTGCTGCTGCTGCTCTGCCTCTGCCCGTGCACTGCCTCCTGCTGCCTGCACATCCTCCGCCGGCTGGGGTGCAGTTGTTGATGTGGCCACCCCTGCTGGACCTTCGACTCCCGACTGTGGCAGGGATGCCTCCTCCACCAGCCTGGCCGCACCGTCAGAGGCAGCTCCACAGGGCACCCAGGTGACTGATGGGTGGGAAGATGGCACAGAGGACGACTGGCGCGTAGGGTGTCCAGTTGAGGAGGGGGTCGGAGCAAGCCCCATCAGACGGCGGAATCCGGCCTGGGTGACCTGTCCCAGCAGGCTGACGTGGTCAACGAGCCATTCGAGATGACGTGCAGTCTCTCCTTGAAAAAAGACTGCAGGTCACCTCGCATGGCCCGTTGACGCAACGCCACACCAGCCAGGACAGGCTCAACCCGGACCTGGATGGCCACGTCCGCAGGCAGAGGAAGGCCAGTTGACGTCAGCTCATCCCCTGCCTGAAAACGGGTCTGGACGTAGGCATCCCTGCTGGTGCAAGATGATGCAGGGACAGGATCGGGAACAGGATTGCACACAGGCACCTCCGCGGCCGCCTGTGCTGCCTCCTGTCCCTGGTCCTGCACTGCACCACTAGCACCAGTGTGATCCCCACCTCCAGACCCCCTCTCTGGTGCTTGCACGGCCTCCTCCTCCACCAAACCCCCCACCAACCTGGATGACTCCGTGCCATCTTCCCCTGTTGGGCCCTGTGGGGTCCCAGCTGCCCCTTCTGCTGCCGAGGAGTCCAACTGCAACCTCCGCCTCTTGGACCTCCCCCCGGCAGCTGCGGCCTGGGACGCGGCACCGGACTCCTCACTCCCCGACGAGATGACAACACGGGAGGGGAGCCGGGCCTTGCGTCTCCGGCTGGCGGTCGGATCCCCGCCGCTGTGCTCCACAGCACCTTCTCCGCCCTCTTCATCAGTTGACGCTGCAGACAGGGAGAAACAAAACACAGGCATCAGGGCACTGTACAATGGACACATACACACATGACAGTTGCACATGAGTGGCATTGGCAAACCTCAGACATGTCATCACAATCACCAACACACATGTCATTGCAACTCGCACACATGAGCCATACCACAGCCATATCGCAACTGCCAGCACCATCCCTACACATACAACAGCATCAGCAGCCAAAGGGGAGCCAGACATCACATGCAACACAGGAAGTGCACCACACATGTACACACACCAACACACTTGCATGCATGTCTACACCTCTGCCAAGTGTCGCACTGTTCAGACGGGCATCCATGTCACATCTGCCAATCAGGCTTCCACATACCGCTGTCACATGCATCCATGTAGCATCACTGTTGCACCCTTGACAAATACACACACATGCACATGTACACAGTGCTCATACATGCAGCCGAAAACAACATACATGCCTGACATCACGGACATGTCTACTTACATACACATTCATCCAAACATGTGTGCACGCACAACTGCATTTGCCATGCAAGCCCACACACACAAGCACCATCCATGTCTCACACATTACAGCCCTCGCATGTGTCAGCCCCACGGCCCTGTACACCCCCACCCATACTCGACCCCATACAAACAGATGTGCAACCGGCACAATGGCGAATGATCACCACACGCCCTGCTCACAACCAGGATGCATGTACACTCACCGCTCGACTCCAGACGGGTCAGCTTCTCTAGGACCTGGACGTGGAGCGCTGGGGATATGCGTTCCAGGACCCCCATCTGTTCTTCCGACAAGTGGCGCCGGCGCCCCTTGGCATCCGCTGCCTTCAAGAGGCGCCGGGCCTTGTTCAGGGTCCTGGACCTGAAGTCCTCCCAGCGCTTCCTGACATGTTGTAAGTCCCGGACTGCCACCCCCTCCGCGTTGATGGCAGTCACGATGTCAGTCCAGATCCGAGTCCGTCCTTCCTTGTCGGCGCGGGAACTTCCAAAGAGGGCATCATACTGCCCCAGGACTTGCTCCACCAGGACACCAACTTTGGTGGCACTGAAGCTGGTGCCCCTCTGCCTCTCTGGCCGGGGGTTGTCAGTGGTCACAGATGGTGTATGCCCCGACATGACAACCCCAGAGGCAGGAGTGTGTGGGCAACTGGGTCCTGGGGCTGGGCTGTGGAGCGATGGAATTCCAGTCGGGAGTCTTCGGTTCCAGCAGGGGTGGTCACAGCAACAGCACCCCTGGCTGATGTGCAGGCAGCAAATGGCAGTGCACGTGGCCAGCAGGCAGTCAGACAGCAGCAGATGGCAGGTGGGAGCGTGTCGGGGCTCTGGGGGGCAGTAGTTCGGCCTTCTGGGCAGGAGCGTGGTCTTCCGTGTGCTTACGCGTGGCCAGCTTGGTACGGAGTGATTTGGCACGTGAAAATCCTGCACGTCAGCGTGAAAACCGAGGAAAGGCCCTTAGCGCGTAAGCGCGTCAGCACGCATACGCGAATCCATTGGACCAAAGGCCCTCAGCGCGTAAGCGCGTCTGTGACCCGCACGGGTGTTTCCCACACACCACGTGATGACAGACCACACGTGGAAAGACTGCACGTCAGAGTCTCATCGCGTGTAATTGGACAGCACGTCAGAGTCTCATCGCGTGTAATTGGACAGCACGTCAGAGTCTCATCGCGAGTAATTGGACAAAAGTGCGTGTACACGCGATTGGCCTATGTACGTGTATATCAGGTGTGCGCGGACACTTACACACGCAAGTACGTCAGCGCACCTGTATCCCGGTGTGCGCGCCAATTTCCACACGCTATTGTACTGGGCACTGGATTGGAGGGGTGCGCGGGTCACACGCTCGCCTACAACACGCGCAACGCATTAATTTGCGCGCTAACAAAATAACTAGCTCAGACCCAGGATGAACATACCGTTCCTAGCAGCAGTGGGCGTGGCCTACCAAAGGAGGAGGAGGAGGATAGTCAGGGCCAGAATATTCACACCCAGAACCAGCCTTTTCGGGATGCCTGATGACCAGGTGCATGGGAGGTACAGGTTTCCACCACACATCATACTGGACCTGGTGAGTGAGTGGGAGGATGACCTCACATCACCCACCCTGTGCTCCCAAGCACTCAGCCCCCTGGAGAAGGTCCTCAATGTACTGCACTTCTTAGCCACTGGATCATTTCAGCGGACAAGTGCCATTGTGGGTGGTGTATCACAGGCCACCCAGTCACGCTGCCTACACCAGGTCTTGAACATCATCACTGCACGCCCATCAGTCCGCAGGCACATATACCTGCCCAGAACCCCTGCAGAAAGGCATGCTGCCGCCCTGGATTTCTACGCTGTGGCACGATTCCCCAAAGTGCTAGGTGCCATTGACTGCACCCATGTGGCTCTACGTGCCCCCAGGGCATCTGAGCACATCTATAGGAACCGCAAGCACTGGCATTCCATCAACGTGCAGGTAGTATGTAATGCCAAGGGAATCATCACCTCACTATATGCCAACTATCCTGGGTCAACCCACGACAGCTTCATTTACCGAATGTCCACCCTAAGCCGGGACCTAGAAGCTGGCCGGCATGGCGATACATGGCTGCTTGGTGAGTATGAATGCCACTGCACATGCATGCATGTCAGATACTGAGCAAGCTCACAACCCCACCAATGATACCAATCACCACCTCCACAGGGGACAGTGCCTACCCTCTCAGCCCCCACATGATGACGCCAATTCGGAACCCCACCACGCCACCCCAGGTAAGATATAACGCAGCCCACATTACAACCCGGGGCATAGTGGAGCGCACATTTGGAGTGCTGAAGTCACGCTTTCGCTCCCTTGACCGTTCTGGCGGGCAGCTGTTGTACGCTCCCCCAGTAGTGTGCAGGATCATAGTGGCAGCATGTGTCCTGCACAACGTTGCAACACGCCGGGGCCTGGCCGTGGACATGATGGTGCCCCCCCATCCCCAACCACATGCACAGCCGCTGCGCATGGGAGGGGAAAGGGCACGGGGGAGGCAGCCCGTACACAGCTAGTGTCTAATTACTTCACATAGAAATCACACCCCTGTGGAGTGCACACTGCCCTGGCACATTCCATCTGACAATCAATGATGACTCAACCTGACACTGATCCTGAATGTCTGGAGAAAGAACCGTGAAAACCATATCAACCTGAGATTGTTCACCTGGAAGTGTCACAATGTGTGCATCCCTACCCACACTGACACCACCAATGCAGTTTTGTGAAGTTACACATTCAAGCAGCTGAAATGAATACCCACTTGTAAAATGCAACAAGTGGACAGTGCCATGTCAGCCAACCCAACCCCAGCACCGCCACACGACACACCGTGCCATGTCATGCTATTTGCACGTAAACAAAGTAATCCCCACAACATGACACTAGTGTCACAATGTACAGTGTCCCTATTAGAAACTTGCAACACCTGAAATGCTCACAGTAATGCCGGACCAACAACAAACTTGAGCACGTACTACCATTAACATGACATCACTAATGTATAATATTAGTAGTCTCACCACCTGGAAAGGCCTGCACTCCCACCACTACCAACTGTGCAGTGTTGGCGCCTGTAGAGTTGTAGGTGCACTGCTGCCAACATGGACCACATCTCCAGACTAGAGGTCCTTGTGTAGACATGAGGAAGGGACCTGCAAATTGGGAGGTAGACACAGAAGATGAGTTACACATCAATGCAACATGCAGTGTACAACACAACAGCAATATGCACTAGGAATGTATACACAGTATTGACTACAGACTGCCCACACAGCTCATGGGAGTCCAATGTCACTGTGTAATTCACTGTCACTTGGGCACACCCTTTGCAAGCCCATGGAAACGGGAAGCAGGAGGGGTGTGTGTGACTCAAACCCAAGCATCTGAACCAAATACATTACAAGCCTGCATGTGCCCAGCCACAATGCAGCGTATGCCCACAGGAACCACGGAAGCCAACAAATCGTCCCCAAAAAATTGGGAATAAAAGAAATAAAAATAAAAATAAAAAAAAATAAAAATAAAAATAGAAAATGGCCATTGAAGGGCCCGGGGGGGTTGGGGAGGCCACCCAGGAGGTCCGAGGACAGGATGCACACCAGAACCCACCTGCGTGGATCCTGGGAAAAAAAAACACCTCCATGGGCTCATGGCCCACACGGCTAACCTATTGTGGGAGTATCACTGCTGTCGCTATTATCACCCTGTGCAGCTGCATCCGGAGGTGGTTGCACTATGGGAGGCAGCCCACGCAAGGCCCTAGTCTGCTCCTCCATGGCTGCAAGCATGCGGGTGTGGTAGGTCTGGTTCTGGAGGATGAGTGTGCGGAGGTCCCCATGCAACAACTCACGGGATGCCCGGACCTCCGCCCTCGTTGCCTGCATCTCAGCTGAGAGCGTACGGGTGAGACGCTCCAGCTGCTGTTCTGTCCTTTGGTGTGTAGAAGCCTCAAGCTCAACAAGAGTCGTCCTGAGGTGAAGGAGCTCCTGCCTCAGGGCTTCCCTGTGGCCCTGGGACTCAATGGAGATGGCCTTCTGCAGAGTCGCCAGTGCCGCCCGCCTGTCCCTGTTGGACCCCAACATGTCCTCCCTGTGTGACTGGCAGATGGTGTCGGTTGCCTGCTCTAGTCGCTCCATCAGCCTTTCAGGGGGAACAATGGAAGTGGCCACCCTATCCATGGCCTGAGCCATCATCTCGGATGATGCTGCCTGTTGGGTTGCCATACCGTAAATGGATTGCTCCCATGCAGTATTGCCAGGTGCCGTACGGCCACCACGTCGGCGGGCACCACACCTGTCTGGGGCAAGGCGAACTGCGCCTTGCTGTGCCGGCACTGCCTGAGGCTGCAGGACTGCATTCCCCCTCTGATCTGCTGGCCCAGGAACAGGATCAGATGTCGCGGAGTGTGACCCTGCATCCGTAACCACCAAAGGCGTAGCTGCCAACACTGACATCCCCATTGAGGGATCTGACCCTGGTGCAGGTAGGTGAGACAGAACAGAATCCCTCCCTGGAACACTCACCTGCGACGGCACGTAGGTCTCATCCGAATCAACACCTGAGTACAGCTCGGGGGAGGTGCAGCCAGAGACACCCCTTGAGAGCAGGACCTGCAGCACTTGTGGGTTCTCACCCACCACCACACCACGTCCCTCACTGGTGGTTGGTCGGCCCTCGGGCCCCTCCTGGGTCTGCACCATCTCCACAACCCCAGCAGTATCAGGTGCGTCTTCCCCTGCAAAGACATAAAACAAAGAAATGGAAACAGGCATTAGCACCATGGCACACAATGAGGGCTGAGAAGCAAGAGAAACAGTACTTGTTTGACACATGTCCCACATGACTAAAACCCTCCCATGCATGCACCCTCACTGCGTATGAAGGGCAGGCAAATGGCACACACTGATGACACCAAGATTGAAGATGAACACATTTTCTGCATGCTGCCTGGCAGTGGCATCACACATTGGCCTGTGATTGGCAGGTGAAACACACATGCCATCACACAGATGGCATCTACCATTGCTATTGAGTGAAGATGGAGAGGAGGGCAGCACCTATGCATACTGTCCAGTTCCCGCATGTAATAGCTTTTCTAATTCTAACAGGTCAGATTCTTCACCTGGAGCTGCCAGTCCGAAATGGTGCAATTGCACAGGGACATGTTTGAACAAATGATATCCAGGTAACAAAGTCACTCAACTTTACCATAGCCATGTCAGACATGTGACTAGAGGACTGCGACATGCCTAGTAAAAGTGGTGGAATGGAAAATATCTGACTAAATGAACAGTGCTAAATTTTGCAACAATGTTGTGGCAAGGTGACACTTCAAGGGCAACTGGCGTGCAGTTGGACTACATGTCTACTGTTGGCAGAAGGGATACAGCTATGGCCAAATGCAGCTGCGCAGGATGTATTGCATGAAGCACATGGATGACCCATACGACTCAGGCGCACACACTCTCACCTGGCACACAAACAGAAGCCCTCACACACACCATGCACATGGATGACACACACATGCATGTGCACTCACCGGACAATGCCTCGTAATCAGGGAGATCTCCCACGCCTTGGATCTGTTCCTCCGTGACGTAGGTCCCAGCGACTGACTCATGTGGAGTGAGTTCCATGTCTACTACTGGAGACCCACCTCCAGTCACTAGAGTTGCGGCATGACTTGAGGCCAGCTTACTCTTTGCCCTGCGCTTTAGGTCATTCCAGCGCTTATAGCAATCATTGGCTGTGCGCCTCACGATTCCAAGGGCACTTACGATGTCCGCAACGGTCTGCCAGTGTGCCTGGCGTTGTGCAGGTGTGGTCTTGGATCCTGCAACAATGACCATCTCGTTGTCATGTGCGGACACATACTCGACAAGTGCATTCAGTTCGTCATCCGTGAAGCTGGGCTTCCTGGACGGGCCGGACTGTGTAGCCGTGTCTGGGGCATCAGCCTGTGCCGGACGAGCACTCTTCCTCTTCCGCTTGGAAGGTGGTGGTGATCCTGAGTGTCCTGCGCCGCTCTGGACACTAGGGGCAGGAGCCCTGGTGGACTCTGTATCAGGAGTGTGGGATTGCACACTCAGCATGGGAGTTGGTGCAGGCATTGGCTCTAGTGTGATGGTGTCAGGGGGAATATCAGCAGCATGGACTAGGACCGACACTGTCCTGGCTGGCTGTGTGAGGGCTGTGGTGGATGGAGCCGCAGCTGCCCCTGCAGCCTCTCCGCCCTGCCTACTTGGTGCAGCAGATGACCTTGCTGCCCCAGATGCACGTGGCATGGTGACATCAACGTGCACCAGCGCACGTGTCATAGGCCTGCTGACCTGGAAGTCAGCCATGTAGTCAGCCAGGTCTGGTGCCACAATGGGCTGGTCCAACAAGGGCTGAGCATGGATGGTGTCAGCCACATCAGCCTCAACGGGAGGGGGGGGGGATTATGGGTGCCCTTGACTGGTCCTCCACACATGGGGGGACAGGCTCACCCTGCAAGTAACGACCACATCCCCTACCGGATCCACCACGGCCACCGCTTGTGGCTCTTCCACCTTTGCCACCCTTACGGAATCCTCACCTCCCAACCATGGCACTGATGTTGATGTGCGTATGGGAGTGGCTGTCAAATATTGTCCTGGGCAATTGGGGGTCAAAGGGGTTGGGTACCAGATGGTAATTGTACCCTAGTGCTCTTGCAAGGCTGATTGTAACCCCTGGGGAAAGATGACGGGTCACGCTACGCACAGGAGCCCCAAAAAAGGGAGATGACATGCACGCAACCCCTCCTAGACCACGTGTGCAGAAAGAAAAACCTGCACTACGCTGTGGCACCCAGTAACACAAGAATGAACGTATGCGTGTCACACGCAGCCTAGAATGACCTCTGAAGGGGTAGGCTACACACGGGGCAAGCACAGATGTTAGATACGTGCGTGACTCACCGTCTGCCAGGTAAAAGAGCGTGAAAAAGGAGCGTGTTTGGTTGGCAACACCCCCGCCAAAAGAAGATTTGTACGCTGTCTGAGGAGACAGGACAACAGTAGAAGGGAACACTGTTTGAGGGAACAGGCCCAGGTAAAGCAGTAAAAGAGAAAAAAGAGAAAAATCTGTCAGAGGTAACAGGGAATACGAACTTGAAACGCCGTGAAGTAAATCGCGTGTGAACCGACAAGAAGTACAGAATTCACCCACTCGCTCTCCACGAAAAGCACGTACAAGGAAATGGTGTTCTACGCGTACCTTTTATACAGGCCCACACGTCCAACGTCACTTACGCGGCGTGTACGCGCTAGGGCCATTTCCACCAATTACACGCTTTGTGACTTATGCGTGTACGGCCATTTCCACCAATTACACGCTTTGTGACTTCTGCGTGTACGGCCATTTCCACCAATTACACGCGATGAGACTCTGACGTGCAGTCTTTCCACGTGTGCTCTGTCATCACGTGCTGTGTGGGAAACACCCGTGCGGGTCACGTTACAGACGCGCTTACACGCTGAGGGCCTTTGGTCCAATAGAATCGCGTATGCGTGCTGACGCGCTTACGCGCTAAGGGCCTTTCCTCGGTTTTCACGCTGACGTGCAGGATTTTCACGTGCCAAATCACTCCGTACCAAGCTGGCCACGCGTAAGCACACGGAAGACCACGCTCCTGCCCAGAAGGCCGAACTACTGCCCCCCAGAGCCCCGAGCACGCTCCCACCTGCTATCTGCTGCTGCCTGACTGCCTGCTGCCCACGTGCACTGCCATTTGCTGCCTGTACATCAGCCAGGGGTGCTGTTGCTGTGACCACCCCTGCTGGAACCGAAGACTCCCGACTGGAATTCCATCGCTCCACAGCCCAGCCCCAGGACCCAGTTGCCCACCCACTCCTGCCTCTGGGGTTGTCATGTCGGGGCAAACACCATCTGTAACCACTGACAACCCCCGGCCAGAGAGGCAGAGAGGCACCAGCTTCAGTGCCACCGAAGTTGGTGTCCTGGTGGAGCAAGTCCTGGGGCAGTATGATGCCCTCTTTGGAAGTTCCCGCGCCGACAAGGAAGGACGGACTCGGATCTGGACTGACATCGTGACTGCCATCAACGCGAAGGGGGTGGCAGTCCGGGACTTACAACATGTCAGGAAGCGCTGGGAGGACTTCAGGTCCAGGACCCTGAACAAGGCCCGGCGCCTCTTGAAGGCAGCGGATGCCAAGGGGCGCCAGGGCCACTTGTCGGAAGAACAGATGGGGGTCCTGGAACGCATATCCCCAGCGCTCCACGTCCAGGTCCTAGAGAAGCAGACCCGTCTGGAGTCGAGCGGTGAGTGTACATGCATCCTGGTTGTGAGCAGTGCGTGTGGTGATCATTCGCCATTGTGCCGGTTGCACATCTGTTTGTATGGGGTCGAGTATGGGTGGGGGTATACAGGGCCGTGGGGCTGACACATGCGAGGGCTGTAATGTGTGAGACATGGATGGTGCTTGTGTGTGTGGGCTTGCATGGCAAATGCAGTTGTGCGTGCACACATGTTTGGATGAATGTGTATGTAAGTAGACATGTCCGTGATGTCAGGCATGTATGTTGTTTTTGGCTGCATGTATGAGCACTGTGTACATGTGCATGTGTGTGTATTTGACAAGGGTGCAACAGTGATGCAACATGGATGCATGTGACAGCGGTATGTGGAAGCCTGATTGGCAGATGTGACATGGATGCCCGTCTGAACAGTGCGACACTTGGCAGAGGTGTAGACATGCATGCAAGTGTGTTGGTGTGTGTACATGTGTGGTGCACTTCCTGTGTTGCATGTGATGTCTGGCTCCCCTTTGGCTGCTGATGCTGTTGTATGTGTAGGGATGGTGCTGGCAGTTGCGATATGGCTGTGGTATGGCTCATGTGTGCCAGTTGCAATGACATGTGTGTTGGGGATTATGATGACATGTCTGAGGTTTGCCAATGCCACTCATGTGCAACTGTCATGCGTGTATGTGTCCATTGTACAGTGCCCTGATGCCTGTGTTTTGTTTCTCCCTGTCTGCAGCGTCAACTGATGAAGAGGGCGGAGAAGGTGCTGTGGAGCACAGCGGCGGGGATCCGACCGCCAGCCGGAGACGCAAGGCCCGGCTCCCCTCCCGTGTTGTCATCTCGTCGGGGAGTGAGGAGTCCGGTGCCGCGTCCCAGGCCGCAGCTGCCGGGGGGAGGTCCAAGAGGCGGAGGTTGCAGTTGGACTCCTCGGCAGCAGAAGGGGCAGCTGGGACCCCACAGGGCCCAACAGGGGAAGATGGCACGGAGTCATCCAGGTTGGTGGGGGGTTTGGTGGAGGAGGGGGCCGCGCAAGCACCAGAGACGGGGTCTGGAGGTGGGGATCCCACTGGTGCTAGTGGTGCAGTGCAGGACCAGGGACAGGAGGCAGCACAGGCGGCCGCGGAGGTGCCTGTGTGCAATCCTGTCCCCGATCCTGTCCCTGCATCATCTTGCACCAGCAGGGATGCCTACGTCCAGACCCGTTTTCAGGCAGGGGATGAGCTGACGTCAACTGGCCTTCCTCTGCCTGCGGACGTGGCCATCCAGGTCCGGGTTGAGCCTGTCCTGGCTGGTGTGGCGTTGCGTCAACGGGCCATGCGAGGTGACCTGCAGTCTTTTCATGGAGAGACTGCACGTCATCTCGAATGGCTCGTTGACCACGTCAGCCTGCTGGGACAGGTCACCCAGGCCGGATTCCTCCGTCTGATGGGGCTTGCTCCGACCCCCTCCTCAACTGGACCCCCTACGCGCCAGTCGTCCTCTGTGCCATCTTCCCACCCATCAGTCACCTGGGTGCCCTGTGGAGCTGCCTCTGACGGTGCGGCCAGGCTGGTGGAGGAGGCATCCCTGCCACAGTCGGGAGTCGGAGGTCCAGCAGGGGTGGCCACATCAACAAGTGCACCCCAGCCGGCGGAGGATGTGCAGGCAGCAGGAGGCAGTGCACGGGCAGAGGCAGAGCAGCAGCAGCAGCAACATGTTGGGAGCCATGAAGGCTCGGGGCTTTCGACATCGGAGGGGCGGCCATCGGCCGGAGGGCAGGGGGACCCAGGACAGAGAGTGTCTTCCGTGTGGCAGCGGTTGGGCCACGCCATAGGTGCGGAGCGGCGGCGGGCGGAAGAGGCGCGGCTCACAATGGTCAGGGCGGAGAACTCCATGCGGAGGGCCCTGAGGCGGGCCGAGTGCCTCGAGGCAATCCGCAGGGGGTTGGAGGAGGACACAGCGTCGTCCCTGCGGACCCTCGGGGCCATGGAACTGGACCGCCTCCGGGACATCGAACAGGAGTTCGATGATGCCCTGGCCCGGGACACCACAGAGTGAGCCGCTGGACTAGCCCGCCGCCTTTGTATATAGTTATTTAGTTTTAGGTTTCCTTTCTTTCGAATTATGATTTCGAGTCGACGGACACTGCTCCACTTTTTTTATATAGTTGATTTTTAGGTAGGTTTTTTAGTAGGTTTCCTTTGTTCAGTTGGGCTCATGGACCCTTGGTAGTTTTTTATACGGACATGCATGTTTTTTGTTCTCATTCACATTGTAGTTAGTTTTCTTTCTTTTGCATTCTTAATTTTTTTTAATACAATTTTGTTAGCATACTTCACTGTGTGGTATCATCTCATTGGTTTCATGCATGTCATGTTGTGTGTTTTCCCATTATATTGCAACCATTGTGTGTGACGGACATGGGTTCATTAGCTTCATGAACATTGGGGGTGTAACATGTGATTTCCATTTCCATGTGGGTGAATGGGTTACTTGGTAGGGCTTTTTGGATGTGGAGGCTGTCCATTACGCACATGATTGGGGATTGTGAGCACCTGGTGGAGGCTGCCCCTGCACTGCTGGGGGGTGGGGGTGGTGGGAGACATGGGTGGGGGCCTGGTGGAGGCTGCCCCTGCACTGCTGGGGGGTGGGGGTGGTGGGAGACATGGGTGGGGGCCTGGTGGAGGCTGCCCATGGTGGCTGGGGGGTGGGGGTGGTGGTAGACATGAGTGGGGGCCTGGTGGAGGCTGCCCCTGGTGGCTGGGGGGTGGGGGTGGTGGGAGACATGAGTAGGGGCCTGGTGGAGGCTGCCCCTGCACTGCTGGGGGGTGGGGGTGGTGGGAGACATGAGTGGGGGCCTGCTGGAGGCTGCCCCTGGTGGCTGGGGGGTGGGGGTGGTGGGAGACATGAGTGGGGGCCTGGTGGAGGCTGCCCCTGCACTGCTGGGGGGTGGGGGTGGTGGGACACATGAGTGGGGGCCTGGTGGAGGCTGCCCCTGGTGGCTGGGGGGTGGGGGTGGTGGTAGACATGAGTGGGGGCCTGCTGGAGGCTGCCCCTGCACTGCTGGGGGGTGGGGGTGGTGGGAGACATGAGTGGGGGCCTGCTGGAGGCTGCCCCTGGTGGCTGGGGGGTGGGGGTGGTGGTAGACATGAGTGGGGGCCTGCTGGAGGCTGCCCCTGCACTGCTGAGGGGTGGGGGTGGTGGGAGACATGGGTGGGGGCCTGGTGGAGGCTGCCCATGGTGGCTGGGGGGTGGGGGTGGTGGGAGACATGAGTGGGGGCCTGGTGGAGGCTGCCCCTGGTGGCTGGGGGGTGGGGGTGGTGGGACACATGAGTGGGGGCCTGGTGGAGGCTGCCCCTGGTGGCTGGGGGGTGGGGGTGGTGGGACACATGAGTGGGGGCCTGGTGGAGGCTGGCCATGGTGGCAGGGGGGTGGGGGTGGTGGGACACATGAGTGGGGCCTGGTGGAGGCTGCCCCTGGTGGCTGGGGGGTGGGGGTGGTGGGACACATGAGTGGGGGCCTGGTGGAGGCTGGCCATGGTGGCAGGGGGGTGGGGGTGGTGGGAGACATGAGTGGGGGCCTGGTGGAGGCTGGCCATGGTGGCAGGGGGGTGGGGGTGGTGGGACACATGAGTGGGGGCCTGCTGGAGGCTGCCCATGGTGGCTGGGGGGTGGGGGTGGTGGTAGACATGAGTGGGGGCCTGGTGGAGGCTGCCCCTGGTGGCTGGGGGGTGGGGGTGGTGGGAGACATGAGTGGGGGCCTGGTGGAGGCTGCCCCTGCACTGCTGGGGGGTGGGGGTGGTGGGAGACATGAGTGGGGCCCTGCTGGAGGCTGCCCCTGGTGGCTGGGGGGTGGGGGTGGTGGGAGACATGAGTGGGGGCCTGGTGGAGGCTGCCCCTGCACTGCTGGGGGGTGGGGGTGGTGGGACACATGAGTGGGGGCCTGGTGGAGGCTGCCCATGGTGGCTGGGGGGTGGGGGTGGTGGTAGACATGAGTGGGGGCCTGGTGGAGGCTGCCCCTGGTGGCTGGGGGGTGGGGGTGGTGGGAGACATGAGTGGGGGCCTGGTGGAGGCTGCCCCTGCACTGCTGGGGGGTGGGGGTGGTGGGAGACATGAGTGGGGCCCTGCTGGAGGCTGCCCCTGGTGGCTGGGGGGTGGGGGTGGTGGGAGACATGAGTGGGGGCCTGGTGGAGGCTGCCCCTGCACTGCTGGGGGGTGGGGGTGGTGGGACACATGAGTGGGGGCCTGGTGGAGGCTGCCCCTGGTGGCTGGGGGGTGGGGGTGGTGGTAGACATGAGTGGGGGCCTGCTGGAGGCTGCCCCTGCACTGCTGGGGGGTGGGGGTGGTGGGAGACATGAGTGGGGGCCTGCTGGAGGCTGCCCCTGGTGGCTGGGGGGTGGGGGTGGTGGTAGACATGAGTGGGGGCCTGCTGGAGGCTGCCCCTGCACTGCTGAGGGGTGGGGGTGGTGGGAGACATGGGTGGGGGCCTGGTGGAGGCTGCCCATGGTGGCTGGGGGGTGGGGGTGGTGGGAGACATGAGTGGGGGCCTGCTGGAGGCTGCCCCTGGTGGCTGGGGGGTGGGGGTGGTGGGACACATGAGTGGGGGCCTGGTGGAGGCTGGCCATGGTGGCAGGGGGGTGGGGGTGGTGGGAGACATGGGTGGGGGCCTGGTGGAGGCTGCCCCTGGTGGCTGGGGGGTGTGGGTGGTGGTAGACATGAGTGGGGGCCTGGTGGAGGCTGCCCCTGCACTGCTGGGGGGTGGGGGTGGTGGGAGACATGAGTTGGGGCCTGCTGGAGGCTGCCCCTGGTGGCTGGGGGGTGGGGGTGGTGGGAGACATGAGTGGGGGCCTGGTGGAGGCTGCCCCTGCACTGCTGGGGGGTGGGGGTGGTGGGAGACATGAGTGGGGGCCTGCTGGAGGCTGCCCATGGTGGCAGGGGGGTGGGGATGGTGGGACACATGAGTGGGGGCCTGCTGGAGGCTGCCCCTGGTGGCTGGGGGGTGGGGGTGGTGGGACACATGAGTGGGGGCCTGGTGGAGGCTGGCCATGGTGGCAGGGGGGTGGGGGTGGTGGGACACATGAGTGGGGGCCTGGTGGAGGCTGCCCCTGGTGGCTGGGGGGTGGGGGTGGTGGGACACATGAGTGGGGGCCTGGTGGAGGCTGGCCATGGTGGCAGGGGGGTGGGGGTGGTGGGAGACATGGGTGGGGGCCTGGTGGAGGCTGGCCATGGTGGCAGGGGGGTGGGGGTGGTGGGACACATGAGTGGGGGCCTGCTGGAGGCTGCCCCTGCACTGCTGGGGGGTGGGGGTGGTGGGAGATATGAGTGGGTGCCTGGTGGAGGCTGCCCCTGGTGGCTGGGGGGTGGGGGTGGTGGGACACATGAGTGGGGGCCTGCTGGAGGCTGCCCCTGCACTGCTGGGGGGTGGGGGTGGTGGGAGACATGAGTGGGGGCCTGGTGGAGGCTGCCCCTGGTGGCAGGGGGGTGGGGGTGGTGGGAGACATGGGTGGGGGGCTGGTGGAGGCTGCCCCTGGTGGCTGGGGGTGGGGGTGGTGGTAGACATGAGTGGGGGCCTGCTGGAGGCTGCCCCTGCACTGCTGGGGAGTGGGGGTGGTGGGAGACATGAGTGGGGGCTCGCTGGAGGCTGCCCCTGCACTGCTGGGGGGTGGGGGTGGTGGAAGACATGAGTGGGGGCCTGCTGGAGGCTGCCCCTGGTGGCTGGGGGGTGGAGGTGGTGGGAGACATGAGTGGGGGCCTGCTGGAGGCTACCCCTGCACTGCTGGGGGGTGGGGGTGGTGGGAGACATGGGTGGGGGCCTGGTGGAGGCTGCCCATGGTGGCTGGGGGGTGGGGGTGGTGGGAGACATGAGTGGGGGCCTGCTGGAGGCTGCCCCTGCACTGCTGGGGGGTGGGGGTGGTGGGAGACATGGGTGGGGGCCTGGTGGAGGCTGCCCATGGTGGCTGGGGGGTGGGGGTGGTGGGAGACATGAGTGGGGGCCTGGTGGAGGCTGCCCCTGGTGGCTGGGAGGTGGGGGTGGTGGGAGACATGAGTGGGGGCCTGGTGGAGGCTGCCCCTGAACTGCTGGGGGGTGGGGGTGGTGGGAGACATGAGTGGGGGCCTGCTGGAGGCTGCCCATGGTGGCAGGGGGGTGGGGGTGGTGGGACACATGAGTGGGGGCCTGCTGGAGGCTGCCCCTGCACTGCTGGGGGGTGGGATTGGTGGGAGACATGAGTGGGGGCCTGCTGGAGGCTGCCCCTGCACTGCTGGGGGGTGGGGGTGGTGGGAGACATGGGTGGGGGCCTGGTGGAGGCTGCCCCTGGTGGCTGGGGGGTGGGGGTGGTGGGAGACATGAGTGGGGGCCTGCTGGAGGCTGCCCCTGGTGGCTGGGGGGTGGGGGTGGTGGGACACATGAGTGGGGGCCTGGTGGAGGCTGGCCATGGTGGCAGGGGAGTGGGGGTGGTGGGAGACATGGGTGGGGGCCTGGTGGAGGCTGCCCCTGGTGGCTGGGGGGTGGGGGTGGTGGTAGACATGAGTGGGGGCCTGCTGGAGGCTGCCCCTGCACTGCTGGGGGGTGGGGGTGGTGGGAGACATGAGTGGGGGCCTGCTGGAGGCTGCCCATGGTGGCAGGGGGGTGGGGGTGGTGGGACACATGAGTGGGGGCCTGGTGGAGGCTGCCCATGGTGGCAGGGGGGTAGGGGTGGTGGGAGACATGAGTGGGGGCCTGGTGGAGGCTGCCCATGGTGGCAGGGGGGTGGGGGTGGTGGGAGACATGAGTGGGGGCCTGGTGGAGGCTGCCCCTGCACTGCTGGGGGGTGGGGGTGGTGGGAGACATGCATTGTTGATCAGTAGTGCAAGGTGACATGTGGGTTGGCTGGGGGCATGCCCATGGTGGATGGGCTGCCTGCGGGACATGAGCAGGGGTGCAGGGTAGTCCCCCGTGGTGTGGGCTGCCTGCAGGGGCCGTGGAGGTTGTGGAGCGTACACCTGGGAGGACCCACACGGCCAATTCACGTGTAGTACTCCCCAGAACCCCTGAAATACACATACCCTGCAGAATTCGCGTGTGGCACTTCCCGCGCACCCCTGAAATGCACGTACCCTGCAGAATTCGCGTGTGGAACTTCCCGCGCACCCCTGAAATACACGTACCCTGCTCGCACTGGGCCAATCGCGTGTGGAACTTCCCGCGCACCCCTGAAATACACGTACCCTGCTCGCACTGGGACTATCGCGTGTGTAACTTCCCGCGCACCCCTGAAATACACGTACCCTGATGGAATCGCGTGTGGAACTTCCCGCGCACCCATGTAATACACGTACCCTGCTCGCACTGGCCCATTCGCGTGTGGAACTTCCCGCGCACCCCTGATATGCACGTACCCTGCAGAATTTGCATGTGGAACTTCCCGCGCACCCCTGAAATACACGTACCCTGCTCGCACTGGGCCAATCGCGTGTGGAACTTCCCGCGCACCCCTGAAATACACGTACCCTGCTTGCACTGGGACTATCGCGTGTGGCACTTCCCGCGCACCCCTGAAATGCACGTACCCTGCAGAATTCGCGTGTGGAACTTCCCGCGCACCCCTGAAATACACGTACCCTGCTCGCACTGTGCCAATCGCGTGTGGAACTTCCCGCGCATCCCTGAAATACACGTACCCTGCTCGCACTGGGACTATCGCGTGTGTAACTTCCCGCGCACCCCTGAAATACACGTACCCTGATGGAATTGCGTGTGGAACTTCCCGCGCACCCATGTAATACACGTACCCTGCTCGCACTGGCCCATTCGCGTGTGGAACTTCCCGCGCACCCCTGAAATGCACGTACCCTGCAGAATTCGCGTGTGGAACTTCCCGCGCACCCCTGAAATACACGTACCCTGCTCGCACTGGGCCAATCGCGTGTGGTACTTCCCGCGCACCCCTGAAATACACGTACCCTGCTCGCACTGGGACTATCGCGTGTGTAACTTCCCGCGCACCCCTGAAATACACATACCCTGATGGAATCGCGTGTGGAACTTCCCGCGCACCCATGTAATACATGTACGCTGCTCGCACTGGCCCATTCGCGTGTGGAACTTCCCGCGCACCCCTGAAATCCACGTACCCGGCCAAATCGCGTGTGACACTTCCCGCGCACCCCGGTATACACGCACACGTATTTTTTGTCAGCGGGTCCGTGTTTGTGGGTACCCCTTTGCACGTCATTTGTCCTGGAGGGCCACAGTATAGGACATTCATCATGGCAGTATATAGGTGCTATTTGTTGGCGCACCTTTTGGCGCACATTTCTTACAGCCGCAGAGATGCTACCGCCTGCTTTCTTGTGGCGGTCGTGTTTGTGCCTGTGCGCTGGTTTGAGCGTGCACTTTTTTGCCCTATTCTATTCCATGAATATGTGTTGTAGGCGAGCGTGTGGGCGTTCCGCGCACTTGTGCCCTGTACTTCCCCCGTGACGCCCACGTTTTGGCAAGTTGTTCCCCATTCCGAGTGTTACGCCCGTGTTCCGCCTACTTTTGTTGCGTGCGCCGCGCTATGTGCGATTTTCGCTCTGGCCTGTGCGATTTTCGCTGTGACCTGGCGCACGCTGTTAGATGGCCTGTGCGCCAACGTGCGCCGCGCACTTTTTTATCGCACATCCGCTGGTTTTCTCGCGCACGGACTTCCATGAATCGATGTGCGCTGCTTTTCGTGCGATTTTCCCACTTGCACTGCGATTTTCGCTATTCCACTGCGATTCGTACGTTTTTGCCCACTTGCGCTGCGCTAATTATTCCATGAATCGGCCTGATTAGTGTCTAAAAATAGCGGGATACTGAACACTGGTATTACCGCCCATAAAATGTATAGCAGCTCACTTAACAACTAGCCAAATATTCTGTACTGTTTGTATTTAACCATCATCGCTGGGTATTATCCCTCATTATCTGCTCTATAATGTTTATTTTACATAACCATGTAAAACTTACTCATGGGTTCTACCCCTTTTTTTCTCTCCCTGTATTTCTTTTTTTGCCATATTTGTCTTAAATGTGTCCCAGTTCAATTAGGCTCAAGAAGAAGAGGAACTTACCTCGAAACGCGTCAGCCAAGAACATTCAATTGACGGATGCTTTTCTTTTCTTTGCATTTAATGCCGAAATACTTACAATCTACTGTAATAAGGAACACATTTTTGTTTTGTTCTTCCTTTATTAAATGCTTCTACTTTTTTTCAAAATTGAGACTGTCATTAGTTATAATTGAATGTGCTTTAATGAGTAATTCTATTTTGAACATTTGAATGTCTTTTTGACAACATTACATAGTGTGCAGGAGACGAGAGGACTCCCAATCTAGATCCTCTTACTCTTCCTATTTTGTGCAATACTGGTCTTTGCCAAAACCATCTTTTCTCCCCGCACCTGAAAAACTCTAGAAACCGTAAAATCCAATAATGGAAAATTGATCTTGAATTATTAGTGTGCACCGATAACCCCAAGTCATTTTTGTTACATGTCATCTGCATAACACTGGAAGTTAGGAGAGAAGGTGGAGATCGAATGGGCTAGAGGGGCCAGGTAGATGTTCAAAAGCCGAAGTGAGAGGATAGAGCCCAGGGGGGCACTGCAGGTGGAAAGAGAGATGGTGGAGAGAAAAGGGCCTAGTTGAACCTGGGAAGGTCAGTCCGAAAGGAGGGAGGTCAACCAGTTCAGAGCCAGGTCCGAGATGCCAAGAGCATCACAGAGCCAATTTATCAGGGTTGCATAATTGACTGTGTCAAAGGGCGAAGAAGAATGAGAACGGAAGGAGAGCTGGAATCAGGATTAGAGCGTGAGTCTTCACGATTGTTCAGGAGAGCAGTTTCCGTGCCTCAGGCAGCTCTAAAGCAAGAATTGTGGTCGTGGAGACAACCAACAGATTCAGTGTGGTCGATAAACTGGGAGATGGCTAGCTTCTCCAAGTTTTTGCCCAGGAAGGGGGTAATGGAGATAGGGTGGTAGTTTGGCAGACAGAAAGGGTCGGCAGAAGGCTATTTGAGGATAGTGCACGGGAGTGCTTGAGGAGTGAGGGGAAGGATCCAGTGGAAAAGGAGTGATTACAAAATCAGCCAAGGCTGGAGCAACCAATAAGATGTTGTACTTGATGGTTCTGTAGGAACAGGAGAGTACCTGGATGAGACTTTCATGGTGCAGATTTGTCTAGAAACCTCATCAGGTGTTATTGGAGAAAAAGCGGAGAGTAGAGGAGGAGGTGAGAGGGGTGCCAAGGGAGGCCCTTGGGAGCGGGTGAGGGTGAAGGGTGAGGAGTAGAGGAAAGTGGGGACGAGATGTCCTGAGTTTTATGAATGAAATGAGACGCCAGAAAAGTACAGAGGGCCAGGGAAGGCAGAGGAGAAGTGGAGTCTGCAGCAGGGTTGGCAAGTTCCTTGCATATTTTGAAAAGTTCAGCCGGAGCAAGCTTTGCCGCTTGGGGTCCAAAAAATTGGAATGCGATTCCGCTTAATCTGAAACGATGCGCAACACTGCAGCAGTTTAGACAGCGTCTTAAGACTTTTCTGTTTGAAGTTTAAAGTTGGATACCTGTTCCTAATTACCTGCTACTCTTCAAGACTCTGCTAATCATTTTATTTAAAATGACTTCCTAATCCCTCTACCTGGATTTATTTGTCTCTTTATTGTCTCTGTCCATGTGAGTGCCCTGAGACCTTTGGGTGAGAGTTGCACTATACAAAAAACGATTTAGTTAGTTAGTGTTGTTAGTGGCCGCAGAGATGCAGGCTTGGATATAGGCCCTCTTCTTCGAGCAGATGGCAAGTCTGTAATGCCTTTGGAGCAGGCGGCACGCCAGTTTGTCAGAGGATGTGTTTGAAGACTCCCACTATCGCTCAGCTGCTCTGCACTTGCGTTTCAGAGCGGCCATGTTGGAATCATACCAGGAGCGGCCGCTGAGATGCAGGCTTGGATATAAGCCCTCTTCTTCGAGCAGATGGTGACATGGGCACTCTTAAGGTCATCTGTATAAAACTGAGCATTATTTAACATCTGAAAACCAATACTTTAATGCATATTATTAACAGGCTGAGCTAGGATGATACCTGGTCAAGTAACCACATTTCACCCTAGGCTTGAATCTGATCCTAGCCAAATCATTTAATCTCACTGTGCCGTACTTCCCAAAAATAGGTAGCCCTCGAAGTGTTTTATTTTGCAGTGTACACTAACCCAAAAAAGAATCACACAAGGTTTAATAGAATAGTGTTAATCCATATATAATAATAATGACACTTCATATTAGGCATACAATATAGCAGATGATGTTTCCAAATATGTATGTCACCCTGGGGATATTGGTTACATTTCAAATTTCTGTTGCTGTTGCATCCTGGCTCTCTCTCCAGCATACTTTCGCCACTTCAAACCCTCAACTCAATTAATAATGTGCTAAGAATCAAGCAGCGAAAATGCAATTGTGTGCATCAAAATGCAATGTATTAAGCCACAAAAGGTCCCATTCCATGCTGCAGTATTCTGGAGAGTCTGTTTTACACACAAGATGCCAGACCTGAAGCTCCAACTCAGAGGCCTGCTGGGAGTAGCCACAGGCCTGAAGCTCCTACTCAGCGGCCTGCTGGGAGTAGCCACGGACCTGAAGCTCCAACTCAGAGGCCTGCTGGGAGTAGCCACGGGCCTGAAGCTCCTACTCAGCGACCTGCTGGGAGTAGCCACGGACCTGAAGCTCCTACTCAGCGGCCTGCTGGGAGTAGCCACGGACCTGAAGCTCCAACTCAGAGGCCTGCTGGGAGTAGCCACGGGCCTGAAGCTCCTACTCAGCGACCTGCTGGGAGTAGCCACGGACCTGAAGCTCCTACTCAGCGGCCTGCTGGGAGTAGCCAATGACCTGAAGCTCCTGCTCAGAGGCCTGCTGGCAGTAGCCACGGACCTGAATCTCCTACTCAGCTGCCTCCTGGGAGCAGCCAAGGACGTGAAGCTCCTGCTCAGCGGTCTGCTGGCAGTAGCCACGGACCTGAAGCTCCTGCTCAGCGGCCTTCTGGGAGTAGCCGCAGTGTTCAGGAACATATTGTAGGAGCGCGCTGAAGCCCAGATGGAAATGGGGTGGGGAACTTTCTGGTTCAGTCCTCACAGAGGAGTGGAGGCATCACCCTCGATTCTCTCCAGCCAGGATATCAATACATGATGGGGGTGCATTGGAGTGGTGGTGAACGGGAATGGTAGTAAGGGGGAGTGGATGGAAGGGGGCTGGGCGGGATGATCGGCAGATTTATGTTTCCACACTATTTGTCCTGCTCCTCTTTTGCTCTGGGTTTGTGTTGTTTATTCTAGGTCAGTTTATGCGTACGTACGTACGTACGTACGTACATACATATTGAATAAAAGGTAGAGAACATTTATTCTTAGGGTTTGACGATTTGGGGTTCACCTCTCAGGTTCTTGTTAGGGGTCTGCAGTGAACAGTGTACACTTTTCATGCTGTGGCAAAGGCATTTTTCCTTTTGGGGAAGGGGAGAGTGTATGGAAGGTAATGAGAGTAGTGGATCGAAGGTGAGAAGGCTGGAGGGCAGATTGAAGATGAAATGAGTGAGGGTTTTATGGAAGATGACAAGGGAGCGGATGCAAGAGGAAAGCAGAAAACTTTGGACAAGGCGCGGGAGAACTTGTGATTTTGGAAGGGATGAACAGATGGAAGGAGAAAGCGTGTTTTGCACTTGAACAAATTGGGTGATCCTGGAAAAATTACTTTATGCAAGCAAGACCTTGGGAGGTGTTTCCAGCCAGTCATAATAGTAGAAAAGAGAACTTACAATATATGAAATATTGGTCCCTAAAGTTAATGAATGGTGCACTTGGACCAGCCATTAACTCCTCCCACCCTAGGCTCCGCCTCCTCAGGACACTCTGCCATGTCAATCCTCGCCATGGGTCCCTTTGCCTTAACTATGCCACTGGACACGAACCACAGTGAGGATGAACTCATTTCCGCATCTGCTGCAGGAAATGCGAAGGCAACTACATTAGAGACCTCACATGAGAACCCGGAGACACCCTACTCCTAAACGATGACGCCTTCATGTCAGGATCTTGGGTGGGTGACTGGGCCACGTGCTGTTCCGTCTTCCCTCTCCTTGCCAAGCTTGGAAGGGCACCTGTGTTGTACCCTTCCCCTTGCACTCCTTGCTGGGCTAAAGGCTGCATGGACATTGAGCTTTCTGGCTCCAAGACTCTCCTGCTGGGTAGGGGGTCTGGTTGAAAATCCAGTTCCCCAGCGGTCCGGCGTGGCGTTTTGACCTGGTTGGCCTAATTTGGCATTGGCCTGAAGGGAGAGTGGCTCCAAGCCCTGGAGACAGTAAGTCGGTAGGACTAAGGGCAGGGCCTTCAAAGCTCGTGTAAGCAGCGCCTGGCCCGGCAGCGCCTGGTTGACCAGGACGGCAGACTTTCTTTACCGACTCCCTCCCTCCTCTGGTGAATGACTGCTTACACATACAGGAAACAGATTTGCATTCATTCACCCCTATTTTACATTCCTACCTGTACCAGCCCATGTGGCTTTCTTCCTCACTCAGCTCCTTGTTCTGCTATATGCCAGCACCTCTAACGAGAAGTCCTGCCGTGTGCTTGCCCAAGTGCTTGGGGAGTGGGGTCCCCACGTGTGGCTGGCCTGATTACTGATGCTGTTCACCACCTCAGCTCTGTTTGTCCTTTATTGGATTGGCAGGCCGTGCTGGGTTCTGTTTGGTTATGGGGCTTGACTGCGCTTTTCAGGGGTGTTGCTAGGTCTGGAAAAGATCTGGGGCTACGCTAATTTTGGGACTGTCAGGACTGGGGGCTAGCTAGCCTTTTTGGTTGTAACTAGTGAGCTTCTATCCAGGGCTAAAACCAAAGATATATGCGCCATCACCGAGACATGGGCACACTCAGCGGCTGGACCATCACTCAATCTTGCGATCCCCCCTGGTTATGGTATGATGAGATGTGACAGAAAGGATGGGAAGGGTGGGGGCGTTGTGATTATACATAGATTAGATTTTAACATCTGGGAAAGTAGTGGATTCACAAAGGATGGGGTAGATTCCCTCTGCATCAAAACTACGTTGAATGCAGAAAGTACTCTCCGTATCCTCCTATTATACAAACCTCCCCACATAACAAATGACTTTGTAAAAAATCTCTCATCTTATTTACTTGCCAACATTAAAGCTAATACAAAATATCTGCTTTTGGGTGACTTCAATTTATGGTTCAACCACAAAGATGATAAAACTGCTCTGGAAATGCAAAAAGCACTACAGGAACTAGGTTTCACACAATGGATTCAAGAGGCCACACATAGTTTGGGCCATATCTTAGACTGGGTTGCGAGCCATGAAACTAATGATAGTAACATAGTACTCTCACCTTGCCCATGGTCGGATCACTTCTTTGTGTATTTTGACATTTTGGTAGACTTTCCTACTAAACGCAAGTGCCAAAATCCAACTAAAGTACTGCACCGAAACCTAAAAAACATCAAAGTGTATAAGGTACAAGCCATCCTCAATATTAGAACTGACCCCACATCTGACTCTCCGGAAAACCTAGAAAACAGGATTTCGTCCAATTTAGAAAACATTGCTCAAATCCTTGCTCCCATAAAGATGAAGACGATTAAAACCGGAATTAAACACAATTTATGGTTTACGCCTGAGCTTCAGTCACTAAAATCACGGGCTACCAAATCATATCATTTGTGGAAAAAGGATAGCACACCACTGCTTCTCAACAAATATAAAGCCACTATTTCGACTTATAAAAAGGCCATTATCAAGGCTAAATCCTGCTTCTTTAACAACCGAATACAAAATGTCCAGCATAATACTAAAGAGCTTTTTCGCATCCTGAAAGAACAAGAAAGGACTAACAACACTACCCCAGATAGATCCATCTCAGACGATGTAACTTGGTGCAACGTCATGCAACAAGCTATGCACAAAAAACTAGAAAACATCAAGGTGAATATACTTGAGAAAAGTAACAATTTAAAATGCACTATGACTACTCCCTCAGAATGGTCCTTTCACAGAGCATCAACAATTCCTATTTTTAATCTTTCCCCCATAACAGAAAAGGACTTAGAAAGTATTATCACCCAACTTAAGTCCACAAGATGCAAAAATGATATGCACACTACTATGATAATTAAGACCTGTGCCCCCTCTCTTATCACCTCCATATGCCAATTTGTCAACACCTCTATCTCCACCGGCACGGTCCCTCAGGACCTTAAGAAATCATGGGTCATGCCCATTCTGAAGAAACCTGGACTCTCAGTCGGCATGCCAAACAATTACCGCCCTATCACCAACACAGCATTTTTGCTTAAGATTCTGGACCGGGTGACATATATACAGATTGCTGAGCACCTTAAGTCATACTACATCCTCAATGACCATCGGTCGGGCGTCCGAGTTGGATATGGCACTGAAACCGCACTGCTCGAACTTAAATCCAAATTGATGGCTCGCATGGATAACAAGGAGGCTTCTCTGCTTATGTTATTAGATCTTTCCGCAGCCTTCGACCTGGTGGACCATGACATCATGGCCACCAGGTTGTCTGAAGTGGCTAACTTCTCCCCATTAGCTTGCAAATGGGTTTTGTCATTTCTTAGCAACCGAGTTAGCAGAGTGTTCCAAGGCAACGCCGAATCTGAGCCCATTCTTACTACCTGTGGTGTTCCACAGGGTGCCTGCACTTCCCCTTGCTTTTACAATATATTCACGGCTCCTTTGTTTGCAAGGTTAGACCATGAGAATATTATATTTACCAATTACGCGGATGACACTCAATGTGTCATCCCGCTTCTTGGGTCTCACAAACTGGATGAAATAGCCATTAATAAAGTTTTCACTATAATTGAAACCTGGATGGTTCATAACAAGTTAGCACTAAACAAATCCAAAACCGAACTACTGGTAGTTGGTTCACTGCATACCATTACTAAACTTGGCTCACAGTACGACAACTTTCAGCTGGGTGAAGAATCAATCAAACCTCTGAAAAAAGTAAAAACTTTAGGAGTAACCTTTGACCAACACCTGTCTATGAAACAGCATGTTAATAGTATTGTCTCGTCTTGTGCATACTACCTTAAACTCTTGACACACCTAAGGCCCCTCATTTCTCAGGATAACGCGGAAACTATCGCGAGAGCAATTGTAGGCTCAAAAATAGACTAATGTTCGAGCCTTCTGATGGGAATTAACAAATCCGAAAGTAATAGGCTGCAAATCTGTCAAAATGGGGCTATTAGAGCCGTTATGAAACTCAAACATAAAGATCATGTCACACCAGCGAGACGTGAGCTACACTAGCTGCCTGTGGGCGTTAGAGCGCTATTTTGCACCCCAACGATTGTCCATAAGTGTAGATCTGGTTACTTACAACAACTACTACCCATAAGATCTAACACAAGAGCACTTAGGTCGAATGACTTGTTCCTTCTATCTGAACCTAAGTGCAACACTGTCAGATCAGCCGACTCGGCCTTCTTCTCTGTTGGCCCTAGAGCCTGGAATGCTCTCCCGCTGGAGCTAAGATCTATCGAATCTTTAGAACTCTTTAAAAAAAGACTAAAGACACATCTGTTTCATTAAACGACTTTTTGGTCCGTGATTTCACCCGCTCAGCCCTGCCTCCTGAAACCGTTTCCTGTTATCTGTTATATGTGTTTTTGTAGTGCCCTCACGCCTTCGGGTTCATGGCCGCGCTATACAAGTATATTAAAGTAAAGTAAAGTAAAGTAAAGGACCCGGGGATATAGCCCCCTCAGACCCCCCTAGCAACGCCTCTGGTGCTTTTGGTGTTTGCCTTGTGCTTTCCTGCTGCTGGGCTGCTGAAGCTCGGGCCGCTGGCCAGCTGCAAGAGCTGTATTTCTGGGACTCTGCAGGGCAGTCGTGGCTCCTAGTAAACAGAACCATGTCTCTTCGGGAGACGACAAGGCGAATTCCCTGTCTTCAGGGTCGGACTGGGGCATAAAATTGTCTCGGGCACCAACGAAAACGTGGCTCACAGTTGAAAATGGGAATTCATTCCTTTTGTGACGCTGTTTGAATAGTCCCCAAGGGGGAGGTTTTTGATAAAACGTGATGCAAATTGTACATTTTAAAGAATATTTATTCAGCAACACTGCTAAAAACTATTAGCCGCATAGTGAAGTAACTCATCAAACTGGCCCTCATTGGCCAAAAAGGTGCCCCACTTTGGCACAAAAAACGGGCCGACAGAAGCATTTTGCGTTTTTGGTTCAGCCCTGGGCCTATTGGCCTATAAGCCAGCCCAAACATGCCTGTCTTCCTCGTTTGACCTCTTGCAAGCAGTATGAAGGCTCCTCAGGTGTCTGATAACAGGGTGCTCCTCATTTCCCTGCAGGCCTTGAGGATGGAGGCTGATGTCCTGAAGAAGCCCAGGGGGTCCAGGACACTGGCGCTGTCCCCTTCGTCCTCTTTGGAGGGGGAGCCTCCCTCGTCTTCTGATGCAGAGGAGCCCAAGGGAAAGCACCTGGATATGGATATGGAGGTGATAGCTGGGGTCCTTGTGCAGGTGGTGGACTAGATCGGGTTTTAGCAGGCGCCACAGGGTGCTGCTGCGGTGTCTGGTAGGCTGCCTCCTCCTCAGCAGCTTAAACATATAATGAAGGTGGGTCTGCCTTTGGAATCGAGAGATTAAGGATCTACGTGATTTTTCCGCAGCTGATTTTTCCGCGACGGAAATGTTTGCATGGGGAATGCACGAATACAAAATGTTCGTACATTTCCCATGCAAACATGCAGGGGTGTTCAAATTTTTGTTCGGTTGGGATAGTTGCGAGGGTGTCCCCCATAACACCCCGCTCACTTTAGTGAGCATGGTGTTGCGGGGACACTCACCCAGGCCCCCGCAGCCTTTAAAAAAAAGAAAATTTCACACAACCCCACCAAAACACCTAAATACATACCGCGAAAAGTTAGACCTTTTGGTAGTTAGAACTTTTAGTGGTGTGTGTTGTAGGTCTTTTGTTGGGGTCAGTACTTTTTTTTGGGGACATTTCGACCTATTCCCAGATTAAGGAGTAGGTGATAAAAGAATGGAGGGAGCTGAGAAGATGGCGGCGTGTTGCTCCATCTCTTGCATGGGGATTAAGTGGCGCTTGCTCAGAATCTCCACATGGAGACTATACTTTCGAATCTGGTGGGCCGCTCTTTCATTGAGGCTGAGGAGGTGGCTGTGCATGATCAGGTGTTCAAAAAGGAGGATTCTGCTTTGAACCTGTCATAAGCCGGAGCACACATGGCATTTCTGGCAGATACGTATGCCTCCTACACGAAAGAGATTATGCTGAGTGGCTTCCGGTCACATTTGGCAAACCTCGTTGAGGAAGGGGTTGACTGTGTGGCGCTGCTGCAGGCTGCGCAGCCACAGGTGGAGCTGCTCTCAGATCTGGCATATGATGTGGTCTGGGTAACGGCGGTGACCATAGGGGCTCTGGTGGCTGGCCGCCGTCACTTGCACCTCTGGGATTGGCACTCGGGTGAGCATCGGAAGGAGGTGCCGCTGAAGATTCAGTTTGAGGGGAAGATGCTGATTGGTGCTTCCCTGCAGGCCCGGGAGCATCTTGTGTTTAAAGCAGGCAAGCAGGCTGACAGGCTCCACAGGTGCTCTGATGCTAAAATAAGGCGTGTCTAGGGGTCAAAAGAAATGTCGGGGCTGCACGGTGTCCAAGGGTGTATATCGGAACCCCTCTGGCAGAAGTCATCCAAAGTTGGAGCATACTTCTAGAATACACTATGCCCCGGCGCCATTACAAAAGTCCTGATGCCAGGTGTGTGGAGGCAGACCCTGCTGGTTCTGGCAGGCATGGATGGTCGTATCTTCTGACGTCTGGGTGAACAAGATTGTTCAGTAGGGATACGAGATGGAGTTTGAGATCGGCAGTCTCTGCTGGCAGTCTCTCCGGGTGGTTTCTGTCCTCTTCCTCCCCTTGTCCTTTGTGGATGGCTCTGAGGTCTCTGGCCTCCAGGATTCCATGTGGGGGGTTTAGCAATTGAGAGGTAGAGGTTGAGTACTGTATGTAGCCACTGGTCTCTCTGCTGCTGAAGAGTTTCCTGATGACCAGGTCTCTAGTGAGTGCATGCAAGGGTTCCTCTGTGGTATCTTTCTTTGGTGCTGTGGGTGTTGCAGGATTCTCTGTTTGAACCGCTGGAGTCGGTGGACATTAGGTTTCTCCATCACTCCTTTGACTGGGCAAACTCCTGGAAAGGCTGGCCATCTCCCAGCTTAATCTTCACACTGAATCTGTTGGTTGTCTCCATGACCATCAGTCTGGCTTCAGAGCCGGCAGAAGCATGGAAACTGCTCTCCTGAACATCTGTGAAGACCTGCTCTCCAACCTCGATTCCAACACCCCCTGTGTCCTCATCTTACTTGATCTCTCTCTGCCTTTGACACTGTCAACCATGCCATCCTGCTCAACCGTCTCCGTGATAATCTTGGTATCACTGATCAGGCCCTGACCTGACTGAACTCCTTCCTCTCCAATCGACCCTCCCAGGTCCAAATTTGGTCCTTCCTCTCCTCTATCTCTGTCTCTAATTGTGGTGTTCCCCAGGGGTCTAACCTCTCTCCCTGGCTGATCAACCAATATCTGGCACTTCTTTCCCACCGCAATGCTGCTCTCTGCCCCAAATTTCAGTGCTATGCGGCTGACACTCAACTCATATTCAGGCTCCTTTCCTCCACCTCTTCTCCTATCTCTGACTGTCTCTCCGCCATCCAGGAGTGGTGTGCCACCAATTATCTCTGCCTTAATGCAAATAAGACTGAGATTCTCCTCATCGGCACACCTGCTCCGTCCTTTCCTGTCACTCTCAAGCCGGCCTCTCTTGCCAAGGGATCGTATTTCTCCAGGACTGCAGTCTCTGCACTGGCTCCAAGTGGCGGTGAGGATTAAGTTCAAAACCCTCTGCATTGTCCACAAGGCATTCTGGGGCCTGGGAGCTCAATGTCTTCTACTGTTTCTTCCTAAATACCTTCCTTCTCGAGCTCTTCGCTCATCCACTCTAACTCCCTCGGGGTCAGTCGCTTTTTCAAGCAGCGAGTTGGTGGTAGATCTCTATCTTCTGCTGGGGCCTCCCTGTGGAACAGCCTCCCAGCCTCTCTGAAGTTCATTAGGTTTATGCCCCCTCTGTCATACGTATTCTGCAATTACCATAGGGCTACTCTTTTTCTGGAGTTGTGCCATAAGAAACCTCTACATAAACTCTGGAGTTTAATAAAAAAGCGTTTGGGCAACATGCATGGGATATTTACGAAGAAGTGTAGTAGCCTAGGCAGGACCACCATCCTGAGCAAGACCGCCCTTCCCACCATGGCTAGTGGGAGCTTTGCCCAGAACCGCATGCTGTTCTTGATACCCTCCACTGCCCTCTCTGTGTTATATTTGTGCTTGTCTATGATCGTGTGATATATATTAGTCCCTAGGTATCTCAATGTTCTAGTCTGGCAGGCTATCTGCAAGATATGTAAGCTCTCCTGTGGGACTCTCTGTACCTCCCCAGGGGGAACATGCATGATTTTTTGGGGTTCACTGCTATGCCTGAAAGAGTTGCGTAGCGCTCCATCACCTCCAGGATATATTGCAAGTTTTCCTCTGAGTACCCCAGGTATAGCAGCATATCATCCGCATACAATGATATCAAGTGCGGTTCCTCCTTAGTGTGGACCCCTATTTCTTCGTACTGCTGTCTCAGACAGATCGCTAGTGGTTCTAGTGCAAGGATATACAACATCGGGGACCATGGACAGCCCTGTCTCGTGCCGCTGCTAAATTGCCATTTATCTGAAATTATCGCTCCCTTTTTGACCCTGGCTGTTAGGGAGCTGTATACCATTTTCACCCACCGCAGGTACCCTGGTCGCATCCCGTATTCTTTCAAGGCCGACATCATCGAAGGCTATTTTACAGAGTCGAAGGCTTTCACTGCATCTAGCGAAACTATTGCTATTTCACTTGGGTCACCCTCTGCCTGTTCTATGATATGGTGGAGCATCCTGTGGTTATCGGATATGCTTCTGCCTGGGACATAACCGGTTTGATCGGGGTGTATGAGATAGTTTATTACCCTCTTTAGTCGGTTCGCCAGCACAGCCGTGAGAATTTTGCTGTCCTGGTTTATCATGGAAAGGGGTCTGTATGACCCACATTCTGTGCTTGGCTTATCAGGTTTGAGGAGCAGAATAATTACCGCTTCCCTCAGAGATTCTGGCAGTCTCCCTTTCTCAAAGGCCTCGTTTAGCATTGCCAATAGCGGGGGAGCATCTCTTGCCTATACGTTTTATAGAATTCACTGGGGAGCCCGTCTGTCCACAGGGCTTGGCTCGTGGGCAGATGTATTACCACTGTCTCTAATTCCTCTATTTTGATTGGGGCATTCTGGTTCACCCTGTCTTCGTCATTCAATTTAGGTAATCCTATGTCTTCTAGCATCTCTTGAGTCTCCTGCTCTGCAGTCTCCGCTGCATCTTCATAGAGGTGTATGTAGAATCTAAGGAATCCCTCGTTCACTCTCTCCTGGGTGTTCCAGACTTGGCCTTCTTCTCCCGTTATCTCCCTAATTGCTGATCTTGGTGTCTCGTTCTTGTATAGCCATGCGAACAGCCTCCCCGGTTTGTCCCCCCTGCATGTTGCCTTTCGATGTATTTTTTGTAATTCAGATTACATAGCCTCTCCCAGAGCCCACCACAAGCCTGTTGTAATTGGCACACCTGTTTGGCGTCTTCCTGTGAGGTGCCCCCTCTTTTCATAATTACTTCTAGTTTATTTTCTGTCTCTTGTAACTCTCGCTCTATGCCCCCTTGGAGTCCTCTAGATTTAGATATGGCCGCCCCTCTCACTACTAGCTTAAAGCCCTCCCATAGGATTCCCTCTGACTCCACGCTCCCTGTGTTATTGTCAAAATACCCGATTATCTCCTCCCTTAGGTCCTCCCGGAATGCAGTATCCTTCAGTGCCTCGGCCCTAAGCCTCCATGTTGGGATTCTGGCTCTGGGGGGCTGATGTCACCACGCCAGGACCAGAGGGGAGTGGTCCGATAATGTTCTCGCCTTATATTCTGAACCCGTCATTTCCCCAGTGAGTTCCGGAGTGGTGAACATGTAATCCAGTCTCGTGTACAGGTTGTGTAGGGCGGCATAGTGTGAGTAGTGCCTATCATTCGGGTGTTGCTGCCTCCATATGTCTTCCAGCCTGAAGTCTCTCAGCAGGGCTTGCAGCGTTTTCGCTGCAGGGGTGGGTTTATCCGATTTTGTATCTGACCTGACCATTTTGGGGTTCAGCGTGCAATTGAAGTCCCCACACCATATAACCGCGCCACCTATGTGGGGACTGATTTTACTATATAGTGTCTTAAAGTAGGCCACTGTGTCTTGGTTAGGGGCATATGTGTTTATGATGCACAGTTCTCTATTCACTAACAGCCCCCACATCACTACCATCCTCCCGTCCGGCTGCACCGTGGCCTGTAGCATCTGGAAGGGCACATGTGGCACCACTCAAATGATTACCCCTCTGGCATATGCTGAGTACGTTGCTCCTATGGTGGTCCCTCTCCACTTTTTCTTAACCATTTCTTGTTTCTCTTTGGTGAGGTGGGTTTCTTGCAATAAGGCTATATCCACTTTTTGCCTTCTCAGGTACATCATTAACTTATTTCTCTTCAGGTAGCTGTTGAGGCCTCTGACATTCCAGGTTATTATTCTAAGATCTCCCATTGTCATCCATATCTTATCCCTTCTCCCTCCCTCCTTGTCCTTCTCTCCGATTTTGCTTGACGATGATGTGAGCTCGTTCTCTGTCCTATTTCAACATAAACCCCCCAACTGGCCCCCCGCCCCCATGTCTCCCCAACTAAATTCACTGCACACCTCCCAATTAACCCCAACTGTTGCCCCCATCCCACCCCCCTTCCTAATTCCCTAAACTGTTGCCCAGCTCCATCCCTGGATCTCAGGCTACCCCGCACCTAGCCCGTCTCTCGGTATAACCGATACTCGGTACCCAGCAGGGGGATATCTTCCTAAAAGTATCCTGACTAAACTACCTCTGGGGGGATTGGTAGTGTGTCTCCTGGTGTTACCTCTTGCAATATGCTGACAACTTGTAGTGTGAGCTCCACGCCCTGCGCCAACAATCCCATTTGCAATTTGCTATAATCTAGTCCCAATGTCAACATATCTGGCATACTTATCACTGTGTATGGTCATCTGATGTCTCCGTGCGGTGCTTGCAAGGCTCCGGGTCACATCACTGTCCCACTCTCCTTCTGATCTGCCGCTCCCATTGGACAATTTCTCGAGTCCAGCCATGTCGTCACTTCCTCTGGTGAATGAAAGAATAGAGCTTTGTTCTTTAGGAGCACCTTCATTTTTGCTTGGTATAGCAGCACGTATCTATAACCTGCCTCACCCATCCTCCTCTTCACGGCCACATAGTTCAGGCACTGTCTCTGTACCATGAGTGTATAGTCCGGGTATGCGGTGACAGTCGCTGAAGCTCTGCTTATTATTCCTCCCTTACGGGAGTGTTCCAGGACCTTCTCCCTGTCTTTATAGTTCAGGATCTTTGCAATAATCGCCGAGGTGGGGCTCCCGGTGGCGGTTTTCTTGACAGGGCTCTATGCGCTCTTTCTACTGCGAACCCTTGGCTTAAAGCTTCCGCCTGTTATTTCCTGCAGCAACATGTTCTCAATGTAGCTCATCGGGTCCGATCCCTCCTCTCCCTCCGTAAACCCCACAATGCGCACGTTGTTTCTGCGGGCCCGTCATTCCACTTCTTCCGCTCTACTTTTGAGGTTTCGCACCTGTTGTTGCAGCACGTCGACGTCCATTGTGTTGGCTTTACTTGAGCTTGTAATGTCTTTGACTTCCTTTTCCAGGGTCCCTGTGCGTTCGGCCAGTGCAAGTACATCTTGCCGCAGTAGATTCACATCTATACTCACAGCGTCAATTTTAGTTTCCTTAGGTCCGAAATGGCTGTGTCCATCCTACTTCCCATTAATGCTTTCAGTTCCACTATGGCGTCCAGTATCCGTTGGTTGTTGAGCACCATCTTGTCACTTTCATTAGTGCTTTATTCTTTCCCACTGGGCCCCTCCATTGCCTGTGGTGATTTGGCACACTCCTCAATGGTGTATTGTTTCCCCGTGCCTCTGGGCAATGTGGACGCCATCCTCCTTTTGCGAGTGGGCTGCAGGCAGGAAATTGCCTTTGGCCTTGGCGCAATCCGTTATGTAGGGCCTTTCTTCCCCGCCCCAGGGCCATCTCCCTCCGCTTGTTACCTCTTATTTTGCTGAAGTGTCACTGGTTTCCCTTAGCATAGGGGTACGTGTCCACATCCCCTGCAGTGTCTTGGCAGACTCTTCCCTGGTGTACTGTTTCCCTTTGACTTTGGGTAATTTGGTTGCCATTTTCGCTTGTATAGGGGCAACTGGCAGCTCTCCCTTCTGAGCTTGGCGCTTCTTGCGATCACGGGCTCTCCTTGCACTGGTGTTCTCGCGGTCCACCTTGCCACGGGGGGTCGCTCGTGCCTAGGGAGCCACCTGCGTACCCAGGCGTTCACCGGACCTGGCACGTCTTATCAAGTTGTCGAGTGTTCCTTAGTAACTTGGGCCCCAGTGTCTGCATTCAGTGCTGCAGCTGGTTGGGTGAACTGAATGCCTTTTGTCTCTTGCCTCACACCACCAGCAATGCACCATTTCCAGTCTGTCAATATCACTCACAGGCCTCCTTTTAATATTATCAGTGGCCTTTTCTGTGGCTTCTTACACTGTGATCTCCATTTCACACTTAGTGTCCCCCTCCCTTGTCAGCGCATGCTTCTATTCATTTGAGCTCCTTTGCTTTCCTCCTAGCTCATCCTCTGCACTCGCATAGTTGCTACAATATATCTACTGGAGTGTCTAGTCAATTTCGTTTCTTCCTTCTTCTTCCACCAACGTTTGATATGTCCGTGGAGTGGCCTGTTCGTTTCGGTCTCCGCGTGCAGCCTTATATGCGCCTCACGTGCGTTTACCCTGGTGTCCAGCTGCCGATGCTTGCACATCTATATAGTCCGCTCCCGTCTGTGGATGCTCCCGACGCAGGCCTCCCCTGACCCGAGCGCTCTCTCTCTGCGCATCCACGGCTCCCGTACCTCAGTGACACAGGAGAGCCGCGGGTCCTTATTTCTCCTTTGTCGGGTGCCGCAATCTGGTACCCGGTCTATCCTGTCCGCCCCTCCGACGTGCGCCTCTTTGTTTGCTGGTACTGCCTCTACGGTCGTATCCAGCAGACCTCTGTGTCATCCCATGCTGGGTGGGCACACAGTCACAGCTCGGTACACAGGCATTGTCTGCATTTCACTTTGTTAGTATATCTATCTCGCTGGCCCCCGCAAAGGTCTTGCGTATACAGAGTTATCATTGAGTCTCTTCGTTGTTCGGGTCCGCCATCTTGGTTCCTTTGTCTGTGCATGTTTGCAGTTTGGAAGGCTTTGTATCAAGTGAACCTTTGTTCCAATGCCGCACAAACTTCAGGTCATGTGCAGCGCACCTTCAGACGTCCGTACCCTCAATTCTGGAGATTATGGGCTGCATTTAACATGTTTTGGTGCGGATCAACTCCGGATCTGTAGGAGCTTGCATGGAAAGCACGTCCTACTTCATGGCTGGATAGCCACGCCCCCAGCTAGCTAATGGTTTAATTGATGCTATAAATGTAATACTGGTGTAATAAAAAGTTCTTAACCAGTTCTGCCTTTAGCCACTTGATTTATAAGCAGTATGCCTCTTCTTCAAGGAAGTACAGATAAAAACAAGCATTAACAAAGCCAACAGTTTTGGCTTGTTTGTAAGTGTTAGCTAGGCATTTGCCATGCACCGCTATCATATGCCCAGGTATGTGCACCATTTCCAAGCTACCATTACTGGCCAGTTACATACATGGCAACCCTCCCAATTTAGGCAGCAGACTAATGATTTTTTTGTGAAAAATATTGCTATTTTTCATGGTCTTCTGCCTGAATTAACCATAGCCCCAATGCATTCCTATGAGAAAATGCACATCTCTAGATTTCTCTGCGGAAATCTACCTCACACGTGCGTTGGAATGTTGGCAAGTATGCAGTTAGTATCGTCACAGGCTTGTCCTGCTCCCCATGATACTAGTGATCACCCATCTCCCCCCACGGAACCTCAGGCATTCCAGGCACTCGGCACTTGGACACAAATAATACACAGGAGACTAGAAGTAGAAAGAAACGGGCTGTAATGTAAATACACACCAATGCATTGGTGGGTGCTCACTGCTCTGTCCCTCCATAGCATGCTCATCCTTATATACAATGGAATAGCTAAATCTATTCTCCACCCATAAACCAGCACATTTGATAACAAACAGGTCATTTCGCATAACAGGAGGAAGAAAGTATATTTTGCAACTGCAGGCTGTTTTCTGCGAGGCAGGCTCTGGTAGCCTGTTCATTCTCAGGAGAGGCTCTTCATGCCCGACAGTCTGAGGCATCACAGCATTCAGCTGTGCTGTGCTCTGCGACATCTCTTGACATGGATGTTCAGCTGTTAGGCCAGTCTCTTAGGCAAGTCTGTAGGCCAGCCTCATAGCATCCGATTAATCTCAAAGAAACCAAAAGAAACTGCAGTATAAGAAACAGTAAAAAGTACCATTCCAGAAATGTCTGGCAAATACCTTGCATACATGCCAACATTCTGAAGCACCTGGGAGGTAGATTTTGTTGGAGAAATCAAGAGAACTTAATTTCCCCATAGGAATGCATTGGGGTTATATATATTTTACATACATGCCAAACCTCCCGGTCTTTAAATAAAAAATCTGGCCTTTTTTTACTGTTTCCACCTTAAATAATTATAACCCCAATGCAATCCTATGGGAAAAATAAATTCTCCCATTTGCTGTCATGAACTCTCCCTCTCAGGGCCCGCTGAATGTTAGCCTTTCTGATTTAAGGTGGGAGAAACTGTAACATAGCATACATGCCAACCCTCCTGATTTAGGCGGGAGACTCCCGATTTTGTATTGAAAAATCGGCTATTTTTCCATGTCTCCCGCCTAAAATAATGATAACTCCAATGCAATCCTATTGGAAAAATAAATGTTCCCGATTGCTGTGGTAGAAATCTCCCTCTCAGGGGCTCCCGCATGTTGGCATGTCAGACATAGCGATATTTTTCATTGAAAAATCAGGTGTCTCCCACCTAATGATAGAGAGGGTTGGCATGCAGGACCTTCATACATGCTAACTCTCCCGATTTAGGCGAGAGACTCCATATTGTTCTACCAGAAATGTTGCTGTTTTTAACTTTCTCCCTCCTGACATAATTCTAACCCCCAATGCAATCCATAGGAAATATTCAGTTCTGCTGCTTTCTTCATACATGCCAACCCTCCCGATTTAGGCGGGAGACTTCCGATTTTTGAGTGGAAAATATTGCTACTTTTCACTGTCTCCCACCGAAAAATAACTTTAGCCCCAATGCATTCCTATGGGGAAATGTGCGCCTCCCGATTTCACTTTGGAAATCTCCCTCCCAGGTGCGTCTGAATGTTGGCATGTATGCTTTCTGTTACAAGATCTCCCACCCAGAGCTCCAAAATGTTGCCATGTATGTACCTTTCCCATATCTACACACAAGCCAAAACTGTTGGCAGTGCCAATGCTTGTTTTTTTTTATAGTCATGCAGATAAAGCATTGATGCATTGGCGGCCTGCGTTTGTCTAGTCCACGCGCAGTTTCTAACTGTCTCTAAGGCAGCTCTCCAGTAAAAAGCCGAAAAAAAACTGGCGGCCATCTTTGAATGGGAAGGGTTTATATACATGAGCCACTGCGATTAAAGAAAACCATCATAAAATGGTGTCCAACGACTGAAAGCTAGGGATGTTATTGTAAAAACAAATCTATTAATAATAGGATGTACATTATAATGATGAATTGATATATTTTATATTGTTTTAACTTCATCGTTTTGTTTTATGTTTTTTGAAAAAAGATTTTTTGTTAGAATAATATTTTCATGTTTCTTTTCATTCACTAGGATGTTTACATACAGTTCATTTGAACCTGGTCGCTTAACGAAGTTCGAACTGCGACGACAGCCGAGTATCCGCCCGAACTAAAATGGTTGATCTTAGACTTGTTTGATGAAGACAGAAGAGGGACTCATTTCACAAGAAGTCGTTGCGGCAGCTGCCATTCAGCAACTTTTCATCGATAGAGAAAACACAGGACAAATCTCCACTGTAACTGACAACATTATGTACATTTAAAACACCTTTGTAAATAGTTATTACATAAAATCAGGAGAATATTTAAATGATGATGGTAAGTAATTTTAATTTTTGTGGTAGTAGGTTTTCCCTTTCAAATTAAGACATAAAACTAACTAATAGATATATTTAATTTTGGATAGTAAATATTGGATTTTTTCAACTTTTATTGTATTTAGTTATTCTAAGGAACGCAGTCCTGTACACTCCAACATGGCGCGCGTTTAGCCGGGTCGCTAGTCCCGCCTGCAGTGTCTGGGCGCCCACTGAGCGAGGGGCAGCAGAGCAGACGGGTCCTGGGAGAGCAAGGGGCGGGGGCCGCGGGGGAGGGGGAATGAGTCGGCTACTTTCCCCGAGCCGCTTAGCGGTGTTTACCTGCACCCTCCCGAGCAGGCAGTGCCGAGGACAGCCCCTCCACAGGACCCCTGCCTGCCTGCCTGCCTGCCTCCTGACTGTGCCTGGCCCCGGCTGTCAGTGACAGGCTGAGACTGCGGGAGCCCAGGGCGGAGGGGCCGGCCCGTATTTACAGCAGAGACCTTGGGAGCCCCCTCAAACCCACCCTGCCATTCCCTTCAGCCTGTGCAGGGAGAGCAGCCTCACCCCCCACTACTGAGCCTCACCCTCCAGCCCCTGCAGCCTGTGCAGGGAGAGCAGCCTCACCCCCCACTACTGAGCCTCACCCTCCATCCCCAGCAGCCTCTGCAGGGAGAGCAGCCTCACCCCCCACTACTGAACCTCACCCTCCCTCCCCAGCAGCCTCTGCAGGGAGAGCAGCCTCACCCCCCCACTACTGAGCCTCACCCTCCATCCCCAGCAGCCTCTGCAGGGAGAGCAGCCTCACCCCCCACTACTGAACCTCACCCTCCCTCCCCAGCAGCCTGTGCAGGGAGAGCAGCCTCACCCACCACTACTGAGCCTCACCCTCCAGCCCCTGCAGCCTGTGCAGGGAGAGCAGTCTCACCCTCCATCCCCAGCAGCCTCTGCAGGAAGAGCAGCCTCACCCCCACTACTGAGCCTCACCCTCCCTCCCCAGCAGCCTCTGCAGGGAGAGCAGCCTCACCCCCCCACTACTGAGCCTCACCCTCCATCCCCAGCAGCCTCTGCAGGGAGAGCAGTCTCACCCTCCATCCCCAGCAGCCTCTGCAGGGAGAGCAGCCTCACGCCCCACTACTGAGCCTCACCCTCCATCCCCAGCAGCCTGTGCAGGGAGAGCAGCCTCACCCCCCACTACTGAGCCTCACCCTGCAGCCTCTGCAGGGAGAGCAGCCTCACCCCCCACTACTGAGCCTCACCCTGCAGCCTCTGCAGGGAGAGCACTACTGAGCCTCACCCTCCATCCCCAGCAGGGAGAGCACTACTGAGCCTCACCCTCTATCCCCAGCAGCCTCTGCAGGGAGAGCAGCCTCACCACCACCCCTGCCCTCTGTGTAGAGCTGTCCACCACCGCTGCCCCCCCACCCTCCTGCTGTTTGTGCAGAGAGAGCAGACTCACCCCACCCTTGCAGCCCCACCTTCCCCCTCTTCGTCTTGCCCTGCAGTCAGTGTGTGCAGCCTCAAATCTCTGCCCCCCCCCGCCCCCACCCCTTCCTGCAATGTTCACAGAGCGAGGAGCCTCCATCCACAGGCTGTCTGTGTAGTGAGAGCAGTCTCAATCCTGCAGTTTCTGAAGGAAGTCTGTGGGGGTGATCCATCTTAGCCACCCCCCACTTTCAGTGTTGATATTATTTCCCTCTCCCGAAAACCCTTTCTTTGCAGTCTGAGCAGGAAGCGGCCGCAACACTGAATCCAACTACCTGTATCACGTGCAGTAGCATCACTGCTGCCCCCCTGAAACATCCCCCCTACAGTGCAGTCCCAGGCCCCCCTAATTCAGGGATGCGGAATTGGGCCCTTCCAGCCCCCACTCGCATTGGTGTAGGGACGTCCATCTAGCAGGAGCCCGTATTCTAATTTGCCCCTCACCCCCACCCTTTGGCAAGAATCTCTTACCTTGCCCCTGCTGCCCCCACTCTCCTCTAAAATTCCCACTGTCAAATCTGCTTAACTTTTTCCTCCTGTCGGAATCCAATACCGTTTTTCAGTGGGATCCCTTCCCTGTCAGAAGACACCTGTACTTTCAACCCACATATCCTAACCAGCACCCAAAGGGGCTTGTCCCCTCCCTAAGGCAGCCAGGCTGCTTTGTCTGGGCAGGCTGCCCCCATCCCTGCCCCAGGGGTGTGGCAACGCCTCGGGCACTGCCATGGAGCGCAGGGAGCAGCGCCAGAGCTTGGACTTCACCGTGGAGAACGTTGAACAGGTGAGCTGCGTGATTTTGCTGCGGGCAGGTGTCAAGACTGGAGCCAATACAGCTCCCTTGTGCTTTGACTTTTCCAGGTGGAAAATGTAATTGCTCAGTATCTTATTGCTTTTAAAAAAATGTATGCAAGTTCCAGTTGTGGTATATGGTATTTTGGCTGCTGCTGCCTTAAACAGTGGCCATTCTCCCTACTGTTTGCATCTTTTTTTAGTTTTAGCACCAAGGTGCCCACCTACAAGCCAAAACTATTGCATTGGAGTACAGCTGAGAGAGCGATGAGATGTGAGGAGGGAGTCAATGGCTTGTGAGTGTTTGAAAATGTACCCATGCATCGACTGCACCGTGCCATGCTAATCTCTGTGCCCATTATCTCGCCCATTACATGCCCCTCCCAGCCCAAAGCATATTCTATTGGGATCTCTTCAAGCTAGCTCTATCAAGCAGTAACATCACACTTTGGCCTGCCAGTGTTTTTTCTAATCGGCCTGCCGAGTTAATGGCGTAATTGCAGCTATAGAAATGCTACTGATGTAATAAAAGAATACAAATATCTCAACCAAGTGTGCCTTCAGCCCTTTGATTTATATCTATTAATTGCACTGAAGTACTGTTAAAGGCAAACATTGACAAAGCCAACAGTTTTGGCTTGTGTATCGGCACTAGATAAGCGTTGCTATCAAAGGCCCAGATAATTACACAATTTTGCATCTCTTGCCAGGCATATCCTATGCCCACACTGAAGCCAAAACTGTTTGATTTGCCAATGCTTTTTGTGAATACTGTGGACATTTCCTCTACCTTGCCTTGTATCATTTGTTTCTGCTGCTTTGGGCATCTGGCAGGGGATGGCCTAAGATTTGGTAGCTATTAATACAGTCATACCATCTGCACATTAGCTTAGGTGCCGGGTCCAAAGACTGTCACAAGATTTTTCTTTTGCTGCCGATGGTGCACGCTTTAATGATGCTGTGGTGAGCTTTGGGGTTCGTAACCACATAGCATTATTTTATAGTATTGCAGAAACATCACATGATGATATTTCATGTCATTTTGGGGGTCAGAGGTAGGATATTCTCTTGGGGTCCAAGAGAGTAGGGCAGATGCATCCTGACTGGTTTTCTATATCTCTGTTAAAGCGGGCCCACAGTTACCACAATAGATGGGACTACGATTGCTAAAGTTTGTGAGCCCCAACCTGTGTATAATTATGATGTTGCAGATTATGTATTTTATAGACAATCGGAAGTTGATAATTGCTGCTGACGTGTTGTTTTGGTCAAGCAAATTCTTCAGCGCACAAATATGAATGTTAATAAATAATTTAAAATGTCTCTTGCGGACCTCAATAAGGATGCTGCGGTTGCACCACGTCTCAATGGTGGTGTATGCCAGCCAGGTTGGAGTTCTTTACGGTGCCCTTTAAATTGATAATTATGTTATTAGTCTTTTATACTGTGTGTGTTAAAGCACAAAACTTTGTCCGAGAAGAGGCAAATTGTGACCCCGCACAGGGTGATAAGAAAACTGGACCAAAGCTAGTGGAAAAAGTCTGGGGTAGAAAAATGTTCAGATTTAATTCGCAACTTGTAGGGAAATTAAAACATAAAGATGAGTGATAATGATCATTGGGATATGCATTTTGACGAGAACAACATTTAATCGATTTGAGCAACAAGATCCTTATTGGCCAGCATAACTTTCATTGAGGGCTTTGTCGCAGTTTATTAGGCGGTCACCCTCAAATCAGGGAGTTCATCCCCCACCCCCCGCCAGCAAGATGGTGCACAATAAAGCGCTTTACAGATTCAAATTTGGTGAGGTCTTGTACCCGTCTCACACCCACCGCAACAAATACCCTGTGTTACCAATGGACTAGGAACCAGGCCAGTGTATAGTAAGAATATTTATTTAAGGTTTGACAAAGACTATCAGCTACCAATGCTGTGACAACACCCAATATCACAACTGTAACTACACATGTAAACGTTTTAAACATGCAGTAACAATTTACAACAGGTTTAATTTCGATGTAACCAATAGAAAACATTTTCAATTCAATACAAGATCCACAGGAATGACTGCCTTAATTTGAAACAATACTCTTCTCCCAGAAACCACCACCCGCCAGGCCCCAATTAAATATGACCACTTTGATTGATTTAAAAGCAAGGTGTAGGGATTGAAAGCACAATCGAAAAATCGTTCTTGGCTTCTTATTTTAAAAGACACTGTTTAATTTTTCTTCCAGCCATTTCTTAGTTTCCATTTCGCAAGTCCACTTACAGGACATTTAGCTTTCAGACCATGTGATTCTGCCCTCACTTCTGCAGGACATGTTATCAGCAACTCCGATAATTTCAGTCTACTTCTTTGTATATCTTAGCATTTAAATTGACAGCCAGACCTGTTTCCTTGGTTAGTCCAGCCCCAAAGGTCTTGAGTTCAGCTTTTCAAAGGGTCTTTGTTCAGAGCTAATGCACTTTTTATGTGAAACCTGACCTTAAAGGTAATTTCTGTTGGTCACGTTATCAGTAATTCACCACAATTTCGATCTTTCTCTGTATATATAAGTATTTACTTGAAACCAGCACAGCATTCCTGGTATGCATCAAACAAAGGGCTTTAATGGCAGGATTCAGATACACTATTCAGGTCAGTTCAGTGGGGGATTTCAGCTCAGAGTGAACAACAAGTTGCAGTTTACCACTTTGAAAGGCATATTACATTTACCCACCAGGTACCTGCCACATTCATTGCTGCACAGGGCCTGTGGTTCACAATATAATCTTTTGTTTATACAATATTAGAAAAGATGTCATTAAACAATCTCCTGCATACTACAAAATAGGGAATCAGTGTTCCTTTATGAAGTGAAAAAGGCCTTTCTCCTACAAATGTCATTTTATTTGCGGACATCACATCTCTTATTGCTGGATAAAGGCAGTCTGCCATTCGACTTTATTTATAAATTGAAAAGGCATTATTCCTCCTTTTTAGCTTCCAAATGCACAACTATTTCTTTTCATTCCATGTATACTGCTGCAGTTTTTAAATCTGTCCATGTGTAATGTATTTCTTTAATATAACAGTGGAAATGATATGCGTATCCCTTCGGTATTGTCCACGCATAGGCCATTGTTTACCATGGGAAACTGATTTCCCATTTAGTACAGCAAGTAGGCCTTTCCATTTAAAAGTCATTTAGTTTGTGAAAAGTGTCTTTCTCCATTTGTGCACTTGTCCATTTTAGTTGAATTTAACTAGACCCAGTCCTTTCCATGTCACTACGCCTTAAGTGGGAAAAGATGATAGTGTTTTGGACTGGCCTACATTTTCCAATGGATGGCACCAGCCAGCGTCACTCTTAAATCCTGGCCTGGCCTCTTTATTTCTGACATTCCGGGGCTATATTTTACCCCACACAGTGTTAGGGAGAATTCTCTTAAAAGGCTAATTTCCCTTACCTATAGAGTCCCTCAGCAGCTTTGCTGGATTTGAAGGGTTTATTTTTGCCTCCTGATAAGAGTGAGACTCTTTTTCCCACTCTTAGGCATATTTTTGATGTGTGTTTTAGGCTATCTTTGTGCTTATGGGCTATGGAGTTTTTCTCACTCCATAGGTATCATCTTTTTATATATGTGTTACACAGCACCCTCAGTGCAGTAACACAGGGGTGTCACAGTGACCTCCAAACATAGACTCCATACCCTGGGACTGCCTACTGTCTAGAAACAAAACTGTGTATTACTACCCAGTAGGCCCAAATGCACTCCTGATTGGGTACAGGACCCAATGTTGATTCGTGAATGTTTGAATAAGGCTTTAGCCTATAAAGCCTTAAATTTGTATTTGTACATTCATTCAAATTCTTGCTGAATATCAAAGGCTATTTTATAAGCTTTACTGAACAGTGTATCTCATTCAATAGAACCAGTCCCCAACACACGAGTTGGTTACTTGTTACAACCTTGAAGGGTTTCCCTGGAGTGAGTTATCCGCTCTAAGAGACGATTGTATTCCTATGTTCACTTCTTGTTTGATGTTTTGTTACAAAAAGAATCATCATGTTGATATCTGCTATCTGTTTATTATATTAATTTTGTTTAAAATTAGAGAATTAAAGGGAAGAGATTCTCTAACATTTGTGTTGGGGACTGGTTCTATTGAATGAGATAAACTTTCCAAGGAGGAGCCTTTCACCCAAAGTGAAAGTCAAGGCAGCAGAAACACAACGCGGTTGTGTTTCCATGCCGCAGTGTTTCTGCCTAAAGCTGCTTTCCCATTTGGGGCTTTCGGGCTCCGTGGGAGCCCGAAAGCCCCAAATGGGAAAGCAGCTTTAGGCAGAATCACAACGCGGTTGTGTTTGACAATGCTGCGGTTTTTCTTTCCAAGTTTCTCAGGCTCCTCCAAGGAGGAGCCTGAGAAACTTGGAAAGAAAAACCGCAGCCTTTTCAAACACAATAACGTTGTATTTATGTGTGCGTTAGCTTCAAAAGCTACCGCAAACATAAATACAACGTTTTTAAAGCTGCGGTTTTATTTCTAAGATTTCCGGGTTCCTCCAGCACGGAAAACGTAGGGAAAAAAACGCAGCTAGTGCTTATTTTTGTAAAAAATAAATACTACTTACCGAGATGCAGCTTTTCTGCCTGTAGTCTCCGGTCTCCGTCCTCCGAGTCCCGGTACCAATGAAAGAAAAGCCACCCAGTGGTAGCTTTTGTGTACTACAGCTGGCTGGCTTTTCCTTCATTAGTGCCGCAAAAGCAAGCACAGGCGGGCATCCATTTCACGAAATGGATGCCCCCATGTGCTTCCTTTTTTAAATTTTGAGCTTCATTTTCTTTTTTTTAAGTCCCTATCTTTTTAAAAAAAAAAATTTTAAAAATAATTGCACATCTTTTTTTGCAATAAACATTTTTGGGCGAACCATTCCTTTAATACTAACTTTACTCCGGTGGAGATTTATTGCCAGACCTTTGATAATATTTCTTTCTCGTGTCTTTCTTTGTAATCCAAACCGAGGTCAGGGCCCTTTTGTTCATCCTTTTGGCGGGCTTCTGGACAGAAGCCCTCCTTTAGGCGCCAGTGAGTCTGTGGTAGACAGGATGTGGGGGAGGGGGAATAGGCACCCTGAACAGGGTTGCCTAAGCAACCCAAGTTACACCCCCCCCTGATAGGCTGGGGGATTATTCCACCAGGATAACCACCCTGCTGTGTGAGTGACAGCTAGGCTGTATGAATGGGGTTTTTTCTGCATAAAAGCAGGGACCTGTGGACTGGAAGATGCCACTGGATCTAAGAAATCCGAAGAGGAGAGAAGCCGAAGATATCTGCAACAACTGAACCACCGGTGAAGCCCTGCTGCAGATCCTCACCACTTTTCTCCAACGACCAGAGAAGATCTTCACCTGCAAGAGCCTTCTTCCCTTGAGCTTGTGGGGCCAACTGGTTCGCCATTCGCCTTCCCGGACCTGCATTGGTCGAATCGCCAGTGCCAAGCACTAGGAGACCGGATAGCCAGGCACCCGTCCTCCACGACCGCGATTTAAAGGAGCATACCTTTTATTCAGTTGGCATCACCGCGGCCGGCTTCTTCCCTGGGCAGTGCAGTGACTCGAACCTTCCTCCACGACGAGAGCCTCTCTTCCTCTGCTGAATCTCCCGAACTACCGCCACCGCAGAAGCCTCCTCCACTTTTAAGGTACATTGTTCCGCCAGGCCTCCCTGTTTCGTTGGGTACTGCTAATGGTGTTTTAAATCCTTTACTTACTATCGTCTAACATTATCTTTTTACCTTCTGCACCCTCCTTTTTAACCATTAAACAAAGACTTGACTGCAGCTACTAGAACCGTTTGATCCTGGGCACTTTGCCTTGTACCACTGACTCTGGCACAGGCCTATTGACTCTGGACAAATCTGTTACAACTGACCTTTCCCTTCCTCTGAAGAAATTGTTAGAGTGCCATTTCTGCTTGGTTTACACTGTGCCATTTTGCTCAGTTTTCACTCTGGCTCAAACTTGTCTACAATTTAAATAGGGAGTTGTGTATACTTTTCTTGACTGTTTCAACTTGCTTTAATAATAATGATTTGTGTGTGAACATGAGTGTGTAAAATAAATATATATTCTGTTTGATACAAAGCTCTGGTCAGTGTTTCCTTGTTCCATAGTACTGTAGTCCTATTGTGTAAACCCTGAATACTGCTCATCTCCCTCTTGAGATAAATCTGACTGCTCAGCCACAGCTACCAACTAAATCTTTGTGGTGCAGACTGATACCAAAGCGGATTTATTGCATATACCTGTAGTCCTAATCTTCTGTAGTGCTCCCTAAGGGAACTGCATAGGATTCTGCCTAACAGCGTGCAATTAGAACCCCCACCTCCTAGGCCGAAAGAAGGTGTACTTTAAAAATCATAATATCCCAGTAACATTTTGGGCAGAGAGTTATAATAGGAACACAACACATGGCTCTTAACGGAAAAACATTGTTGTATAACATGTCATAGCACACAAGCACCCACACAGGCCCTACTCCAGACTTGCCCATTCTATATTTTTAGGTTTGCTCCTCTTCAGTTGCTTTTGGAAAGTGACTTCTTCCAATAATCGCCAATAGGTTGTTTTATTGTCTGGCCTCACGAAACCGACTCTAACACTAACATAGTTGGATACTGTTTAGGAGAATTGAGGAATGTTTTTATGGTACTTAACCCCGTGGTCGAGTTTCCCTTCTGAAATGTTTGTATACACTAATTGCACTGTCTGGAGCTGCCCGCTTGATGACAATAGTGAACTAGGTTAATCCCAATTACTTGGAAGTCGAGTCTGCCATTCAAGCCTGTTAGTCAAGGTGGTCTTGACTGAGGGGGAAGCTCTGGAGCAGCTGTTGGGTGGCTGTTTACTGAGAACTAAGCAGTCCTGCTTGACGTTTGGCCTGCTAATGCTTGCTCTAAGATGATCAAAGAGGACTGGTTACTGGGACCTGTAAACAGCATAAATGTCTTTTATCCCTGTGACCTAGAAATGGTGTACAATAGAAATCGTACGTTACACCAGTCAATATGATATGTCACTTATAATGCGCCTGTACACACGTTTTTCTTGGTGCGTCAAGACAAGGGGGGATAGAGAGGGAGGCCACGACTAATGATCTATATAGGCCTTGTGTCATTCAGTTGCAAGTGCAACAGCGCAAAAGTGCAGGTGGAAGTGCCAGGGAAAGGTGAAGTGCAGCCAGGGCAGCGCGGCTCTGGGTAAGTGCAAGGAGGCACGGGCTGTAGAGGTTACAGTTACAGCCCCTAAGCGCACGGTAGATCCAGAGGCAGTCCCAGGGAGACTGATCACGGAGAAGCCGGGTACCCAGTGAGATTCTGGGGTAGCGAAGCAACCAGTCTGTGCAGCAGACAGGTAAGTCAGCAGGGGAGAGAGGGAGAGAACAGAGAAGAAAAGGAAGGTGTTGAGCAGCTTTCAAAACTTGGGTGGTCTGGCTCAAGTTTGAGAGGGGCAGGGAACCCATTCCAGACTGAGGCACCTGCAGAGGAGAGGGATGTACCCATATGCTTCCATATGACAAAAAACTCTGCTTAAATCACTGTGTCCACCTCACTTAAATCTCTGTCCACATCGTTACTTGTTGGATGAAGTGTTTGGCTATGCGATCCAGGCCTTCACAGGATTAATTAGATTTTGAAATATGTCTTGTTATTAATGTTGATAATTAGGTGAAAAATAATTCTTTATCAATGTATGTATTCGTTTTAAAGCTTAAACCCAAGATTGTTGCAAGCTTGGCAAAGCTCATGTGCTCATTGTTTCGGAGAAACATTGCAAGTGGTATGAGAAATTAACATGTTGTCCATAACAAGTTTCTGACCACCTTCTGATGGCTGGGTATGGTGCAGGATGAGGCCGTAGCTCAGGATGGTGCCTGGACAGTGAAACCATGTGTGTGCACGGAGGGTGAAAGGCTTGATGGACTCAGCCACTGGCAGCAGTCTAGGCGGCACCCTCCAGACCGCCACGGGGAACTAAGCTGCACCTCACTGAGGCGACCCAACAAGAACGAAACATGTCTGGGGTTGCTTGTGTTTCCATGCAGAGGAGACCTGGCCAAGCAGGGCTGCTCCCATTACTGGCAGTACCTGACTGATTTGCATATGGCTGGACCCCTTTTGCAATGGCGCAGAGGGGCTAAATACAGTGGTGTCAAAGGTTGCCCAGAGCAGTGCCAGTGGTTCAGATTAATTCAAAACCTTCCACCCATCACTTTTGTTTGGTGGATTTAGACCCTGAGTGAGGCAGAGAGTGACACTCGGCTCCAAGTTCAGGGGCTTTAGCAGGAAGCACCGGATCAACCACTACAGGCTTACTGGGGAGAGCAAGGACTGACAGCCGAGGCTTGCTGAGCCTACTTTTGGAATTACTGCAGCAAGGAGAGAGCATAAGAAATCTCAGGAAGTGGTAAGGACAATGGAACATCAACGCAGGCTACAGACATATGTGCTATTTATTGTTCATTGCTGACAGGACAGGTCAGAAGTGAGGGGCTAAGGATCACTTTCGCGCCCTGTGATTCAGTTACATTATTTGCTAAATGTAGCCCCTTCCACGGCCGCCCAACGTGAACTCAAATGGCCACATTACCAATGAAACCTTTGCATGTTTTAGAGTTGCTGTGTGGCAAGACGGTCTTCCTGTGGTGTTTGGGTATGGCTGGTATGCAGAGTAAGGCGTGCTAGCTGGGCTGTGATTCTAATCACGTGAAGTGTTGTTCCTCATTCCAGGCTTGTAGTCATTGGAACCCTGTGATCCAGGCGATGACGAGCATGAAATGTTTCCTACAAACTAGGTGGTCGTGCAGATTCTACATACCTGATGCACCCTAGGGTGCCCATGCTTCTGTTATACATTGTACCAAGCCGTAACCGTGCTCGTGGTATATATTGCTAGAGGTGTGCAATGCACGCTACAGTGACCGTGTTGCTGCCATGCAGTGCATGCTACCATGTCCCTGTTAGTGGTATGTAGTGCATCCTAAAGTTTGTTCTGGAGGTTTCTAGGCTTGGTAGGGGGTATGCCAAGGCACTCGAGTTCCATTGTTGACAGGATACAGTGTGTCCCACTGCTGTGTACAGTGCATAGTAGTGTGACTGTGCTAGGAGTATATGGTGGACAGTAGTTATTTTAGTACTATATGGTGTGTTCCCTGGGCTCACTGAGCACTATTGCACCAGTGCTGGAGGTTTACTCTCTGCCCCTGAATTAGTGCTGATGTATACAGTGTGCCTTGCAGTTACACTGCTTGAGGTATGTAGTACTGGCCTCTAGAGCTGGTTCTGAAGTCATATAGTGCACCCTGCACACTGCTAGCTGGGGGTGTACAAGGGAACTTTTTTCAGTGTTTCTCCTCCCTAACCCTCCTACTATTTCCATGTCATATGCTTTTTTGCTCCCTTCTTTTTGCCGCTTCTTATGGTTTCATGCTCCCTTCGTTTCACTCTTCTCTACTCCTTATGCTTTCTCCTTCGCTTTTCACTCTTCTCTACTCCTCCTTCTGCTTTCTCCCTCCCTTCTTTTCACTCTTCTCTACTCCTTATGCTTTCTCCCTCCCTGCTTTTCTCCTCTACTCCTGCTTTCTTGCTCACTTCTTTTCTCTCTGCTCTACACCTTATGCTTTCTCCCTCCCTTCTTTTCTCTCTTCTCTACTCCTGCTTTCTTGCTCACTTCTTTTCACTCTTCTCTACTCCTTATGATTTCTCCCTCCCTGCTTTTCTCCTCTACTCCTTCTGCTTTCTTGCTCACTTCTTTTCTCTCTTCTCTACTCCTTCTTTCTCCTTCCCTTCTTTTCTCTCTGCTCTACTCCTTCTTTCTTGTGCACTTATTTTCACCCTTCTCTACTCCTGATGCTTCCTCCCTCCCTTCTTTTCTCTCTTCTCGACTCCTTATGCTTTCTTGTTCCCTTCTTTTCACTCTGCTCTACTCCTTCAGCTTTCTTGCTCCCTTCTTTTCACTCTGCTCTACTCCTGCTTTCCCGCTCACTTCTTTTCGCACTCCTCTGCTCATCACAGGCTCTCTTTGCCCACTCGTCCCATCCCTCATCTATTAGTCTGTGTATTTTCTCTCTAGTGTACTGCGTAGATACCTACACCGGATTTTGGGCGTTTATATATAGTTGGGACCATCCTCATAAGGTCAGCTTCCCATAACTTGCTAAACTCCTGCATACTGAGACCGGTCGGTTACGGATGTATAGAGCGCCTCATCCCTCCGGGATCGCTAACACCCCACTAGTCCCTGGAACCTGTCTTTGTGACTAGACCGGTCTGATCTTTGCAGGATATACTTACCAATCCTTTTCCCTCTTCCATTCTTCCCTTGCCACTTAGCACTTTAAAGTTGACATGCTTTAGCCATGTACTAACGCCGCCACAAATGCAAGCAAGCGCAGGTGTAGTGGTAAAGTGGTCGTTAGAGAAATGGCTTTCTTTTCTAGGTAGTAGCCTGTCGCGTTTGCGCCGGTGTGGCAGGAGCTTATCTGTATAGTGTTGATGACCTCCATTTTATTGATCGCACACATGATCTTGGTACTCTCGCTGTTTTGTTCTTGTACATGAAACGGTCTTCCTGAATGATTCCATCTGGCTCTTGAACTGTAGCTATTAGGATTGAATAATGAATGACCCTCGGTTCTTCGGTACATTCTAAGTGTTCTCACTGCTGAGTCAGAGAGGCGGAATTTCGATCCCTTTTATTGACTTCTAATAGGAGATATTCGGATCTACAGCGCAGAATTTCGTCGATGAATCTCTACCAGGCTGCCGTAGCTTTATTGGTTGCAGATCCCTTTATTGACTTGTAATAGGAGATATTCGGATCTGCAGTGGAGAATGTCGTTGATGAATCTCTACCAGGCTGCCGTGGCTTTATTGGTTGCAGATCCCTTTATTGACTTCTAATAGGAGATATTCGGATCTGCAGCAGAGAATGTCGTTGATGAATCTCTACCAGGCCGCCATGGCTTTATTGGTTGCAGATCCCTTTATTGACTTGTAATAGGAGATATTCGGATCTGCAGTGGAGAATGTCGTCGATAAATCTCTACCAGGCTGCCGTGGCTTTATTGGTTGCAGATCCCTTTATTGACTTGTAATAGGAGATATTCGGATCTGCAGCGGAGAATGTCGTCGATGAATCTCTACCAGGCTGCCGTGGCTTTATTGGTTGCAGATCCCTTTATTGACTTGTAATAGGAGATATTCGGATCTGCAGCGGAGAATGTCGTCGATGAATCTCTACCAGGCTGCCGTGGCTTTATTGGTTGCAGTCGTTTCACAGAAGCAATGTGGCCTCGGTGGCTATTCCCCCGGCCTTGCCATATAGACAGCGTCTCATTTATGCAATAGTTTGTGTTCAAGGGGCAATGTCTGTTTAATCCTGGTGAATTCCCCAGGAGGTTTGCACATCACAGTTCTGTCAGCTTCTCCGTGACTGCGCTGGAAGGAGAGCGTGTTCTTTGATGAAAGCTCCCCATCTCTGCATCTAATGTAATGAAATCTGTGAACTGCCATGATGTGTGAGTAGGAGTGTTGAGGCATTCTCCGTCCGTGCATTTTAGGGCTGTGTTTGACTGTCGTCAAATGGTTCACGAGGTTGATGTTCCTCTTCACCTCCGAGTTCCTTGGTTCTTGACTATGGAAACCTGCCGGTCCACTACCGCGGGCCGAGCCAACATTCCGCCTTTTCTACTGAAATCCGCTTGTCTTGCTTGATGACAACCCTTGCAAAGATCGGAAGTCATATTGTCAGACAGCTGTTTCCAGAGCCCACGCTTCATTTCAGGCTCGAGGGGCCTATTAAGTACGGAAACAAGCCACACCTGCAGACATGGGCTTAAAAAGGCAATACTCGCTTCCTGAGGGCAGGGCTCCATTCCCTGTGCCCGAGATGTAAAGCAGGAGGGCAGGGCTCTGCATCCTGTGTTTGAGATGTAAGGCTCTGCTCCCCTCTCGAGTGCTGTGCTCTGCGCCCTGTGTGTGAGGTGTAAAGCCATGCCCCACGGGAGTGCAGGGTTGTGGTCCCCGCGGAGAGCACGGACCTGCACCCTGTGCACGAGATGTGAGTCACTGGTTCCTTTAAAATGGCAGGGTTCTGCATCCTGTGTGAGATGTAAGTCACTGGCCCCCTCGGGAGTGCAGGGCTCTGCATCCTGTGTGTGAGATGTAAGGCACTGGCCCCCTCGGGAGTGCAGGGCGCTGTGCCCTGTGTGTGAGATGTAGGCACTGCCCCCCCTCGGGAGTGCAGGGCTCTGCACCCTGTGTGTGAGATGTAGGCACTGGCCCCCTCGGGAGTGCAGGGCGCTGCGCCCTGTGCGCGCTGCTTCTCTCGTGAGTGCAGGGCTCTGCACCCTGTGTGAGATGTAGGCACTGGTTCCTTCAGAAGGGCCGGGCTCTGCAACCTGTGGGTAAGATGTAAGGCACTGGTCCCATAGTGCAGGGCTCTGCGCCCTGTGTGCGAGATGTACGGCTCTGCTCCCCTGGCGAGTGCTGCTCTGCACCCTGTGCGTGAGATGTAAGGCCCTGGTCCCCTCGGAGTGCACGGACCTGCACCCTGTGCGTGAGATGCGAGTCACTGGTTCCGGAGTAGGTGCAGGGCTCCGCACCCTGTGTGTGAGATACTGGGTCCCTCTAGTCCACACGGTAACCTTGTTACGTGAGGCAGAGCACGGTTCTTGTTTTGCTAGATCTTATGGTGCAATATTTGACCTACATGACGTCACGAGCAAGTGCATGCGGGAGGTGCACTGCCTTTGCCTGGTTTTTATACTGTGTCTTTAAAACCAATGAAGCGATGGACGTAAGGCTTTAAATGAATCCTGCCCACTGCCCTTTTTCTGTGCCTCATTCCAGACCACAATTGGAGAAATGGGACCAACTATTTGCAACCCAGGTTTGGGCCTGCAACAGAGGGAACCATACAATCTATACTGCTAGGCCATTGCACCTCTGCTAGGAAGCTGTAGGAAGGCAAGCATCCTACAGCTTGATTCCATAGGCGCACGGTAGCAAGTACGGGCTCTACCTATGGACGTTAACCTCGCAGCCTCTGGCCAGCCTCCATTCTATTGCGGGCTCAGGGGAGGGAGAGCAGTAAAATAAACTGATGTCGTCCTCCTTACACAGTCGAGGCCCACTCATCAGACAAGCCCCAGCGCTCTTCAAACGTTATTTTTCTTTTCTGTTCGAGAGAACCGTTGCCCACAGAGGGTGATGAGTAGAGTGATGTGCACTGTATACATGCGGTACTAGTGGAAACTCCTATAAGGCAGCAGCTCCCTCTATCCGTGATAACAGGTGAAGTGGGCCGGGCGGCTTCGGACAAACGTACATCTGGCCTCTTATTATTTAGTATGATTTGGACAACTACTGCAGTCTATAAACATATGTATGAGTGAGGCTTTTTTGTGTGTAGTGCGCTCTGAACAGAATCCTGTCAGTGATCACAACGTTGACATGTAGACGTGATCAACCCAGGATCACACAGTTCTCCCTTCTCATGCGTGAGTAGCTCGCCCACCCAGAGATGCCGAGTTCTCCCTTGCTATGCATGAGTAGCTCGCCACCCAAGAGAGCTCAGGCTCTCCTCTGTCTTGCATGAATACCTCACCCACTCCAGAAATCTCGGGCTCTCTTGTCACGCATGAGTAGGCCTCCCACCCCAGAGATCTCAAGCCCTCTCTTGTCATGCATGAATAGCTCGCCATCCCAGGGAGCTTAGGCTCTCCTCTGTCATGCATGAATACCTCACCCACTCCAGAGATCTCCGGCTCCCACTTGACATGCATGAGTAGGTCTCCCACTCCAGAGATCTCGGGCTCCTTCTTGTCATACACGAGTTGGTTGCCCACTCCACAGATCTCTGGCTCTCTCGTCTTGCATAAGTAGGTCGCCCACCCCAGAGATCTCAAGGTCTCTTGTCGTGCATGAATAGGTCGCCCATCCTAGAGATCTCGGGCTCCTTGTCCTGCATGAGTAGGTCGCCTACCCCAGAGATCTCAAGGTCACTCGTCATGCATGAGTAGCTCGCCATCCCAGAGAGCTTAGACTCTTCTCTGTCATGCATGAGTTGGTTGCCCACTCCCCAGATATCAGGCTTTCTCATCCTGCATGAGTAGGTCGCCTACCCCAGAGATCTCAGGGTCACTCGTCATGCATGAGTAGCTCGCCATCCCAGAGAGCTTAGGCTCTCCTCTGTCATGCATGAATACCTCACCCACTGCAGAGATCTCCGGCTCCCACTTGACATGCAGGAGTAGGTCTCCCACTCCAGAGATCTCGGGCTCCTTCTTGTCATGCACGAGTTGGTTGCCCACTCCAGAGATCTCTGGCTCTCTCGTCTTGCATGAGTAGGTCGCTTACCCCAGAGGTCTCGGGCTTTCTCGTGCTGCATGAGTAGGCCGCTCACCTCAGAGGTCTCGGGCTTTCTCGTCATGCATGAGTAGGTCGCTCACCCCAGAAGTCTTGGGCTTTCTCGCCATGCATGAGTAGGTCACCCCCCCAGAGATCTCAGGGTCACTCGTCATGCATGAGTAGGTCGCCCACCCCAGAGATCTCGGGGTCACTCGTCATGTGTGAATGCTTTGCCTTGTCCAGAGATCTCAAGTTGGTCCATGTTTTGTATGAGTCGCTCACCTTGTCCTTCGTTCCCAAGGTGTCCCATGTCTGCTGTGAGTAAATCACTTGGGGCCAGAGTCTGTTCTGTGTCGGGAGTGACCAGTTCCTGATCTCTGTAATTGGCTTTAGTGTGAGAATGTTGGAATGGCGTGAGGTCATGTGGAATGTGGATTCTTGGTGTGGTCTGTGTCCTGTGGGTTCTGACAGAGTTTTATGCTGGCTAGCATGGATGCTCCAGTATATGTCCCGTGTAACTTCTAGGGGCTCACAGTCGTGGAATAAAACTTACCAATTAACTTACCCCCTGATTCCAGCCCGAGCCTGAGAACCCCAATACTTCACAGTTGTTGTAGAGATGTTGTCATGCTGGGTGTGTCCAGAGATCTTGTTTTACCTCCTGACCTGCGTTATGTTGATTTTATACCGCACACTGCTACGACCCAAGGGCAGTCTCTAGGCGCTCCATCTCACATCTCAGGACCCCGCCATCTGCCCCAGAGATGTTTGTTGGGCACAGGGCATTGTACTTTACACAGAAAGACGGAAGGTGATTGTTCCCAATTGCGAGTGAGGCCGTACAGTGCAGTTGGGTGGGGGTTGATGGCAAACCTTTGAGGGTTTTCATCTTGATGTCTTTGATGGAATTGTTGGTGATCAAGTTAACCATTTGAAGTACACTCTGAGATGTGGGGCAAGTGGGCTTATGAGTAGCAAGTTGGAGCGAAGCAGAGTGACTTTCACACCTCCACCATTACTGATTATTGTCGACGCTGTTTTTCCTGGGGTCCAAAGCCAGATGTAGAAGAAACTGCAGTCTTAATTTTGCTGGCTGCCCTGAAGGCTTTACATCGTACGAGTTCTAAAGTAGCCCTTTGCTGTAAGTGACTTGATCCCAAGCATAGAGTGACTGTAACCTAGAGGGGTTATCTGACACTAGATGGCCTGGAGGCAGGGTTCGAGGTGGCTCCTGGTAGCTGTTGGTGTCACGTTAACCAGGCTCCTCAAGACTGGAATCCGGAGCTAATGAGCTCATAGTAATTGTGTACCCTGCCATGTTGGCTGTGAACAGTACGATCCAGCCTTCTCAACATATCCCGTGGGGTGTGTGACTACAGTGGTGCACCCAGTGCAGGGATGCCCAGCTTTCCCATGCCCGGTGTGAGTATCTAGAATGGTGCATCTGTTGCATACTGCCCGTCCCTGATGTGCACCCAGTGCAGGGATGCCCAGCTTTCCCATGCCCGGTGTGAGTATCTAGAATGGTGCATCTGTTGCATACTGCCCGTCCCTGATGTGCACCCAGTGCAGGGATGCCCAGCTTTCCCATGCCTGGTGTGAGTATCTAGAATGGTGCATCTGTTGCATACTGCCCGTCCCTGATGTGCACCCAGTGCAGGGATGCCCAGCTTTCCCATGCCTGGTGTGAGTATCTAGAATGGTGCATCTGTTGCATACTGCCCGTCTCTGATGTGCACCCAGTGCAGGGATGCCCAGCTTTCCCATGCCCGGTGTGAGTATCTAGAATGGTGCATCTGTTGCATACTGCCCGTCTCTGATGTGCACCCAGTGCAGGGATGCCCAGCTTTCCCATGCCCGGTGTGAGTATCTAGAATGGTGCATCTGTTGCATACTGCCCGTCTCTGATGTGCACCCAGTGCAGGGATGCCCAGCTTTCCCATGCCCGGTGTGAGTATCTAGAATGGTGCATCTGTTGCATACTGCCCGTCCCTGATGTGCACCCAGTGCAGGGATGCCCAGCTTTCCCATGCCCGGTGTGAGTATCTAGAATGGTGCATCTGTTGCATACTGCCCGTCTCTGATGTGCACCCAGTGCAGGGATGCCCAGCTTTCCCATGCCCGGTGTGAGTATCTAGAATGGTGCATCTGTTGCATACTGCCCGTCTCTGATGTGCACCCAGTGCAGGGATGCCCAGCTTTCCCATGCCCGGTGTGAGTATCTAGAATGGTGCATCTGTTGCATACTGCCCGTCCCTGATGTGCACCCAGTGCAGGGATGCCCAGCTTTCCCATGCCCGGTGTGAGTATCTAGAATGGTGCATCTGTTGCATACTGCCCGTCCCTGATGTGCACCCAGTGCAGGGATGCCCAGCTTTCCCATGCCCGGTGTGAGTATCTAGAATGGTGCATCTGTTGCATACTGCCCGTCTCTGATGTGCACCCAGTGCAGGGATGCCCAGCTTTCCCATGCCCGGTGTGAGTATCTAGAATGGTGCATCTGTTGCATACTGCCCGTTCCTGATGTGCAGGGATGCCCAGCTTTCCCATGCCCGGTGTGAGTATCTAGAATGGTGCATCTGTTGCATACTGCCCGTCCCTGATGTGCAGGGATGCCCAGCTTTCCCATGCCTGGTGTGAGTATCTAGAATGGTGCATCTGTTGCATACTGCCCGTCCCTGATGTGCACCCAGTGCAGGGATGCCCAGCTTTCCCATGCCTGGTGTGAGTATCTAGAATGGTGCATCTGTTGCATACTGCCCGTCTCTGATGTGCACCCAGTGCAGGGATGCCCAGCTTTCCCATGCCCGGTGTGAGTATCTAGAATGGTACATCTGTTGCATACTGCCCGTCCCTGATGTGCAGGGATGCCCAGCTTTCCCATGCCTGGTGTGAGTATCTAGAATGGTGCATCTGTTGCATACTGCCCGTCCATGATGTGCAGGGATGCCCATCTTTCCCATGCCTGGTGTGAGTATCTAGAATGGTGCATCTGTTGCATACTGCCCGTCCCTGATGTGCAGGGATGCCCAGCTTTCCCATGCCTGGTGTGAGTATCTAGAATGGTGCATCTGTTGCATACTGCCCATCTCTGATGTGCACCCAGTGCAGGGATGCCCAGCTTTCCCATGCCCGGTGTGAGTATCTAGAATGGTGCATCTGTTGCATACTGCCCGTCCCTGATGTACAGGGATGCCCAGCTTTCCCATGCCTGGTGTGAGTATCTAGAATGGTGCATCTGTTGCATACTGCCCGTCCATGATGTGCAGGGATGCCCATCTTTCCCATGCCTGGTGTGAGTATCTAGAATGGTGCATCTGTTGCATACTGCCCGTCCCTGATGTGCAGGGATGCCCAGCTTTCCCATGCCTGGTGTGAGTATCTAGAATGGTGCATCTGTTGCATACTGCCCGTCCCTGATGTGCAGGGATGCCCAGCTTTCCCATGCCTGGTGTGAGTATCTAGAATGGTGCATCTGTTGCATACTGCCCGTCTCTGATGTGAGAGCCTCAATCCGTGCTGAGATCCTGGTCTCAAGTTGCAAGGTACTATCAATTCTATATTTATAGAGGGCACACCATATTACTCGCCATGAGTCCATTATCACTATCTGTTGCGCGTGCACATTTTGTGCCCTGGGATATAGGCTCTCCTTTCATTTATACAGGGAAAGGAATAGTGCAAGGACCAGAACACCAAAGGAACCCCCCGAACTGGATGAAGGAGACATGCGTGACATGGGGCATGTTGGTCTCCGACTAGCATGTATTTTCTGTACGCTTCAACAGACGGTCCAGTTGTGTAAGTGGTCTGCATTAGTGGTGCATTTGCAGGGTGTTCCATGCAGGTTGTATATGCTCCTCCGATAACGGCCCTCTGTCTTTCACTGGAGCGCATGCAAGAGTAGAATGGGTCACTTCACCCAAGCCACACTTGCCACAGCACCACCCATTAGCCATCCATTAGCCATCCCTGGAAGGTCACCTCTAGTTCAGAAGGACAGAGACATGCATTGTGGGTGTGTTTAATTAGTTCTAAGGCATGCTTTTTTTTCCTCTCTGAAATTGTCTTTGCCTTATATTAATGGCTTTTATCAGCCCAAGACACGGCTCTCAAGGATGCATCCACGTCGTGCGGTGTAGTCTGGCATTATCAGTGCGGCGTAGTCTGGCATTATCAGTGCGGCGTAGTCTGGCATTATCAGTGCGGCGTAGTCTGGCAGCATTGGGATCGGAGTATTGGGGGATGTGTAGGAAACCCATTAGTGTCTTGGAGAGTTTAAAAACGGACAAAATCCATTCCACCAGAAATTAAATGTTAACAGGGAAAAGGAGTACTTTTGGGGTATTTTTTTTGTTAGTATTAATTGGTACATCTCTTTTTCGTCACAACTGCACTTTAAAAAAAGAAAAACTGGATAATGACTTCATTGGAGTTGCAAACCCGCTACTGGGGTAATACAAATGTCACCCAGATCAGCCTTCAGCCATTTGATTTATAAGCACTCTGCTTGCTTCACTGAATTCCTGTTTAAAACGAACATTGGCAAAGCCAACAGCTTTGGCTTGTGTACAAGTATTGGGCATTTGCCAGGCACTGCTACTGGACGCCAAGGCACTTGCACCATTTTGCACCTGCCAACATCAATGACGAGTTAATACCACTACGGCGGCGCCTGGCAAGTGTTTGCCAAGTTGGCATTGCCAAATCTTTTTATTAATGACACATGCACGTTTTCTCTCCATGTTTCATTGCCTAAATTCCTCTCGTACTGTATATCATTATCACTCTTAGTTACCAATACACGAAGAACAGACAACGTGTCTGATTCTTCCTGACTGTTGGGTTTGTGTTTATTCTGTAGGAGATTTTTGGGGTTATATTTAGTATTTCGTGGTACTTTGTTATGGTGTTTTTTATAGTGGTGAGACTAATTTCAGAATACTGCCTAATAATTTCTTCACCAAGGTCACTAAAAATAAACAAATACTGGACTTAATACGCTATGAATAAATGGCTCATGCTCTCCTGTGATTTATTGTCTACATCACTTTTATGACCTTTTTGGCTGTGCTTCAACAATTGTAAAGCATGCAAATGAAATACAAAATATTCATTAATCCTTTTTTACTGTGACCCACTTTGATTTAAGAGTTCTTAGCGCACACTCTAACTACCTATGCACTCGAACCAATGAGACTGAAATGCAGAAAAATACAATGGGACTAAATTACATTTTCATATTTATATTTTTTATCATAAACTAGAAATATGCAAGTTACAGAGTGACAAGTACACCCACGTTGTAATTCACAATGTAAGCAAAGTTTTTCCTGCAATGACTTTCAACCCTCTATCTGTGATAATGTGCCAAGCCCTGCCAAATCAACCTTGGCTTTGCAACCACAGTTGGCAGGATAAATATACTTTGACTTTGTTAAACCTTTAAGTGCTATGGGTATTTCCCCCCTGCCCCCCCAGTGCCAGGGCCTTTTGGTGATTTCAGTATGTGGCCATTCAATGTCTTGTAACTTTTTTGTTACATGAGGTATTTCGACCAAATTTGGCTCCTTTCTTTCCTGCATGTAGGTGGTCGTAACACCACCCAGGAATCTTAGGTTGCTGTAGGGGGGTGAGAGAAAATAAGCAAAAAGGGGGGAAATGTTGTTTTTTTCAAAAAATGCTATTAAAATGATGTACAAAGAAGCCTGTGGTTTTTTCCTTGTAAGAGCTAAGAACTAATAGTTTACTGTGCTGTGTTCCCCAATTTCCTGGCTTTAATGAACAAGTTGAGTGGAAGCGAAAAACATTATTTTGATGCGGTTATCTACTGTTTTGTGAGAGGTAGGCGATTATGGCCATTTTTGCCTACTGGCCATGCATGGACGGAATGGAAGAAAAGGGTAGGAAAGCCGAATCGGAGGACAGAAAGGCATATATTTCTGAAAAGTAGACAAAATTCCAAGTTTAGGAAGGGGTGATTTGCGTAGGTCAGGCAACAACTAAGTAGGGGTAAATGCCTTAGATTGGTGGAAAAGCGGGAAAATGACAGAAAAAAAGGTATGTGTTGGACATGGTTGGCTTGGTACGGCAATGGCTTCTATGAATCTTGAGAAAAGCAATGCTCCGCTACATTCCCTCGACTCTTGCAGTTAGGAAAGCACACATCTTTTGTAGTGTTTTACAAAACAAGCAATACCACAAGCCAAACACTGAGCCATGGTACACAGGAGTTTTATGCGCACGGCCTGATCAGACGCACTTAGCATGTGTAAATCAGGAAAACCAATGTGGTGAGGAACGGCAAGCATCCATTTTCTGAAAGAGCACAGGCAGACCTTTTCAAGGGTAGGTGACTTGTGCAGGTTACAAAAGTGTATGGTGCCTAAAGCAGCGACTAAATGTAGGTCACATTTGGGAAATTAAAGAGTTGTGTGACACAGGGCACCAGCAAATGGGTCAAAATGTTATTAAAACCACACAAACACAACAAATGGTATACCTTTGTGCGTTCCCACAGGTGTCCCGATGAAAACGGTACCTCAAATGTGTGGGTGCACCTAGCTGGGCGCCAAGGGGAAAGCCTAAAACACAGGTATCCCCAAGTCTGTTTCGACACCTGAATTTGACACTTACTCCAGACACGCACACCATACATATATGGGCCTCGGGTGTCCAAGCCACCAAGGAAAACGGGAAACCACATGCATTTCCGAAAAGAGGACACCCGTGGGAATCCGCAGCGATCTGCCTTGCGCAAATTGCCCCAGTTTTTATTACCCAGAACCCCCAGCAAAGACCCACATGGGAAGGGTGCCCAAGGCCAGGGATATTACCGCTGACTTTGCTGGAGCCCTGGCTGCCCTGCGTTACAGCTTCTCCCCACCAAGGAGTCTCGGCAGTGTGCCAATACCTCCCCGAAGGGAAAAGCTGTAATGCAGCCCAGCCGCAACTCCAGGACAGTTGGAGGTGATCTGCCCAGGCGGGCCATTCCCACCCACACCACCAACAATCCAGCCCCAGTCTAACCTACCCCACTGGCAGTGGGCCCTAACCATAGAATAATAAAAAACAGTACTCGCATAACGTTGCAGCTGCTCGGGTAGAAAAAGCTGTAAACAAATCAAAAAATGTGTTACCTATGGTCACACCAGCAAAATGTAGCCCTCCCCGGGGGCAGATAAGGGGGGACTGTCCTGCACTCCTCCCTGGGGTAGGGCATCCCTTCATAGGAGCAGATATCTGGTCCCAGGGAGGGCTGCATGACATGGCACCCACTCCATTGCGGGTGGAGGGGAGGGGGTCAACGCCCCATCCCATTAGAAAATTCCCCGACCCTTTGGGGTGCCCTACCGCCCCCCCATAAAAAGCGTTCCACCATTTTCACTTTTTTCCTTTGGTAACCCAACTCCCCTTGGTGCAGAGAGGCACATTGATGTGCCAATCTGGCCCCGGGGTGCCCAAATCTTACTGCCCCACCCACTGGGGGGCCTGTCCAACCATTTTTGGGGGCTCTCTCCCCCCCCTCACCCCAAATGGGTGGCGGGGGCACCTCATGCAGGCCTCCCTGGGCCTCCTACAAATGGCTGCATGAGGTACAACCCCCTCCATTTGGGGTGGGAGGGGAGATGACACAAAAATTGTGGGACAGGCCCCCCCAGTGGGTGGGGCAGTAAGGTTTGGCCTCTCCGGGGCCAGATTGGCGCACCAATGTGACCCTCTGCGCCAAGGCAAGTTTCGTAAACAAAGAAAAAAATGGAAAATGGTACACTACAGTTTAGGGCGGGCTGAGGGGCAGGTAATTTTCTAATGTAATGGGGGGGTGACCCTCTACTCCCCCCACACCAAATGCAGGGGGGCACCTCATTCAGCCCTCTCTGGGGGCAGATAAGAGGGGGGGCTTCTCATGCAGCCCTCCCTGGGGTCAGATGCACCTTCCTAGGAGCAGATCTCTGCCCCCAGGGAGGGCTACAAGGGGTACCCCCTTGGTGTGAGGGGCAGAGGGCCACCCCCCTTTTCTGTAAAATATATCCCTGGTGGCTAGTACCCCTCCACTCCCACCCAAAATTCCCCCTTTTTTTGTTTTCCTTTTCTTTTTTATTTTGCCCCCTTCCCTGGGGGCAGATGATCAGCCATCTGCCCCCGGGGGGGCTAACCTGCAGGCCTCATCCTTTGGGGGGCCTGCACACTAATTCCTGGTGCCCCCCTCACCCCCCAATTGGAGGGGGGGCCACCTCATGTACTCCTGCCTGGGGGCATAAATCTGCCCCCAGGGAGGGCTACAAGGGGTGGCCCCCCTTTCCACTTGGTGTGGGAGGGGGAGGGCCACCACCATTTCAGGGAGGCCAAAAAATATCCCCGCCCCCCGCCCCCGCCCCATTGCTTTCCGTTTTTTTAATTTTATTTTTTTGCCCCCTTCCCTGGGGGCAGATGATTAGCCATCTGCCCCCAGGGTTGTACACATATGTGCTCCCATGCTTTGGGGGCCGGGGGGGGGGCAGGGGCTTACTGTAAGCAGCCCCCACCTTCCCCCCCGCATTCAAAGACATCCCTGGTGTCTAGTGTGCATTGCTGCCCGCGCATCGAGCGCCCTGCGCCAGATCTGCGGGCAACAATTCTGTCACACAAGGTGTTGTTGAAAAGGGGAGAATCTCCCCTTTCCAACGACACCTTGCCCGAAAAAATCCCTGGTGGCTAGGGCCCCCAAACCCCCTTCCCATCACGTATTTGTTTTTTTTGTTTTTTGTTTTTTTTTATGCCCCCACCCCTGGGGGCAGATGGTCACCTGTCTACCCCCAGGGGTCTTTATATATGTGCCCCCATGCTTTCGGGCCGGGGGGAGAGGGGCTGCTTACTGTAAGCAGCCCCCCCCACGTCACAAACGTTTCCCTGGTGGTCTAGTGGGCATTGCTGCCCGGGCATCGAGCGCCCTGCGCCCGTTCCGCGGGCAGCAATGCAGTCACACAGGTTGTCATTGGAAAGGGGAGAATCTCCCCTTTCCAACAACACCTCCCCCGATCTCCGTCTTGAAATACAACCGGAGATCGAGGGGGAGAAAGGTGAACACTCACCTTCTGTTTTCACCGCAGCAGCCCGAAATGGCTGCTGCGGTGAAAATTACTTTCAGTTTCACGCCGACGTGCTTTACGCACGCCGACGTGAAACTGAAGGTAATCCTGCCCCCTGGCAGTGAGGGGGGACCTCCCCCTCACATAGCCCGGGGGTTGGATTACAGTTTTGTTTGATCTCTGCTTTGCAGGGATCACACAAAACAAGGTGCCAAAAAGGACGAGATATCTCGTCCATGGCACTAAAGAGGTTAAGGATTTCAATCGGGCAACACACACCTTGGTCTCATCCTAGTATGTAGCGCACAACTGAGGCCTTTCTCTTTATTTTATGCAGATTCAATTTGAGATGGTACACAATTTGTTGCACGCCCCCCCTTTTTTAAAAAAAATATCCTGTGTCACAATGGACCATGAACTAGGCTGGTTGGTGAAAATGCAATATTTTATTTACTGTAAGATTCAAAGGAATCATACAATTTTAATATGGGCCAGCAATCCTCAATCGGGTGATAATTACAATGAAAATGGAAGCAATGTACTTGGTTAACTTCTCCTAGAACATATACAAAGCACAAGTGAATAGGAGCACTTTTTGAATTAGAATAGATGGTACCCAAGGTAAGGTTTCCCCCTGCAATGTCCCCTCAACCCCCAATTATTCAGATTCGGAGTGGATAGAAAGAAGCAGCAAGTAATCGGGAATAAGGGGCAGAAAACAGAATCAAAATCCGAAAACAGAATGAGAGGCAAAAACCCTCTCTTTAAACCCTTTGCAAAGGCATGAAATCACACTCAGAAATGGACAAATAAATAATGTGTGGTTAAATGTGTGAGGCAAATATGAATTCTCTCAAGGAATGCAGAAACACTAGCAATCACAATGCAATGGATCAACAAGAAACATACAATTTAAAAAATGAGTGGAAAGTTAGAACATGCTGCAGCCGAATGACACTTTGGAAAGTTGCAATTTTCTCAATTCCCGTTTAAAATAACCCAAAGTTTTTTATAAAAACGTGTGAAATACTGAACATCGCAATGCGGTTTTTGGTCTAGGGACAGATGTATATCACAGGGACAATATCAAAGTGAAATAATGGGGGCAGCTGATGATTTGGATGAGATTTTCGGGGGGTGGAATGGGGTTCAGTTTTAGGAAAAATAGAGCAGTTAAAATGAAGACTTTGGTTTGGAAAGAAAGGCAAATGTTAATTAAACTAAATTATCTAGACCATATTGTTAAAGAGGAACGCAGTAAGCTCCAAGGTTGATTCGCGAGGTCACCCTTGTCACCCCAGCGCTCAACCTTAACTGGAAATTAGTTTGATTACTCAAAATATGTCTGAGGGCTTAAGATTAACACCAGACAGAAATGAAAAGGGAGATGGCGCTAGCGCTTAGAATTATCCGTGCACCCTGTCCTTGATTTCTTTCTAACAGTTTTAACAAGTTACCAGGGTATAAATAGGATTGCTTAGAGAGTGTAATACAGACAAAAGGGTAAAGGTGGAGAGACTGCGTTTCTCTGTGATGGGGAGATACTCGCGTTCCATGCTTAGGTTTGGAATTTTGGAACAGCCAACTGGCTCTGGTCACTGCACGGCGGGCACACCTTAGAGCAAACAGCTGGGCATTTCTGGTCACCGGATGGCAGGGTTGCAGCAGGCATGCAGTTAGTGGGCAGCAAGCTGGTCTGATTTCAGGATGAAAAAGGTACTCCAACTTTTCGCTTTTTTATGGGATTTTAGTGGGGTTTCTCTGGCTCAATGGCCTTGCTGGGACAGGATCAGCATTGCTTTGGCCTTGCTGGAGTAGGGTCAGCAATGCTTTGGCCTTGTAGTGAAATCTGGAATCAGCAAGATGAATGGAGCAGATCAGAAACGCTGCTGCAGGAAATTCAGGAGAGAGTGTCTGGAGCTCTGTCAACCACTCTTATTTATAGGGCATGGTGGCATCACAGAAGTATTGGTGGGCAGAACTGAGCTAGGCCTACCTCCAAGAAGCGGATCAGACAATCAATGTTGGTTGCCTCTCGAGGAGTCCCTGTTTATGAGGTTGCATTTTATGAGGTAAAAAGCCACCCCAGTCCTTTTTGCCGAAAATCAGTCATAACCTAACTTACACATTTATACATTTGTGGCACTTTAACAAACCACACGGGCAGATTACATATTGTATGTAGCGCATAGCAGTCCAATCCTCACGGTTGCGGGACCTTGTTTTGCCCTTCTACCAGTTTTTTACGCTTTTCAGTGAGAATTATATTACTTAAAATTCTATAACTTTATACATGGGTTTGGATTATCATTAGGCATGTAAGTATTAAATTTCACAATGGCATCATGGATATTTTCCTTAACACTCAATTCTCTGCCATTTCTATTCCACATGTCAGTGAAGTCTGTCTTAAATGAAAGCCCATAAAATCATATTTAAACTGTTAACTTTTCACATTTTTCCAAGGTCCTGTGGCAAAGATAATATTCTTACAAGTTTTATTTATAAAGTCTTGGGAAACAAATGTTCAGTATTGTTGCCCATATACGGGCATAGCTTCCAAGCTACCCCCCTAAATCTAGGGTTTGTCATGGAGTTTTTCTTTGAAGCTTCTTGTAGAAGTCACAGGTAGGTGTGATTTTCTTTTTCGCACATCCGTGTCCTAGAAGTTCCATTGTAAGGTGGCTCAGCCCAGACCCAAGTCTGATTAGTATGTGACGTTTCTTTGTCCTGGTCAGTCAAAGTTTTCCAACCTAGCAATTATCAGCCAGGTATCCTGGAGGTTTATGGTGGTTTCCTTTGGGGGAAGCCTTAGCTCTGACGAACTGGAATAACCTGTTTTGGGAGCTTGCAAAATCCAGCCAATGCAGTTTAACAGTTTTATTTCCAATTTGTATTTGTTTTATTTGTAACGTGCACCGTCCGGCCCGGAGGCATCAGGGCGCAACTCGTACAGGGTTACATAAAGGGACATAGATATATACAAACTTTGATACAGGACGAGTAAATGTACATAGTATTAGGAGCATACAGCAATATACATAATTACAGAGTAGAGATTAGAACAGATATTTACTGGGACAGGGCTCCCAGGTTCATATGAGATCTGAATTTCAGGGCTGATTGAAGAGCCAGGATTTCGTTTTGGATTTGAAGGCACTGAAGCAGTCTTCAGATCTGATGGTGAGGGGGGGCATTCCAGAGTTTGGACGCAAGGACGGGGAAGCTTGAGCCGCCCGCTTTTTGCAGTTTGAACCTAGGGATAGTTAAGCAGTGGGTCTGGGCGGATCTTTGGGGACGGGTGGGTGCGTGGTGAGATATACGGCTGCAGAGATAAAGGGGGGCTTGGTTAGCTAGACATTTGTGTGTAAGGCCTAGGGCTTTCAGTGAAATTCTCTGTTTGACAGGTAGCCAGTGTAGATTAGATCTAGATTCAGAGATGTGGTGGTTGCGCGGGATACTATACAGGCATACCATACGTGGACCAATCATGGACCACAGTGGTCCCAGGCATTCACAGCACCTCAGACTCTCTAATACCCAAGATGTGTATTGGAACCAGATGTCCCAGCCCACATCCGTGAGGCACACACACAAGGCATGCAGAAACCTGTGAAAGCTTGGTGCTTTGCAGGAAAATGCATGCCCAAATAAGGACTGACCCGGGTCGGCTTGACCTGGGGAAGGTGAAGGGGCAAGATGGCCAAAAGACAGGAAAGAACCTCGTGGCATGGCCATTTTGGAGCTAGGTCACCTAACCGTGCCAAATGCGTTAATCGCGGTTTACTTGGCAAGAAAGGGTTAAGAATATGCGAAATGATAAGCTACCACCAGCCCTGTCCAAGGCACATCTGCACTTCTCCTGAAAAATCCTTTGAGAGTATCTAGGGCCTTTGGAAATGACTAGACCCAAGTGCACTGTACTGTAAGGTACATTGTACACTTGTTACATGTTGCAGAAAAGTTCTAACACTGGAAAGGACTAAGGGAAAAAAAGTTTCTGAGTACTGACTGTCTTAAGGGCATGTCAGTTTCCCCGTAAAAAGTGAGCGATGGGCCCAGAGGAGTGCAGCAGGAGGCTGGGCTCCTCTGGTAAAGTCAGACTATGGTGTTTAGACATCAGCAAAAAGTTGGGGGTACACAACTGGATGGAAAATTACACATAAAATGCAAATCTGTCCTCACAGTTACTGCCAAGCTGAGTCAGGAAATATCACCAGCTTAATCTAGGTAATTAGGAGGTCAATTGAGGGCCGTGTAATGTGAGTGGTACTATGCAGCACAGATTAGATAATTCAGTTTATTGAACAATGAAAAGTTAAACGTGCATGTACCACTGTGTTTGTATTTCTCCAGGTTTTTCTGCAAGTTGTGGGATGTATTTACCCACTGAGCAGTACTTCCCCCACATCACTAAGCTGCACTTCAGCAGAACCAGCAAAATGGCTGCGCTGGCTCCTGTGTGAGCACCATTGCACACAAACTGCTTTTTGCAGCGACAAAAGAATGGCCGCACTGTTTTGCCAAGAGCCATTGGGCAAGATGCAAAAGGGAGCACCCCCAGAAAGGCTGCTAGAGTGTGTTCTTGTTTGTCTTAAAGAAATGGAGTGAAAAAGCAGCGCTGTTTTGCTGCAGGCCCAAAATTCCCATTGAAAAAGGGAATATTTCAGCTTTAAAATGATGCCGCTCTGATGGTATTCGTCCATGTTCTTCATCAAGACCCTGTCACGCCCAGCCATATTCACATTGTGCTCCATCAGAAAAGAGCCTTATTCCTGAAAGACAGGCTGAGCCAGCCAAACCTGGGAAAAATCAACAAAAGCTTTCCTTCAGCTACACAGGAAACGCTTAGATTTTGCTAAAAAATCAAAAAAATTACTGCTTGAAAAGAAAATCATAGCTTTCTGTGCACATGTCAATTTCATGAAGACTTTTGCCGCGTACACACTTGTGTAAAACATGCTGACTACAGCTACAAAACCATGTGGGAATCCAGATGGAAGAGCAAAACCGCATTTGAAAGGAATATGCCAGCTTTCACCACATGGGTCAGAATGGTCTTTTACAAACAAGAGGAAAAAAAATGCCTGTTTTAAAAAGTACAATGCTGAATGAAAGCTTGTCCGTGCCGAGCAATGTAAAGGGGTTTGTTGCTGGGGAAACATATATGGGTTGTTTTATTCAAGAGGCTTGTTTTGATTAAGTATTTCAAAATTGGGTACTCCCAGTTTTTTGTTATCGGGGGGACGACGCTATCAATGGGAGACTGATACGCTGAAAGCAAAGGATAATAGGTCGCCTACCCCTACCTTAAGACCCTGAGTCACACCAGGTTAGAACCAAGGTAATCTCATGTTATTTTAGGATTACTCATACCACACGTGATTATCAAAAATGTTTTCTTTTTATTGTTCAGACAACACATGTCTAAAATAAAACGGGCGTGCAAGCGCCTAAATCTGTAAAAACACACTGTGCTAGTCACTTAAAATCTAGCTGGTGTAGACACACCAGACCTTTCAAAATGCCAAATTACATGGAGAAAGGTAACGGGAAAAACAGTGTATATTACTGTAAGCGTGGACACATGTAGTTTCAGGGAAGAATCAAGATATATTAGAGTCTCCCAACTGTGATGTATGCCTCAAAGGTTTTTTGACCAGAGCGGGTCTGCTAGTTCTGTGCTTTATTTATTAACCGCTCTGTGCTGATTTACCTGCGTTGATGTAGGGTGACTGAGAGTTGCTTAATACATATCAGCTACCCTTTTTGCAATTTACTGAAAATGAGAGATGGGAATCAAGAAAGTGGAAAAAGTTCCTATTAGCAAGTCGACATATGTTTCGGCCTTTCTGACTCATACGGAACTCTCTTGGTGCCGTTGGTTCTGATGGTAATAGTGGCCGTCTTCAGGACAAACAATTTTGTTGTTTTCAGTAATAGATACTTTCCCATTAATAGAACATCTTAGTGTTTCTCAATTTCTTTGGGACGTATATGGTAACTTTATCAGCATTTTCATCCGGCTCCTAAACGGATGCCACTCATTCAATTTATTTTCTTGCACTGTATCTTTAGTGGTTTAAACTTGTGACGAACTGGTGAAGGCAAAAAACTCCACTCAGCGTGGTTCACGGTGGTGCTGTGTTCACACTGTTGGCACTTTCATCTGTTGATATGGATGAGCAGAGGTTCCAGAAGGGGGCCATTCGAACTCCTTGCGCTCGTGTAAATCAGGAGTGTGCTGTTTCACCGGAAAACACTAAGATGTTCTATTAATGGGAAAGTATCTATTACTGAAAATAACAAATTTGTTTCTGTCCTGAAGACGGCCACTATTACCATCGGAACCAACGGCACCAAGAGAGAGTTCCCTATGAGTCAGAAAGGCCGAAACATATGTCGACTTGCTAATAGGAACTTTTTCACTTTCTTGATTCTCATTTTCAGTAAATTGCAAAAAGGGTAGCTGATATGTATTAAGCAACTCTGTCACCCTACATCAATGCAGGTAAATCAGCACAGAGCGGTTAATAAATAAAGCACAGAACTAGCAGACCCACTCTGGTCAAAAAAACTTTGAGGCATACATCACAGTTGGGAGACTCTAATATATCTTGATTCTTCCCTGAAACTACATGTGTCCACGCTTACAGTAATATACACTGTTTATCCTGTTACCTTTCTCCATGTAATTTGGCATTTTGAAAGGTCTGGTGTCTATACACCAGCTAGATTGTAAGTGACTAGCACAGTGTGTTTTTACAGATTTAGGCGCTTGCACGCCTGTTTTATTTTAGGCATGTGTTGTCTGAACAATAAAAAGAAAACATTTTTGATAATAACGTGTGGTATGAGTAATCCTAAAATTACATGAGATTACCTTGGATCTAACCTGGTGTGACTCAGTGTCTTAAGGTAGGGGTAGGCGACCTATTATCCTTTGCTTGTTTTGATTAAGGACAAAATAATTGAACCTGTCTACTGTTAATTTTGCACTGCTCTACCTAAAATTGAACCTGCCTACTGTTGATTCTGCACTGCTCTAGCTAAATCGAACCTGCCTCTAGCCATAGGGAACTTGCCTACTGCTAATCTGCCTCTAGCCATAGGGTATCTGCCTACTGCTAATCTGCCTCCACTGCACTCTTAAGCCTATGTATTGGGTCATACTTACTGTGATGAAGTGTCAGTGTGCTCCCTCCTCCGGGTGTGACGCATCTTGACGCTTCTCCCCCTAGGCGCCCCCCCCCCCCCAACCATGCTCCTCAGGGCGCTCCTTATACTGCTTCACGTTTTGCCTTTTGAAGCAGCAATCACCACCCAGCTACGCACATGTCTCACACGGCCTACACACCATCAGCCATCTGACACACTGATTCTCCCAAGCCCTGTCCTCCCGACTCTGCGCAGTACGACCCCCCCACAATGGACACTATGACGCCCATCACAGGTCGCCATCACTTCCAAACTGACACTAACCCATACTTCAACGACCCAGCCCTTTTGCTGGAACACTTTGCAAGTAAACCTACTCCGAATCAGCCGTGCTCTCTATCCCTCAGAAACATAAGATTAGGTACTAGATTCCGCATACGCCCCACCCGCAATAACACCTCTAAGCAATCACGACACGGTCCACCGGACTCACCCACCACACCTACCAACAGCCCTCTACAGAGGTTAAATTGCCGGTTATAAAGGTCGCTCTTATCAACGTCAGATCCCTCCCAGCGCACGCACTAGATCTAGCAGACCTCATAACATCATCAGATCTTGACTTCATTGCCATAGCTGAGACTTGGCTACATGCCGCATCCGGCCCCTGCATATCCCTGGCCCTACCACCCGGCTTCGGTATCATGAGATGTGACCGCACCTCTGCTCCCCACACCAGAGGCGGTGGCCTGGCCATCATCCACAAAACCACTCTGGATTTAAGAGTATTGACCAACACTAAACTTGAGTCCTCAGAACTACTATCAGTCAAACTCGTACTAACTCCCAATCAAACAGCCACCCTCCACCTAATCTACAGGCCCCCTGGCCCTGCACCTTCCTTTGTCGGCGAAATCTCCACCCTCCTCCTTGACAATGCAAAAACGAACTCACAAATTATTATCCTACGAGACCTCAACTTGGAACTCGGCGACCCCAAAGATCCTATTGCACTGGATTTGGAAAATGCCCTCCAACTCTGGCTTCACCCTGCACATCCATGAGCCCACACATTCTAAAGGCAGGACCCTTGATTGGCTAGCCAGCTCGAACTGCAATATGAAGGTCCTTGCCAATACCCCTTGCTTATGGTCAGACCACCACATCATCACCTTCAATATTGAAGCCTCCCCACGTATCCCAACTCTGATAGCACCTGCCCTCCCTACCAGAAACAAAAAGGACATAACCAAGGAGAAACTTCTCCCTCTGCTACTCCCTTCGCTTAAAATGGCTACTGACTCCTGCAATGACCCCACTACCCTAGTTGACGTTTATAACTGTAGTATGATCTCAGCTATAGACTCTGTTGCCCCCATCAAGCTGAGGAAAGCTAAACCACGGGCACACCTTAACTCCTGGTTCACTCCACAGTTAAGAGTACTCCGTAAAACCAAAAAGTGCACCGAAAATCATTGGAAAAGTCACCCCTCCGATGCGCACAAAGACGGCTTCTTCCTGGCATCACTTACCTACAAAGCAGCCATTATAGAGGCGAAAAAGAGTCCCTCAATAACCGCATCCTGCAAGCAGAATCCAGTTTCAAGGAACTCTTTAAGATCCTAAAAGAACTCGAAACTCCAGCTACCCCCCGTGACACCTGCATTAAGGATAGTAAATGGTGTGCTAACATTCAGGCAGCGTTACAGAATAAAATCACTATGCTACAATCTAAAATCATTACTAAACAAGACAGCCTGAAACTTGACAATCGTTCTCCTACCCCGGCTGGGGCCCCCTCCCCTGACCTGCCTAATCTCAAACGGTTTGCCTTCTCACTACTGTGGAGGTGGAAAACATTATCTTGAGGATCAAACCGTCCAACTGCCTGGGCGATCCCTGCCTTGCCCCCATCATTAAGGAATATGCCCACGATTTGGCCCCATTTATCACTTCCTTCATCAACGCCTCCTTTAAAACAGGAACTGTCCCAGACAACCTTAAGAACGCATGGGTTATCCCCCTGCTCAAAAAACCCTCCGTAGACCCAAGCATACCCACCAACTACCGACCCATAACTACCGTCCCGTTCCTGCTGAAAATTCTAGAACGTGCTGCTTACCTACAAATCCAAGAGTATTTGTAAGCAAATAATCTTCTTGGTCTTAGACAATCTGGTTTCCGCCCTAGACATGGAACAGAGACAGCTCTACTAGACTTAAAAACTCAAATTGAAGTGTTAAAGGACAAGGGCAAACTAGCCTTATTACTTCTACTCGACCTCTCTGCGGCATTCGATCTGGTCAATCACCAAATTTTATGCAAGCATCTCCACTCTGCCGCCCACTTCTCTCCGTCGGCTACGGCCTGGATCAAATCATTCCTGAGTAATAGATCTATGCTGGTCTTTTCTCATTCCGCAGCTGCAGACCCCTCACCTATTCACTGTGGCGTCCCCCAGGGTTCTTGCGTGTCGCCAACACTTTATAATGTCTTTACAAAACCGCTCTTTGATGTACTTCACTATCTGGGTGTCTCCTATACGAATTACGCTGACGACACCCAGATACTCATCCTCATCACTGGAGACTACTTAGCTGACACCAAGGCCCTGAATGACATCTACTTGGTCATCCAAGCCTGGATGGCACAACACCAGTTATGCCTCAACGATGACAAGACTGAGCTCCTCATCCTGGGCACTACGCAACACCTTAGTAAACTTGAGCCATCCTACCAGTCGTTTATCATCGATGGCAACACCATCCAAGTCTCGAAAGACACTAAAACTTTAGGCTTCTACCTTGACGCCACTCTAACCCTATCCCGACAAACAAATGCAGTCAGATCTGCCTCAGCATACACCTGCAAAGTCATTGCAGCCTGCAGGCCTTTCTTGACCACCCCAAACACGGTCACACTGGCCAGAACCCTCATGATGTCCAAAATCGACTATGGCTGCGCCCTCTACCTAGGAACCAGCCAAGAGAATCTGAATAAATTACAGCAGATCTCCCATTGTGGCCTCTTTGTTTTGGCGCAAAGGAGATTCTGGATAAGAGAAGGCCCCAACACCCATACCGTGTCAATCTCTGGAGTTATCACTGAACAAAGGATGGGATCCAAGTATCCTGAAACTAAGAAGCCGAGTCGAGGAACCGCTGGTGACCTGCTGGAAGGTTTTCCTCCTTGAGCCCGATGTCGTCCCGTGGGACCCCTCTGCATCTGGTCGTCCTACAAGGTCTGCCAAGAAACTGTGACCACTGCAATAGTGGGACCAACTATTCTCGTCACCTTCATCAAACCCTGCAAGTAAGACTTCTCGGAAGTGTCCCCGGGCCAACCAGTGGGCTGACCAGCTTACGCAGAGTATTTGCTCTGAAACCGCCACCGCTTCGAGGAGACACTCGAAACTCGGTACGTCGCTAGCTCTGTGTTCACGACACTCTCGCACTGAATTTCGTACACTTGGCGTTCCCAGGTCTGGAGTAAAGTGAGTGCGCCCGAACGGGAGTAAACGCGGTTACCGCATCGCCCAGCCGTGGTGACGTACTTTGCCACTGAAGCCTGCTACAGTGAAACCGGCCTGATCATCGACCAGGAGCAGAGAAATCGCAACTGTCATGTTTGGGAATCGCTGCTGTATCTTTGTCGCTGAAAGCCGCAGAGCCACCTAATTGCTGCACCATAACCTGCAGCTGAAGTGGACTTGACTGCCATAGTTTGGTCGAGAGTGCGCTGGGGGTTGGTGAGTAATTGCAACCCTAACCGGTGGCCCCTAGCGCCTCCATCCATTTTTATGCACGAGTGGCCCCTGAGGCCCCTCTCCTTTCCACTGCTAGTGCGAACTAGCAAACTATTCCCAACTCTTGAAATCGACTCTGCCTTAGAGTGGAGGCCCTCCTCGAATAGTGAGAACCTATTCTTCATCACCTTACCCACCTTCCTGAGCTGCTACAGACCCTTGAAGAGATCCCGTTTCGCCCATCTGCATTACCGCATGCGCCAGCGTTGCAAGTACATTTGAGCAATAGGCTCCACTCTTCTTGGGGATTGGACTGCCTCTTAGTCTTTGGTCCCTTCTGCATCCAACACACTCCTAACTATTTGCACTGCCCGTTTCCTTCTCCTTTTAGGTTGAGGACCCATTTTGTGCATTAACCCTTTAGACCCCATTGATCTTGTATATATGTATTTAGATAGGATAGTGTTGGCTAAAAAGTATTACTGTGTGTTGAAACTCAAAGGCCTTGAAATACATGTATTTGTATTTTTAAAATATATACACCTGCCTGGGAGTGACTTGTAAGTGTCATTTGCTATGTGTGCTCATTGAGGTCTTTCAGTCACCCTCCACCCCTCCTGAGACCTAGTCTTGACTGCCGCCAAGCTACCTTGATTGGTCTGGCTTGTCCAGAAGGTTACCCTGTCCAAGAAACTAGGCTGGCCTTTTGAACCTCTGCCCATCAGGTCAGAGTTCAGGAATCCGTCTCAACAGTGACCCAGGGTCATTCACAGCGAAGGTCGCTCGAGACCTTTGCCGCTCTTCTAAAGATTACCAACCGGAGAGAGAGACGGCCCTGGCAGATAGCCTTCTGCTCCCTCTGTCAGTGAGTGCAAGAATCCCCAGCAACTCTGCCTCAAACCCTTTTCATAAAGCCCTCTGTCACTCAAGAGCACCTCCCTTTATCATCCCACTAAAACTTCATGTGATTTCCTCTGTGCCTCTTAGCTGAAAAAAAACACACTGCATTGCTGAATATAACTTGCTACATTTCTTCCTGCCCCACAACTATGCCATGATTTTAGTTTAACGGATCTTCACATTCCTCAGCTTACAACACAGATCTAGCCTGAACGTTTAAATCCTTTTCTTTTCCATTTTCAGGGCATCATGTGTTTCGCTCAATCTGCATCCAGTTTATTTCATGGACTAATTTGCACTAAATATTATTATGGGAATCCGTTGCATGTTAAATGGGGATGGGTTAATTAATATATTAGTTTCATGTTGGTATTATTCTTTTAGTGCAACTCAGCTCATTAAAGCGCTTAGAGTGTAATCTTGAGCACAAATATATCTTAATGTCATCCAAAAACCAACCTCTTGCAACTGGTAATATTCATGCACAAGAAAATTATGTGTAGGAGATTTCTGTTTGTTTGTAAAAATCTTTTTTAATGTTTTTTTTTTCCCTTGATCACTATCTTTTCTTCTTTTAATTGGTTCTTTTTTTTTGGGGGGGTGGGAGAATTCTTTTGTAGCTTTAAAAAAAAAATAATAAAGAAAAACATTGTCACTTTTACTAAAAAACATAAGTCCATCAAACTGTGCCATTGGCCTCAGGCGGATGTATAAACCAGTAAACATCCATTTGAGATAAAACTCAGTTTGTAAAAATATTTAGTCTTTGTAAATAATTTTAAAAACGCACAGGAAACCGTTCTTGGTGAAATGAGCCTCCATCTTGGGACTTCTTTGGGGGGTCCTCATCTTCACGTCTTTTTCGGGGTCATCATCTTCATCCCCTTCTTCGGTCCAGGGCGGTTTTCCAGGGGACTCCAGTCCAGTGGTATCCTCCAGGGATCCAACGCTGATGGGGGGGGGGGGTATCATTTTTCTAGAATAAAAAGAAAAGACAACTTGCAAATCAAGCACATCAAACATTTTACTTTCTCACTGGGATATCTGAAATCAAATTCAGTTATGCACTCCAATGCAGATTATTCCAAAAAACATATACATCCAAGACATGTATTTATGACGAACTGAAAATGACATGAATCAAGCACACTAATATCATATGGTATTTTTCAGTACAGTCTCAAACACAATACTCCTTTCTCTTAGTTACTTTCATTTTTGTTCACTAACTTGACATGTTTTTTCTTTTATTGTGTTTACCTCTGTAAATCTCGTTTTGACATCTTCGCACTATTTCCACCTGCTATGGTAATTCTATTTAATAGGTAAGTGCTTTACTTTTTCACTCTCTGCTAGTCTCAACTTGTCTTTTAACTTCATGTTTCGGGTGAAGGGGCTTAATTTGATTAACATGGCCAAATTGTTGCACTGTTAATTCTCCCTCCTTTTTAGCAATCCTGTAGACCACAGGTGGAACCTTATCTACAATTCTATTTGGCCTTTGCCATGCTGCATGGAGTTTTTATAAACTTATATACCTGGTCTCCTATTTCATATTCTCTCACAGATGCCTTCCTATCATGTCTTTGCACCGACAGCTGCCTTTTCCAAATTTCTCTGCGCAATTGCAAATGCATATTGCAAGTACTTTCTCAATTTGTCCACTATTCATGAATTTTGGACGCATATATAAGCACCCGTTCTTTTGTTCTGTAAAGTGTTGTTGCAAAGCCATTTTTCTTCCTGTCAAGATTTCATCGGTGCTGGGATTTGTTGATTTAGAGGCTGTCGACCTGAGAGCATTAGTACCAATGAAATCCGCAAATCCCAACTAGATCCTGCTTCAGCTACAAACCTTTTCAAAACATCAACTATCGATCTGTTACACCGTTTGACTCACCCCCTGAAGAGGTGGGCCATGAGTGCTACACAGGATGCATGGAGGAAAAGAGGGTTGATTGGATGGGGTGATGAATGGAGGGAGTGCACCATGAAGTAGGACATTGATGGATGGATGAATGGTTGTTTGTTTTAGGCTTGAGTAGCGGGGTATGAAGGCTCTTCTTAATTCTCTTTTTAAATACTAATCAAGATCTGAGAGTCCTACAGCTGTGGTTTGCACGTTTCCTAGGACGGCAGTGGAACGCTCTGGGTCAAGGTTCCTTTGCATGTCAATGGAAGGCTCTCTGAAGAGATTTTATATGATGGCAATGGAATGCTCTGGGTCGAGGTTCCATTGGATGGCAATGGAATGCTCTGGGTAGAGGTTCTATTGGATGGCAATGGAATACTCTGGGTCGATGGCAGATGGCAATAGAATGATCATAGACTGAAAATTGGACTTTGCTTCTCGTTAATCCTTTTTATTTTCTTTAAAGATTTGACTTGGTGAAGTATGAAAACTTGTTAAGAATGGCACCTCCAGCGAAAAGTGCTTAGCATGCTCTCTAGAATCACCTCCCTGGCGCTGTGCCCAAAGAGGTGAACACGCCTGCAAGCAGGAACCACACCCTGGGTCTCGGCTCAGCTGACTTACGAAGGGTAGAAGGAGTAAGGTAACTACGAATGTTGGAGGTGGAACAGTGGTGGGCTTGGAAAGGGTGTTTCAAGTCTGGAGGTAGCAGAGAGCTGGAGAACGAGTATGGTCTCCAGAGATGCAGCAGGTGGGGCGAGATCCTGCTTGGGCTCTTTGCACGTGGTTCTAGTAAGCACTACACACTGCACAGTCGGCTTCAGAACACAAGCTTTTTATTCAGAGCGGATTGGAAGGAGCTAAAAGTAGCTCCTGGATACAGGATGTCGACCAGCAAGTAGGCATGGCGTGTGGGAATCCTTCAACACGAGATGGTGTCGTTGTCGCCCATAACACCCAGGCCTTTAGCACATTCTACTTTCATGCATGTCCAAGAAGAATCCAAAGGTAGTGATGCGAGAATGAAGGGACGAACTCTCAACTTACTGCTCGCTATTCTGCCTGTGTCGAGCACCAGGAGGGGGCGGGGGTGGGGTTCTCTCAGTTCCCAAATGACAGTGACTTGTAAGTCAACATTAGAATTGTGATGGCATCCCAAGTGGCCAACACAGGTGTTGCCTTGCTTATCGTATAGTAGGTTCAACCATTACCTTGTGTCAACCTGTCTCTTCTAAGCTTCAACCCCGAGTCTTGTAACTCCCAGTTACGCCTATCCCTGCCAATCAGGCTAAAAGAAATTAGTCTATATTTGGAATGTAAATATATTGTAGTGTTCTCCTGGCAAGCGCAGTTCCACATGCCCACGATGTTCGGGTGTGCCTCCTTGTGTAAAGCACTGTATTTATTTTTTTTAAAAAATTCTTTTGATTTTATGCAAACAAAACAACAAAAACCAAACAAGCAGCATAATCATAATAGTTCAGTTACACATCAAGTTATCGTAAGCACTGCTCCCATTATCCCTCTCTCCCCCCGTGAGCCTATTTGTCAATCCCTTTCAATGTTTGGCACGTGCGGCCGGGTTTCGTTCTCTTCGGAGTCTGTTGGATCTGGTATTACTCCAAACAATTCTGTTATTAGCGTTTTCCAAGCCAACAGGGTACCCGCCTCCCCTTCATCAGCCCGGCTACTCGCTTCTTGCCATGCCACCGTTTCAGCCTCCGCCCATTTCTGCAAGTCCTTCCACCATACATCCACCTTAGGTTTGTGGCATTTCTTCCACCCCATGGCGATACAGCGTTTGGCAAGCACATATGCCAGATTTCTCAGTTTCTCAATATGCTTGAGCTTCCGTGGCCTAGGGAACCCGCCCAGTAAGCAGGCCCAGGCCGTGTCTGTGACAAGAGAAACCCCTTTATCAGCCAGTTTCTGTGCCACTTCTCCCCAGTAGCACCTGATAATCGGGCACGACCAAAACATATGTGTCATGTCAGCGTTTTCTAGGTTACATTTAGGACACACTTGTATTCCAGCGTTTCGGAACTTGGATATCCTCAAGGGGGTCATGTATGCCCTGTGCGTTACATACAGCTGTATTTGTTTTAATCTGGCATTTCTAGACACTTTTTTGTGGTAACCCAGGGCACGCTCCCATACCCCGTCCTCCATCGGGGCCCCCACTTCCACCGCCCAGTCCAGCCTCAGATGTGTTAAATCTTTCACCGCCTTAGCCATCACCATCTCATACAGTCTCGAGATCTCATTACCCCCTTAGGACATATCATATATTGTTTCCAAAACTGCATCTGGTTCTTCTATCAAAACTGTCTCTGGCCAGGTATTCTTAATCATCCGTACCAATCTAATGTACGTGACATATTGGCCCGTGTGTAGCCCCGCTTCTTCGTTGAGTTCTCTAAACTCCTTAATGGATCCCTCTTGCCAAACATCGGCTAGCGTTGCCAGCCCCACTGATTCCCAGTAGGTCCTAACAATCGCCCTCAACTGATCATCCCCTCCTGTCGGAGCAACCAGCGGTATCTGCGGGAGGCACGGGCACGGGACTTCCATCAAACGACAAGCCCTACGCCAAATTTTCCATCCAAGCCTCAACATCGCAGGACGCCCCCTCATTTCAGTTTCGGACAGCCAAATCATTTCTTTCAAATAAAACGGGGCGCAGTCCTGTCCAAGCACCCTATGCTCAGGGGTCACTTCATCAGAAAGCCACTTGGCCACATACTGTAACTGTCCCGCCAAGTAATAAACCTCAAAATCGGGCAGTCTGATACCTCCTTTTTCATAAAAGTTCTGCAGTTTCCAAAACGCCACTCTATTTCGGGTACCGTGCCACAGGAAGTCCCTACACATGCTATTCAATTTGCTGAAAAACTTCTTGGGTTTTATGTATGGGATATTACTGAAGTAGTGGGATATTACTGAAGTAGTGCAGGAGCCTGGGCAGAACTACCATCTTAAGCATGGCCCCCCGCCCCATCATCGCCAAGGGCAAACTTGCCCAGAACTGCATGCTGTTTCTAATTTTCTCAACGGCTACTTCCGTATTGTCTGTGTTCTTCTTGCACCGTGTGATATACATCTACGCCCAAATAGCGAAAAGAGCTAGTTGCCCATGGTACCTGTAGCACCGGTAGTCCTTCTACAGGGATCCCCTTATAGCTACCTACCTAGCGGGAATATGACAGACTTTTGGGGGTTCACCGAGATGCCCTAAACTTCTGCGTACCTTTCCATCACTTCAAGTATGTATAAGAGATTTTCTTCTGGGTATTGCAGGTACAGTAACAGATCATCCGTGTACAAGGATATCAAGTGTCGTTCCCCTCCTACCTCAATGCCAATCGCATCATACTGTGCCCTAATGCATATTGCCAGAAGCTCCAGGGCCAAGATATAAAGCATCGGGGACCAGGGGCACCCTTTTCTGGTGCCCCTGCTAAGTTGCCATCTCTCGGATATCACTGCTCCAGTTCGGACCCTGGCAAGCGGCTCGCTATACAACATCTTGGCCCACCTGATATAGCCCGGTCCCATTCCATACCCTTCCAAAGCAGCCAATAGCCATGACCACTTGACCGAGTCAAAAGCTTTAACTGCATCTAGAGACACTATCGCCATCTCACCCTCGTTCTTACTACCCCATTCGACCACCCGGTGAAGCCGCCTATGATTGTGTGTTATGTTTCTGCTAGGGACATAACCCGTTTGGTCAGGATGTATGAGTCTACCAATCACTTTCTGCAATCGATTTGCTAGGACAGCCGTGAGAATCTTGCTGTCCTGATTCAGCATCGACAGAGGCCTGTAGGAACCACATCTGTGCTCCGGTTTATTGGGCTTGGGCAGCGGTATTATGATCGCCTCTCTGAGTGACTCAGGCAACCGTCATATCTCAAACGCTTCATTAAGCATGTCTAACATTGGGGGAAGGATTTCCTCTCTGTATACTTTATAAAATTTGCTGGGGAACCCATCTGCTCCTGGGGTCTTACAGGTAGGCAGCTGCTTCACCACCTCTTCTAACTCCTCCAACGTGATTGGCTCATCTAACTCCTCTTTCTCTTCTTCACTTATCTTGGACAGCCCTATGTCTTCTAACGTTTCGATTATCTTGCGCTGGTCACCCATCTCATCGTCTCCGTACAGCACTTTGTAATATTCAACAAAATCTTTGTTAACCCCCTCTTGTGTGGCCACCTCATCTCCGTCCCCCCTAATAATAGTCCTGATCGGAGGCCTAGGGGTCTCGCTTTTGTATAGCCAGGCCAAAAGGCGGCCTGTCTTGTCTCCCCCCGCGTGCTGCCTCTCAACATATTTCTTATAATTGAAATTGCAGAGTCTTTCCCAATGCCCTGCACATTGTTGCTGTAGTTGGAGTACCAGCTCCGTGTCTACATCACCGCTCTTCAATGCTATTTCTAGCTCAGTTTCCACCCTCTGCAGGTCAGCCAAGACCCCACCTTGTAACCCTCTTGACTTAGCAATGGCCGCCCCCCGCATCACCACCTTAAAAGCTTCCCATAATGTGCCCGCAGAATCAACACGCCCAGTATTCTCTTCAAAGAAGTTAGTAATCTCTTCCCTTATATCTTCTCTAAAGACTGTATCTTTGAGCGCCTCCGCTCGGAGGCGCCATGTAGGGATCTTCGCCCTCGGGGGCAATATTCCCATCCGAGGATCGGGGGCGAATGATCCGAGAGGACCCTGGCCTTATATTCGATTTGAGTGATCTCAGACATCACATCAGCTGTGGCAAAGACGTAATCGAGCCTAGTATGCAGTTGGTGCAGGGCTGAATAGTGCGAGTATTGCCTCTCAGTGGGGTGTTTCATCCTCCACGCATCTGTGAGGCCAAAATCAGTTAACAGCATCTGCAACGCTCTCGCCGCTGGGCCAGGCTTACCCGCCCTGCCATCGGATCTGTCCACCACAGGATCCAACACACAATTAAAGTCCCCACCCCAGATCACCGCGCTCTCTATACACGTACTAAGATTGGTACACAAGGCTCTGAAATACGCTGCTGTGTTTTGGTTGGGGGCATACGTGTTTACTATGCATACCTCCCTGCTCTCCACCAGCCCTCGCAATATAGCCATCCTTCCATCAGTTTCAACTACCTCTTGTATCGATTTGAACGGGACATGCGGTGCCACCCAGATTACCACCCCCCGGGCATATGCAGAGTATGGCGAGCCCACTACGGTCCCTCTCCACTTTCTCTTAACCAGGTCCAACTTCTCTCGCGTCAAGTACGTCTCCTGTAGTAGTGCGATATCTATTTTCTGCCTTTTCAGATACATCATGATTTTGTTTATTTTCCGATAGCTGTTAAGGGCCCTGACGTTCCACGTTATTATCCTGAGGTCCCCCATAGGTCATTAATAAGCACCCTCCCGATTCCCCGCCGATTACGCCCCTTCATGCACCGCAAGTACACCATGCTGATTCTTCCAAATAGGCTCAAAACAAAACTTAAACTCCCCATAACCACACACACACACTCAACTTCCCATCGCCCCACCTTCCTCCCACCCACCCCTCCCCAACAATACCCTCCCCAACCGTTGCCCAGCTCCATTCCTTGATCTCAGGCACCCCCACATCTAGCCCTGCCTAGCACAAGCTTCTACTCAGGGCTCAGTAGGGTTAAGCCGCCCTAATGGCCGCTGAAACTAGTAATCTATTGGGGTAGGTCGTCCACGTTCTGTTGCTCCTTTCAAAAAACATTACGTATACAGTTGCCAAACCGTTACCAGTTACAGTTACACTCACTATATTCCAGTCCAAATCGAGCACCAGGCTCAGATTGCGTACAAAGTTCAGTTAGTTACAGTTTCTCTGTACCATCAGGGTCTTCCTCCTTACGAAATCTTCATTCGGTATGATCCTGCCGGTCACGATCCGCTTCTTGTTCCGGGCAGCCCTGCAGGTCCAGCCATGTGACATCCTCAGGGGTATCAAAAAATAGCGCTTTGTTCTTGTGTAGCACTTTCAATTGTGCCGGATACAACAGCATATATTTGACTCCCGCCGCCCTAAGCCTTCTTTTGACGGCGACGTAACTATACCTCTGCACCAGTATCGTATAGTCCGGGTATGCTGTGATGTTGGTGGATGCTCTCTCTATCGTGCCGCCCTTCCGAAAATATTCGAGGATCTTTTCTCTATCCCTGTAATTCAGGATCCTCGCTATGATCGGTCTTGGCGGGGCCCCTGGCCGGGGTTTCCTCATTAGGGCGCGGTGCGCCCTCTCCACCGTAAATCCCTGCGAAAGATTTCCGGCTCCCATCCCTTGTAGGATCATCTTTTCAACATAGTTTGTGGGGTCTTGGCCTTCTTCCCCCTCCGGAAGGCCTACCACGCGAATGTTGTTCCTCCTCGCTCTTCCTTCCGCCTCTTCCACACGATTTTCCAGGTTGGCGCCCTGTTGTTTTAAGACATGAATCTCCTTCGCATTGCTCGTGCTAACATCGGTATTAATCTTAACCCCACTTTCCAGACCGCTGGTCCTTTCTGCAAGTGCTCTAACATCTTGACGCAGCAGGGTGAGTTCCGTACCTACAGCATCGATCTTATTCTCTAGAGCTGTGCGCAGGTCCGCCATTGCCATGTCCCATTTTGCGCTCAGGCCCGTTATAGCCTCCAGGATCTGGTGCTTGTCCCCTTCGGGGGCGTTCTCCGCAGGGGTCACAACCATGCTCTGCACCAATGTTGAGGGGTTCCGTTGCGTTTTCGTGAAAGTCTCCATCGTGGGTTGCTTAGTCTTGGTTCTCAACCCTTTCGCCGACATGGCGCTGCCCTCCACTCTTGTACGCCTCCGCCTTAGTGCAGTTATTGCACTGTCCTCGGTCCGACAAAGGTCTGGCTCCCAAGTCTCCTAACTCACATTCGAGATGGCACTTCGAATTGTCTTACGAATGGGCTATGGCCTCACACTCCCTATTCAAGTTCCGTAGGCCTCGTCGCCCAATCCAATGTTATCTCCTCCTGCGGTCCGCTTGCCGAGGCTCCATTAGCATATGCCAGGCCGGGCGCTCTCATGGTGTTAATTCGAACACTCCGACATATCTCCCTGTCGTACTATTCCTCCAGGCAATTTACCGCAGCCGTGTCCCGCAGTTCCGGGGAATCAGTGTTGTTTCTCCATGGAGGCCTCTCTTTTGTTAGCCGCCATCTTGGTGCCGAAGCGGCCGCACAGTCGCGCCAACCAAAATGTGTATATTTCACGATTCCCGGGGACTATGAACTTCTCCAGCGAACTTCACTTGGCGTGCGGCTTCCGATACCTGATCCCCAAAGTTCTAGGCGCTTGTTACAGTTTCAACGGGTAACTTTGGCAAAAATAGAGTCGGATCATCAGGAGCTCCTCGCGCAGCACGTCCTATTCCATGGCCAGTTGGCCACGCCCCCCGTGTAAAGCATTGGCCAACATCTTTTCTTTGATGTTTGTAGGCATTTGTTTGTTGTTCTCAAGGCACTGGCCGACTTCACTTTACTGCTAATTTGTGTTGTCACTTTATGCATTAATGTGTTTCATGCTGGTCTCCAGGAATTGCACGCTGGTGTTGGCCCTGCATCTGTTCTTATGCCGGCACTGGGCACCGTGAACGTTTCATACTGTGAGTTTGTTCACACTTGCACAAACACCAAGCTTCCTCCGTGGTGTGTTAAGGTCTCTTGGGGAACCTGTTGAAATCGCTTCCATCTGCCTAATTGGTTGTTTGCCTTCTTTTTCTATATGGGGTTATGCACCGCACACGTCGTTTGGCAGCTGCTGCCCTTCCTGCTTGGATACCAGTGGTGATCACCTTGGCTGCAGCTTCGCTAGATCCAATGTTCCTTTCTCAGTTGTTGGTCGCTAATCTTATGCTTCTTTGACTTAAGCACCTTCTCTTCCTCATTCGTTGTGTTACAAAGTCTGTGGATACGTTCGTTCCTGTGCTGATGTTTTCTTGCACTGCTTCCGTGCTAGGCCGTCATCACCAGTCGATGGTAACGACCCCTTTTCTTTCAGATCTCTTTGCATGCCCCTCAATTTTCTTCATATCGTCCAAAGTGTGTTCGCAGTCCCCTGTAATTGGCATTGAAATTGATTGAGTTGAAATATTGTGTCCACATTGAAATATGTTTTGTTTGGACGTTAAATTTATTTCCCATTCTCGTGATTAAGTGAATTATATCTAGCCCATAGCTTACAGAACCGATTACTGGACACATGTCCATGTCTCCCCTTCTCTTCCCTTCCCCTACCACTTACTCCACATTCACCCCAACTATTGGTGCTGACACTCCTGTCAGCTGCTTGTCAAAACCCAGTGTTCTTCCTTGATAAAGGGACTGTTTCTTACACACTAATCTGGTGAAATCCTCCACACTACTAGGGCCGTCTTGAGAAACTATGAAGTCTGTCACAACCCACTTGCCAACCAGCTACATCTGGCACTGTGCTTTATCTAGATATTGCCATCACAGTATAACTCTGCTCTAACCAGAGCTGTACTCTCCTGAGGCCTACGCTCATGCTTACCAATAACTTATCACATTTGGGAAACACGCTTTCTTACTTCGACAACCGTATATCCCCCCCACTCATCACAATTATTTTTCCTCTGATTGTGTGGTCTAATTTCTGTAAGGACTGGTGACACCCAGGCACGGTCACAATATGCGGTCTTTCGGACAAGGCCAGGTGCTTTAAGACCACTACAGTGCTGATGGGTGCAGTATAAATATTGGTTAACAGAACTCTTGTGGCTAAATACTTAGCTGTTCTACATAAACTGCAAAAAAACAGTTAAATGCCTAAATTCAAGAACATGCCTTTGGATCCTGCACTATGCATGCATGTCCTTTGGTGCTGTATGGATGGGTTATCCTCTTGAAATGATCTTTTCAGGTGCCACTGTTTCTTGTCTCAAAAGGTTTGCTTTCTAAGGTTTTTACCAATTCATTAGTAAAGTTCCCTTAATCAAAAGGGATGGTTAGAACTGTAGTGTGTGTATGATTGCCCTTTCTAAAATACTACTATAGGAATGGGCAGGGAGACAAACTACACAAGTGAAGGACCCAGCCTGCTTTGCATGAAGTCAATGGGCATTTTGGGAACATATACATGACTGCTGATTTTTATATTGGAGAACTATGTGTGTGATGGAAGGCTTGTTTGCTTGAAGTACAAAAATGCCCACTAGGCTCAGTGCTCCCCTCCTCCAAGCAGATATGCTAATTCAGAAGCCCTCGGGACTTGCCTGTGTCATGTGTCACCTCATTGGGATCCTAGTGCCTGGGGAGAGATTTTCCAGACTCTGGATCTAGGACAACCTGGACCCATTTCAGGGATTGCACAATGTACTAGCCCACTTGCCTTGGCAAGCATAATTTGTGAACGGTGAGCACCATTTGCATGGTACTTGACCTTGTTGGCGAGTACGACATGTTTGAAATCTTTAAATTACATTTCCTGCAAACAAATTTTATTTACAGCAAATGGCAAATAAAAGATTCACTGTGCATGCCTGGCCTTTGGTTGGCAAAACTGCACCAAATATGAAGTGTGCTTATGCTAACATTACAGAAAGCAATGGTCAATATTTTCTCACCCATCACTATGGGGCAAGTGCATGTCTCTTAGGTCGAATATGAAGGAACTCTACCTGCAGGTCTAGTGGGGTTTTAAAGAATTGGCAAGGCCTGCATTTCTAGCACTATAAGCAACATTGCATTGTTGCAAGCAAGTACACAATTCAATTGTCTATAAATGTTGTTTACATCCGTGCCTGGAAGGAAGTTTACCAACTTTTTGTGCATCGGGCTCATGGCAATCTGATGTCTCCATTTGTACTCCACCTCTGTGGGGGTGTTTGCTTGGGCTGCATCACAGCCCCAGTTGGTAAAGCAGGTTTACCAATAAAAGAATCTGATAAGAGAAATAACTGTTATGGGTAAGCGGCCGCTGCCCCAGAGAAATTACAGCTCCATTTCTTCTAAGAACACTGCTTACATTTCAGGGAAACAAAAGGTTGCTGGGGGTCTCTTGCTACCTATCTCGATCCCTGGCATTACACAACTTGCAGGATGAGGCGATAGACTGCTGACCTATCATGCTAGGGTGACCCAGGGGTTGGCGAGAAATCATTTTGTTAGCAATATATGGTTGTTTGCATGGAGGGGCATTCATTTGTCCAGAATGGTTAAACGATAAGGCAGTCGTCTTTGGAAAACCTGGGGAATGACAGTAGGTTATCATAATTTATATTATACGTCAACCTCTGGGGTTTCTGGACCAGGACAGTGTTCCTGAGACTGGGCTCCTGGCATAGGTGACTCCATGTCTTGTGGGGCTCCATGCTGCAGGCTCCCACCAGCTGCATTCTGGGACTAGTGAGAGGCCATTGGTTACTTGATCCTGTTGCCATTGGAGGTACTTGATGATGTTGCCATTGGATCCCTTCAGTGTCCTTCTCTTCTGCAGGCGGCACTCTGCTGCTGGCACTGGGATAGCATCTGTGACTTTGTACTGGCTGTAGGCCCCAGGAGAGACCTGAAGTGTATTTGGGATAATTGGGGTTTTAGTGGAAGGGGTGCTGGGGTGGTGTGGGGGGGCGTTGGAGTACTTTCTGAAGGAGACATTTCTCCCATCCACAAACCCACCTTGCCCTAATCTAAAGAAATGCTGCACTTGACCCACGCAAAATATTTTTTGGGTGAGTCCACAAATATGATTTGCAATTCCTAGCAACCTGTAGTGGTTAATACCACCCAAGTTCTCTTTCTGGATTAGGTTCCTTAAATTCTATCAACGTTGGCAAATGTATAGAAGCTATTTCATGTAGTCAATGGCCATCTTAGTCCGAAGCACCAGCACATGGTGGCCAAAACACTGAATCTCCTAGCCATCTGCTATCCTGATGGCATGCGTTCATATTGGACTGCTTCAGTGCCCCCACTGGTGGCAGCATCTTTGCATATAGTAGGCTCGGCAGACCTTAGTTTGAAGGCCTCCTCATTTAGGAACTCGAGATCCTGTGAGTCACTCATTGTCACTCTTCATATGTCTGGTGGGCCCAGTCGCTGAAGCAAATATTTCAGGTATTCAGGCTAGACTTGCATTTGTTGGGCCTTCATTTCAAGGGCTCCTTATCTTTTTCAGGTGCAAACCTCTAATTATTTCCAGTGTACAGCTGGCCAACTCCCCAGGACAAGTGCATCGTACAAGACGCTCGCTCTGGTTCCTTGAAGCTACAAAGACCAGAGGAAGAACTGTACCCAATCGAAGGCACTTGCAGAGGTCCAATTATTCTTCATGGGGCAGCCAAGCAGGGACGCTCCCGTCCAAGACGTGGAACGCAAGAGGCGAAAAAAACAGTCAAAGATAGACCAGAAGAAGAAACTCATAGCAGAAGGGAAGTGAATGGTGCAACCATTCATTTATATAGCAGATGAATGAAGGGACACCTCTAAGCCCAACCAATGAGGGCTCTTAAATGCCACGTCAATTAATATCCGTTTGCAGGTATGGCGCAAATCAACTGCTAGATTCCCCCTTTCTCAGTGCATGGCAGAACACCTGCCTATTTGTTTGAGGTTCTATTTCACGTGAAAATTCTAGTAATGGGAACCACACATGAGACCGGTGCCCCCTGTGAAGAAACGTTTCTGCTGAAAGTAGGAATGGTTTACATGTAGGAGCTGCCTCCCGTGGGTTTCTGGCTCCCCTTTTCACGCATTGTAACCTCCTTTTGAATGGATTGTGTCCCCCCACGTATTCCTCATCTTTGATATGACGGCAGATATAGCATGCACAGGGCCCGTTGGCTTCAGTTCTGTTTTTCTGTGAATGCTATTGCTTTGAGAAATCTACCACGCTTCATTATTTCATATGTCAGTATGTCTTCTTCGTCGACACCGACTACACCGAAGACCGGGTTCAAGAAGTGTTGAGATTAAGATTCAAAAATGTCATTGACTGATCCACACCATATATGTTTTATGGTGTCTCTGGGTGGAGCATAAGACCTCGGACTACCCCAAGTGCCAGTCGATGACCGGAAAGGCCCTGAAGGAGCAAAAGGGGAAATTGGCGGTAGGTCGAACCCCCAAAAAACCTTTGACCGATGATTCGAGAGGCGTCTCTCCTCGGAGGAAGGAAGTTAAGAGGTTGAGATCGAGGCATGGCTACCACCACTCGTCGTCGAAGAAGTCCAAGAAGAGGCACCATAGGTCGCTTTCTTCGACTTCATTGTCACACTTCCCCTGAGAGAGTATCTTGCCCCACAAAGAAATCCACTCCGGCGTGATGGGAAGCTTTTAGAGCAGAGATGCTAAGAATATTTGAAAAGCAGAAAATCGCGGCAAGCCATGCTCCTACCCCACCTTCCAAAGAAACCGGTAAGGAGAGGGCTAGACCTAAATCCTGCATGCCCTCTAGCTCGGGACGAAGGCCTTATCTTCATCGAGAGCCATCGAGGCCTCGATGCAATGACGTATCATTGAAAGATCCGTCGAGGCATAAGTCAAGGTCGTCAACACCATCGATGCCGGCTGCTCTTTCGACGCCAGCCAAGCCCTCGATGTCGCCTTCAACGCCAAAGGCATGGACTCCAGCAGCTCTATAATTGCCAGCTGCGTCATTGACGTCGAGCGCCCCATCAAAAAATGGTGCCTTTTCGATGACTCCTCCAGCGTCGAATCCACTATTCATCAAACCGTTGATGCCTGAAAAAACATATGTGCCATTACCAAGGAAGGACACATTTAAGTCCCTTACCTCGATCTATGAGGAGAATGAACCCTCAGACAACAATGCTCCATTTGGCCTCCAATTTGGCACGGCAAATGTGGCAGAAAGTTTAGTCTCTAAGGAATCAAGGTTGAAAGACCTTTATGACACTCTGCAGACGGACAGTGAGGTGGCTACCTCACCTGAGCTAGAGTTTGGAAGTACATATATGTAGTGGAATATATGGGGTGGAGTAGGCCTCTGTTACCATTTGAATAGGATGATCTAACGGACATCCTGGATAAGGGTCCTCAGTCAGATCCTATATTACCTTTCCGCATTGCTCTCCAAAAAATGGTGGCAGCGAATTGGGAGACGCCAGGAACCAATCCGGATGTGAAAAAATATTTGACCAAGAAGTACCGCCCATCCAGTAGTGACCCAGACTACCTGTCTAAAACACCCACTCCAGCGAGTCTGGTGGGACAGGCAGCTACCACAACTTCTAAGCAAGCGGCTTACCCTACCATCCCTCCAGATAGGGACGACAAAAGAGAAGATGGATGGACAAGGAAGGTATTTTCTGCAGGGAGTATGGCGCTCAAATCAGCCAACTCCACATGTGTCCTTGCAAAATGTACATTCACTGTATGGGACTGCATTTCCATGGCGGCAGATCACATTCCCGAGGGGGATGAAAGAGACTGCTGTCTCCAATTATGGCTAAAAAACAAAGAACAAATTCAAAAGGATCCCACAATACAGCTTCCTTCCCTTGCTGTTCAGAGTGAGTCACCCTAGATGCATATACAATTACTCATGCTCGCCTCTTAACCAAAAAGGGGCGAAAAACCATGTACTTATCAAAAATATAGTCATATTTTAATGTTTATCAAAAAACACATCACATTCACAATACATTTTTAAAAAAACACATCATTGTGGTCCAAACTCATTGTGAACCACATATATCTGTACATACATTTTCCACTCTTGGCATAGAAGCTGACACTTCAAAACCTTATCTATGCCTAAATATGGGGTATTTATATATTTCAAACACCACTGTTACTCATGATATTGATAAAAAAACAAAGAAGCCATGTGAGAGTATCTTCAGTCAGGTCTGCATTCCGCTGTCAGAATCAGCAGAGCCATGGCTACTAGCAGCGTTATATGCAGATTTGCTTGGTTGAGGAAGTCTGATTTTGCACCAGATGTGTAATCCAGACTCCTCGACATGGCCTTTGACGGGTCTCACCTTTTTGGCGTGGCAACAAGGCTGACGAAAGCCTTGAAGTTACAGACCTCCAAGGCGGCAGCCAAATCTTTGTGCTGCTATTAGACAGCCTCAGCCTTTTCTCCCTAGTGGATAGCCTTGGAGGGGTAGATCTTTTCACTACTACTCCTCAGTTGGATGAGCAAGAGGAATGGTTGGCCATAGAGGCCAAAGAAAGTTCTCTCATGGTGGACGAGGGAGAGGTGCTAAGCCAGCTCAAGCAGGGGCATATTTACCATTTGACACTGCATCAGCCGCCTCAACCCTCTCTGAGGTTTTGAGTCATAACTCACCAGTGCGGGGCAGACTGTCTCAGCATCCAGAAGAATGGCGAGACAATACTTCGGATGATTGGGCATTGAGTGCCACAGCCCATGGGTACTGCCTTCCTTTCATACAGAGACCTCAGAGCAATCCACCCGGGAGCCACTCTCTGAGGATTACAGATACGCTTCTTGTGCAGGAAACTTTAACTCTGCTAAAGAAGGGCGATATAGAGCTGGTGCCTTTAGTGGAGGGGAACAAGGGATGGTATTCCCCATATTTCCTAATACCCAAAAAGGAAGGATAAGTTCAAGATGGTTACACTGTCTCAGATTCTCCAGGCCCTCCAACTCCAGGATTGGATGGTGTCATTGGACCTTCAGGGTGCTTATGTTCATTGCCAATCCCTCTCGAGCACAGAAAATATCTGAGGTTCGCAGTTGATGGTTCTCATTATCAATTTCGAGTTCTGCTATTCGGGCTGACCTACACCCTGAAGGTTTTCACCAAGAGCGCCAGGGGACCACTCCGGTGGTGATAGTGCGCGGTACAAATGACCTTTAACATTAACAAACTGATCGCGGTAGTGGCAGCCGGTCTCGGGAGGGTGGGGGATTCACATCTACCCCTACCTGGACGATTGACTGATCAGTGCGCATTTTCCTGAACAAGTCCGGGATCATCTCAACGTCACCTGCCACTCTCCACAGACTAGGCTTCTCCCTCATTAACAAGGAGTCTCATATGACACCTTCTCCGAAACTCCAGTTCATCAGAGCTGTTCTGGATCCATCATTGGGAAAGAGCTCGCCACCCGAGGTGAGGGCTCAAGACATTCTACAGATGGTCACGAAATTTCGAAGTGCCCAGCGTCTCCTGGCCTTTTATTATTATTTTTTTTAAAATGTATTTATTTTAATTTTATAAGGTTGCAAGGCCTGTTGCATCTTTCTGGTGCCAGAGGCCCGCCTCCGAATGAGATCCCTTCGATGGGCTCTCAGAACTCGATGGTCCCAGTTCTTAGGAAAGATGTCAGACCTACTTCAGGTTCCAAACAGGCTGACACAGGATCTTCTGTGGTGGGCCTGCGAGGACAGCATTCTGAAGGGAGAACCTTTTTGGCAGCCATGGCCGGAGATGACAGTAGTGACGGACGCCTCACTCATGGGGTGGGGAGCCGACACCAACGATCTGACAGTCAGCGGTCGTCGTTCTTCATCGGAGTCTAAACTACATATCAGTCTTTTGAAGCTGAGGGAAATCGGCGCTGATGGCCTTCCTGCCCTCTGTGTGGGGAAAGAATGTCCTGATAATGACAGACAACACAGTGGCCATGTACTACCTCAACAAGAGAGGATGTGTAGGGTCACTACCACTGTGCAGAGAGGCAATGCAGCTCCGGTACTGGGCAATTCAAGAAGGAATCTCTACAGGCTGTTCATCTAGCCGTTGAAAAAATCACGGCGGCGGATGCTCTGAGCAGGCTGAGAACAGTCCGCCACAAGTTGGAACTAGCTCAGGAAGTCCTTCAAGAGGTCTTCACCCCTTGGGCAACCCCTGAAGTGGATCTGTTTGCGACCAGTGTCAACCGGAACTGCAAACTGTACTGCTCCAGGGATTTTCCCCAAGAAGAGCTCTTGGGGACGCATTCGTAGTGGACGGGGAGGAGTTTCCTATTGTCCCCGTCATTCCTCATGTGATCAAGAGGTTGAGCAAGTTTGGGAAACGCTTGATCCTAATTGCCCCGAATTAGACCAGGAGGACGTGGTACCCGGACCTTCTGGTCCATTATCAATACGTCCTCCACTAAGAGAGGACCCTTTCTCACGAGAGAAGGGTCAGGTTTTCCATCCTGAGGTCAAAACACTCAGCCTTCATGCATGTTTTCTGAGAGGCTGAGATACAAGCATTGGGACCTCCCGGACAATGTAGTGGAGATTTTGCTTTCGGCCAGAAGGCCAGCAACAAAGTCCTTGTACCACTGCTGTTGAAACACATTCTGTGACTGGTGCAGAGACAAGCATGTAGACCCTTTTCTGTGCAAAACACCTGCCGTTTTATCCTTTCTACTATCCTTAGCCAATCCTGGGGCTCCAGGTTGGAACTATTAAGGGGCTCACCAACGTGCCCCCCACGCAGCAGCCCCTGCCCCCCCTCCACCCCCCCCCCCCCCTCCACCATCTCTTTTTAAGTTTCCAGTTTGGGACCTTAATCTGGTACTAACATTTCTAATGTGTGCACCTTTTGAACTTTTAAACTTGTATCCTTTTAAGGTTGTTAATCTCTTGGTAGCTCTAACTTCAGCCCGTAGAGTGAGTGACTGAGTGGGTTGCAGGCACTTTCGTCCAATCCACACTTTACCATCTTCCACAAGGATAGGTAGGGCAGAACATTTTCACCTTCTTTTTATCCCCCACCTCATCCTGGTAAGGAGGAGGCGAGATTACACGGGTTGGACCCTTGTCGAGCTTTGAGCTTTTATATAGCTAGGCTGTCAAAACTTTGCATTGATGATCAGCTTGTCATTGGCTATACAGGCCACAAACTGGGTCAGGCTGTTACTAAACCGACCTTATCCAGGTGGATCATTCTGGCAATGTCAAAATGTTACAGCCTGGCAGGCAAGGATCCTCTTGAAGGTTTAAGGGCGCATTCCATCAGGGGCATGGCTACCTCTACATCCCTGCAAAGGGGTGTACCCATAAAAAGTATTTGTGAGGCAGCAACGTGGTCTACTATTCACAAGTTCATAAAACTGCTTGGAGTCTCCCTCAGTCGGGATGGGAGCTTTGGAAAATCAGTCCTGCATTTGGTTCATGAAAACCTTTTAAGAAACTGAAATTCTTACTCCCTCCACCAAATCTAATACTGCTTTGGGAGTCTATCAAAATGAGGAATACGTGGGAGGACACAATCCATTCGACTAACAAGTTACTTACCCCCTGGTAACGTTCATCCGACTGGATGTTCCTCCCATGCATTCCTCAATGCCCTCCCAGCCTACCCCACAGTATAAATTCCCAGGCTGTTACAGCTTTTGCTCCTTCATAGTTAAGGTCATTCTCCTGGTTATGCTGGTATTTCTACTGTAAGAACAGTAAAACTGATGCCAATGGATGCTGTGCGCGCTATATATGCCTTTGATTACATCATCCTCGAGACGCGGGCCTTCGAGAGACATCGAGTAGACTGTGTCGGTGCAAAGTGCTCTCTGCCGAAAAAAAGAAATTCTGAAGCTGGATATCGAATATTAAAGATGAGGATTACGTGGGAGGAACAGCCAGTCAAAATAACGTTACCAGGTGGACGTAATTTTGTTATTTACTCACCATCCCTTGCTCCTTCCGCCCCAGCACCCTTCACCTTTTCATCACTACTGCACTATCCTCATATCCCACTGCCAGTGGGAAAGACGTGTTGCCTTAATTTTGCCCCAGGTGTTTGGTTTAGGAATTTTCATTTAAGGAAGAGAAAGGTGATGACTAGAATCTTGCGAGATTCTGGGACAGACAGAACGGGGGGGGGGGTAGTCTCCAATCTCTGCTGTGGGTATTAAACCAATGGGTCAGTCTAGAACTGTCAAGATCCCTTCCTCAAGGGGCTCAGTATATGGACTGGAGGAGTGAGAGTGAGGCCAGAAGGCCCGAATCACAAGGCGGTCCAGCACTCAGAGATACATAACTGTCCAGACTGGGCAGGAAGCCATAATGCAGGTTGGGTGGCAGCAAATGCTTGGAAAGTGTGATCCAGGTGGGTAAGGCTTTTAGAGAAGGGACTCCACCTGGCTTGCACCACCACTCTTTCTTCTCACAGAAGGTGCTTGACCGTAGCTCTGTATTTGAAATTCTTTCACTCTGAGACCATTCCAAAAGCAAGCTCTGCCTCCGATGTGGGATGCCGACATCCATAACTACCCGCTTAGGTCTTCCCTTAGTCTAGCCAATGGCAGGCTTACTTCCATTTAAGACTGTACGTGGAATTGCTTGGTGTATATTTTCATCTCCCGCTAAACTTGATTGGAGCAGATATATATATATATATATATATATATATATATATATATATATATATATATATATATAGTATTTTATTGAGATTCATCCTTCATATAGCGCTTGCGAAAATGGCACAGGAAGGAACATTGGCTACTGTCCATGATATTGTTTAGGAGCTAAGGTGCGGAAGCTGGATTTTGCACAGGGAGGTTTTGCTACAGAGCTGGAAATGAAGTAGGCACAGAGTATGGCCTGAGGAGATGAAAGATTGGGCACAGGAAACTGAAGGGGATTCGAGAGATTGAGAGGAGAGCGTATGTGATGGAAGAACGAGGAGAAGGGGAGAGAAGTAGCCGGGGAGTTGAAGACTGAACAAAGAGGCAAGGGTAGGAAACCAGCGGCGCGCAGGAGAGAGAGAGAGAGAGAGAGAGAGAGAGAATTAAGGATGAGATAAGAAGCTTAGTGTCATTGAAGGGCCAAGCTTTACGGATATAATGCAGATGAAAGCGGCATGTGCGGGCTGTATTGGAATAGGTTGAAAATGAAAGCGCAGGATTAAAAGTGACACCATCATTATGCTGACCTGGAGAAAGGCAATGGGGGGGGGGAAAGGAAAGGAAGAGGGAGGGAATTTGGAGAAAAGAAGATGAACTCCGTTTTATCTGAACTGAGACGAAGGAAAATAGGGGGGGGGGGGGCAGAGGGTGAGTAGACCGAGCAAAGAAGTGGCAATACGAGTCGCAGGTGGGATGGTGTAAAGCGAGAATGCCAGCGGGGGTGGAGGTGGCGGGGGCGGCGGTGGGGCGAGGGGAGCAGGGACAGAGCACTGTGGGATGCTGAAGTGATGTGAAAGAGGAGGTTTTGCCAGCCCAAGAGACAGAATAGGTGCACTTATGAGAATAGGAGGGAAACCACTGCAGGACAGAACTAGATAAACCCAGAGAAGAGCAGAGTGCCAAAAGCAGTGGACAAGTCCAGTACAGTATACAGTTCTACTGTCAACTGCTCCAATTTACCATGGACTTCCTGGGATAGTCTTACCAATGGGGTGCTCTTATCAAACGTGTTTCTCTTGCAAACTCCTTACGTTCTTTTTAATACTGTTTGTTTAGAATTGCTTGTGGAACAATGTGACTGCGCCTTTTAATGTGTGTTTGTGACAGCTGCCACCTGTTGGATGTTAGGCTTTGAAGAAGGCAGTGGCTTGTCCAAAGAGTTGCTGAAATTGGGAGGCTGGGCTTTGGTCACGTGTGGTCACCCTACTCTGTTATTATTCCTTTGGAATACGGGTTGGTTCCCCTTTTCTGATTTACAGAGCCTAATGCATTAAACAACTCTACAGGTTTACACAAACTCAAATGCATGCCTATGAATTCACCCCCTCAGCCCCTTGCTCCCACAAAAAAAGCCTCACTCCACGGTCGTGGAAGTGCCTAAGCCTAGGACATTAGTGTTGATGGTGACATTCTGTGTAGAACTAATGTCTCGCTGTTTGCCTGTGTGAATGCAATAAACCTTACGTGATTCATCTGAAATAAGCATAATCAATAGAATTAATTCATGGTTTGAGCTTTTTTTTTTTAACCAATATTTGATGATTTGTACAACAGTTGGCCAACTGCACTTGCGAACAACATATATTGAGTATTACATCTAATTTTCCTCCCAACGAATTAGTTACTTTTGGAAGGTGTTTTCCTGATTAGACATTGTGAATTAGTTGCCCTCCATCCATAGAGCACGCTGCCTTTGCCATATAAACTTTTTATAGTGGCTTACAGCACACACTTTGTAACTCGTGCTGCTTCAAACATGAAAAGGAGGCACCGCCCTAAGAGGCTTGGTGCCTACTACTTGAGCCCACCTTTCCTGGGAGATGTGGTCTAGTCTATCATGAGCCTGCCCCCCCGAGCCTTGAGACCTCACAGCAGATGACCCCACTACAGCCTGTGGGCTGGCTCCCCCTTTAGCCATCATCCATGTGTGCAGCAGATGACCCCACTACAGCCTGTGGGCAGGCTCCCCATTTAGCCATCATCCATGTGTGCAGCAGATGACCCCACTACAGCCTGTTGGCTGGCTCCCCATTTAGCCATCATCCATGTGTGCAGCAGATGACCCCACTACAGCCCGTGGGCAGGCCCCCCATTTAGCCATCATCCATGTGTGCAGCAGATGACCCCACTACAGCCCGTGGGCAGGCCCCCCCATTTAGCCATCATCCATGTGTGCAGCAGATGACCCCACTACAGCCCGTGGGCAGGCCCCCCATTTAGCCATCATCCATGTGTGCAGCAGATGACCCCACTACAGCCTTTGGGCAGGCTCCCCATTTAGCCATCATCCATATGTGCAGCAGATGACCCCACTACAGCCTGTGGGCTGGCTCCCCATTTAGCCACAACCCGTGGGCTGGCTCCCCATTTAGCCATCATCCATGTGTGCACAAGTCAAACGATTTAGGGCCTGATTCCTGGCCCGTTGTTTTGTTTTGTTGCACGGCTCTTTTCACAGTCACTTTGCGCTGCTGATGACACAAACCTTGATTCATGGAACTGTGCAAATTGTATTTCTGCAGTGCAACGTCGTTTTTTTACGGCAAGACCGTTTCAACCGTGCAAAACATTGCATGGATCGGGCCCTTAGGGTATCTTGACTTTCCCCTTTACAGGATCGGCGAGTATGCTATAAACACGCACTGGCAAAGCCAGTAGATCTAGCTTTCTTTCATTGGATCATATAGGTAATTGCCAGGCACTGGCTTAGTAAGCTGGACCAGGGCAATAGTTCTGCGGCAACTTGTCTGTCTTGGAAGGAAGACAACGCAGAGCAACACCGTTTAAAATCCAGCACTTAGAGACTGGTCTCCGGTATTAAACACAATAAAAGATGAATTAAGAACTCGCATTATTTTGGAGCTAGCATGGTCATACGCCCAGATATTGTAAGGCAGCGAGACCATGATATCTGGTCCTCCAGTTACATGCCAGACATCGCCAGCATATATCGGGATCAAAAGCCCAGATAAGATATGCCACTAAGTGGGAGATTTGCGGCAGAATGCCTAAATAGTAGGATAGACGGAGCCCCGCATTGGGTGGTTGTGGGGAACCACGTCTTTGTGGTGGGCGCAGTTTATAGTCGTCTTAATGCTCCAATGCTTTATTGTAGTGGTCAATATGTCCAGTGGGTGTTTTTAGGTGTGCTGTGTTTGTGTAACGTTGAGTCCTCCCTACAGAGGAAATCGTTGGCTCCTCGCCCAGCCTTCCAATTCTGCAGCTCTCGCCTGGGATGCTCAGCTAGAATAAGTAGTGCTGCAGGCCTTCTGCGCTGCGAGATAGAATGGGTAGAGGTGCTGGGTCTCTTGGGTGGGAGGTGGATATGGAATAGGTAGTGGTCTTCTTACGGGAATCTCATCTGGAATTAGTACTGACGCAAGGCCTCTCGGCTGAGAGGCTCAGTTGCAAGGAGTAATGTAGGAGTCAGTTACAATCACCAGGGATGCAAGGATTCACGGCTTGGAGGTAGGGATGAAATGCGTAGAGATGCCGGGCCAGTTTGAATCACTAGGGATGCAAGGATTCAAGGGCAGGAGGTAGGGATGAAATGCATAGAGATGCAGGGCTAGTTAGAATCACTAGGAATGTATGGATTCACAGGCAGGAGGTAGGGATGAAATGCGTAGAGCTGCCTCTTAGTCAGGAGGTAGAGCTGGATTGATCAGTGATGCAGGGCCCCCATGAGCAGAAAATATGAGATGTACCTACTCCTTGGGGTTGTAGGATGTTTTAATCAGGTGACCTTTAGTCCGTGGGAACTTGCCCCAAATCATGTACTCCTAATTGTTGTTTATTCAAAGTTCAATTCAAAGCCAATATAACTGCGTCAATACCTTACAACCTTCCACCCGTTTCGAGACCAGAAGCATAGGATTGCACAGGAGGTCTATTTTTTAATGAAATAGAAATAAACCAATTTAAAATAAACATTAGATAAAAATATTAAATCAGAATATCCCTGAAGCGTCCTCTGTACCCGAGAGCCATGTGAATATCCCAAACCACATTCTAGTGAATTCAATTTAAAAACGGGCTACTTGACTTTCCGGCAGGTAAATTACTTATAAAAATCCAGATTTACTAGATTCCCGTCAATTGCGTTTCTATTGTATTAATGTCTAGTAGTGTACATTTGCCATTTTCAATGGGCAACTTAAAGGTGTGAAAATGGGTAGCAGTTAATAACCCTTTCCCCTTTTATCTTGAGTGGTTTAGCAGTAGTAACAGGACTCTTCCTGGTGGTATTACCAGGGAAGGATTTTAATGACATTATTTATCTCTGCATTTACATAGTGAGATATTATTGCATTGCACAGTGGAGGAGTCTGTGATCTCCCAAAATACACACCATTGGACCTCTTATCAAATCTAGGATTGCAGGAGCACTTGGGCTTCTGAATGTCTAGTTTCCTGGGATGTACAGTCAATTATTATGCCCCCTCCCACTCAGTACTTTCACAAATAAGATGGGCTAGTGTTGTATCAATTCCCCTTTTAAAGTATACTTCCATTCAGTCATTATATTTTCCTTTTACATAACGTTTATTTTGGCTGCCTCACAAACAGTTGGGTGCCCTGTTAAGGACTGTTTCAATTATTTCACTCTAGGAACAGGTCGTTCTCAGTAGCGAGATGCGGTCAGATTTTCTCCACAGCCTGGTTTTTCTCCCTCCGGATTGGCCCTCACTGTTTCCTTTTCCACTGACAATATGGGGTTTTAACTCCAGGTGCTCCTTTCTTACAGTGCACTGTTTTTAATCCAAAATGTCCAAAGGAAAGAAATTTATTCCATTCTCCTTTCTCTTGTCAATTCTTCTTCATCTCCTTCTTTCTGTCGGTCCTTACCAGCCAGTGAGTCCTTGGGATCTGTGGGTTCAGTCTTTATAGTCATTTTAATGGTAGTAACTTCTAAACCCAGTTTCCCCTCCCATTTGATGATATCCTGGATATTTCTACATTATACAAATATGGTTTTCTGAAATATTGTGATTGGGGTCTTCAGATAAAATGAGCACATTTGTAATTATATCTGCAAAGATCATGGATGGCACACAGGGCCTACAGATCTTGGAGCACATTTGCAAATGGAAACCGGAGTTGGCTGCTATGTGGGGAGCATGTCTGTGTCCTCAGCTATAAATACCGGGAAGGGATGTCAGGATGGTACCGAATGAGTTAACCTCTCCCTCCTTTCCTTCCTCCTCTGTTCTCCTGCATTTTTCTCATTACTTTTTTGTTCACATTCTGTTTCTGGATTATCTACTCCTGTGTTTTCTCTCCTTTCTCCCTCTGCCCTTTATAACTTCCTCTCCTCTCTTGCCCCCCCGCTTCTTTCTCTTCACATTTGCCCTTCTTTCATCTATTCCTAATACACCTTCTCTACCTCCTAAATCAATTGTCTCCTAACTCACTTTTGTACCCTAACCACTCTTTCCGAGCTCTACATTTCACTTCTACAACAGTGTCCTTGGAGGTGATGGGTTGCTGCATGTGCATGTAAAAGGCTTTGGTGAAAATGAATGTGAAAGGAAAAGTGTGCATATGCAGCCCCACGGATAAGGGGTGTAATGGGCACTTTTACGCCTTTTAAAAATAGGCAAATACTCCCAGTAGAAAATATGAAATCGACATGTAGAACCATGTGCTCTACTTTCTCTCCCACACAGCTCCATGGATATGTTTGGAGCAGTAGTGCACGTAGTACCACAGGAAGAAACTACTATTATTACTGCCTGATCAGCAGAAGTAAACATGTATCTTGTAATGTGCATAGATAACTAGGTGCAAAGAAATAATAATTATAATAACATTTCCATTAAAGCATATTTTTACTCGTTTTTAAAATACTCCCATTGGGAATCGGAAATACATTTTTACTCACAAAATAATTTTACTCCCAACTTTAAAAAACAAGGAGTAATATACTCCCAAATCCTATCTGGAGCACACTGCACATGTATGAATCTTTGCATAAATGTGAAAGTATATTGTGTGCATCTGTGCATACATGTTAAATGCTGTGTAGTGTGTGTGAAGGGCTGGCAGTGCGCATGTGAAGGGCTGGCAGTGCGCATGTGAAGGGTTGCATCGCTCGGGTGTGTGAAGCTGCAAAGATGGTAAATGTTATTTCGGCACCATCTTAAGTGCGGATCCAGAATAACTAGGGAGTGATTGGGAGGTGACTCTCTAAAGATCGAGGGGATCTGCTGTGGAAGATTCTTCCATCCATAAGACATTTGTGATCCTTCCCTCTTTCACAAACAAGCTGCATATTCTGCAAACTGATGACTGCTTTATTGGTAGTCTTTGGTTTTGGCCATTTATCTGTCTGTCTCTTCAATTGTTGCTGAGCGACCCAGGGTTTTTTATTTTGTATTTTCTCGAAGGATATGCTACTAAAGGCTTAGCACACACTTGCTTGGGTACACCACACCCGATCCAGGGCAAAAGCCTTGATGGTGCCTCCACGCACTATTAGAAAGTTAGCTATAGTAGATCCAGCCTAAATTGTAACTGCACCGGAGGCACTATTGCATCCAAGGTATACATCAGTGTTTCAGTACAGTGAAAGGAAAAAAGCCGTGCTGTATTGGGTCTAAAACCAGCGAGACCTTTATAGCTAGCTCCCGAATAAAATATTGGAGTAAAGTGCAGTGCTGCAGTCTCTGGTGGGATATACCGACAGTCTGAGATTGGAAAGTGAAGACCCAGACAATCAAAGGAGGTTGGAAAATAGAGGACCCTTCTAAGTGTCGCTGCTGGGTGGGCATTGGAGAAAAGGGGAAGGGCGAACTATGACAAGAATGGGGTTCTGGAGTAGGGTGCCCTCTAATGTTGGCACTGCAGAAGGTGGATCCAGTCGTGCTTACCCTGAAACCCACAGTGATTGCCGCTGATTGGAGCCACAGGGCGCACCTGTGGTGGTATCACCGTAGGTCAGAGCTCTGGTCATATCCAAAAGGGCCTGACAAGTTGCCTTACTGTGATCTCCGAGGTGGTATTGGTGGGGGGTTGGAGGGGGGAAGCGGTGGCGGTCTCCCAGGATTTTGGCAGGAAGTCCGTAGGGGTCGCGTTGCTGGGAGCTGTTATCGAGTCATGCGGTCAGGGCTTATTTCCAGTTGGAGAGGTTCTTGAAGAGTCCCAAGAATTAAGAGTCTGGTGCAAATATTGCTGCAACCACTGCCTCTGTACACAGCGCCATGGGACATCTGCTGAGGCTTTATATGCCTAAACTATATTGCCCTAGAGGTGATTGCCTCTGCCTGCCCATCCTACCGTAGAGGTAACAAACTACCTGCTCCACCCCTGACCAACCAGCCCTAGAGGTGACAGCCCCTCCCCCTAACCATCCAGTTCTTGAGGTGACCGAGGGCCTTTTCTGGAAGGGTATTTTACCTGTGCCAAAGTCGGTCCAATAGTCGTACTAAGATGCAAATAGGGACTCGTCTCTGTCTCGAATAATTTTACAAGAGTCAGATAAGGCAGAGAAATTGGCTGGTGAAGATATGCCATGAGAAATTAGAATTGTGGTGTCTGAATAGTGCACAGGACTTGGAAAATCCTACACGCTATAAAAACAAAGAAATCTGGGCTATTGACTAGTGCCACATATGCGACTGCATGAGCAATTACAAACAAATATGACTAGTTTCGTCAGCCGGGAAAAATGTTGGGAATGTGTAGCTTTGCGGTATCAACTTTCGGGGCACCAGTGGTTTAGGGTTGAATATTGGATTCTAAACCATCAATCAACCCCACACGTCTAGTACACCAGAGGGGATCCATACAGATTGTAATCCAAGTGAATTATAAGACCTTGTCCAATTTTGGTAATGTGCCTGGAACGGCAGTCTTATCTCTGCAAGGTTGTAGATCGTTGGTTAGTTGTAACACAGCGAAAATAGAATTATTACCCAATGATAAAAGGGACAGTCCAGTCAAGGTTGTATAAAAATGTCTACTTTATTACTAAAACAGACCTTTCTGGCACACTACAAATACAACCCACCCTGTACAGGATCACAGAGGACACAGTTTCATGAAGGAAAGGGATGCACTCTGGATACTGACAGGAGGGTAGTTGGTAATCAGTCTTACTGTTCAAGGTTATTTGGTTTCAGCACCAAGGGGGGGGGTTGTAACTGTCTCTAGGGGCCTTCACAGAAGGACCAAGGGGCAGAACCACAATGTACCTGGTGCTGGGCCAATAATCGTTCTCTCTGTGCTGGTTGGTGGATCTGGAATGCTGATCAAGACGTCTCAGATGGCTCTGGTGACTGCGGCGTGACAACAGTCAATGGTGCAGCCGGATGCGCTTTGAGGACTTGCCTGTCTCGAAAATGTCCTTAACCCCTTAAGTGCCAAGGACGAGATAGTTCGTCCTTTTGGCACCTTGTTTTGAGCGATCCCTGATCTGCCCCCAGGAAAGGGGGCAAAACAACAAAAAAAAATAAGAAAAGGGAATTTTGAGTGGGATGAGGGGGAGGGGCACTAGCCACCAGGGATATATTTTACAGAAATGACCGGTGGCCCTCTTCCCCCTCACCCTAAGGGGAAATGGGGGCACCCCTTGTAGCCCTCCCTAGGGGCATCTGACTCCAGGGAAGGCTGAATGAGATGCCCCCCCCTGCATTTGGTGTGGGGGGGGTGTAGAGGGTCACTCCCCAGTACATAAGAAAATTACCTGGCGGTTTAGGGTGCCCCTCAGCCCGCACTAAAGTTAAGTGTACATTTTCCTTTTTTTTGTTTTTTTGTTTACGAAACTTGCCTAGGCGCAAAGGGGCACATTAGTGTGCCAATCTGGCGCTGGGGTGCCCAAACATTACTGCCCCACCCACTGGGGGGCCAGTCCCACCATTTTTGGGGGCCCTCTTCCCCCCCCAGCCCAAATGGAGGGGAGGTGTACCCCACGCAGCCGTTTGTAGGAGGCCCAGGGAGGCCTGCATGAGGTGCCCCCGCCACCCATTTGGGGGTTAAGGGGGTGAGGGCCCCCAAAAATGGTCGGACAGGCCCCCTAGTGGGTGGGGCAGTAAGGTTTGAGCACCCTGGGCCTGATTGGCACATCAATGTGCCTCTCTGCACCAAGGGGAGTTGGGCTACCAAAGGAAAAAAGTGAAAATGGTGGAACGCTTTTTAGGGGGGGCTGTGGGGCACCCTAAAGGGTCTGGGAATTTCTAATGGGATGGGGCGTTGACCCCCCCCCCCAGCCACAATGGAGTGGGTGTCATGTCATGCAGCCCTCCCTGGGACCAGATATCTACTCCTAGGAATGGACGCCTGAGCCCAGGGAGGAGTGCAGGACAGCCCCCCCCCCCTTATCTGCCCCTGGGGAAGGCTACATGAGATGGGGCGCCCCTCCAATTTGGCCATGTGTGGATTCCCACGGGTGTCCTCTTTTGAGAAATGCATGGGGTTCCCTGTTTTCCTTGCTGACTTCGACACCCTAGGCCCAAATCTGTAGGTTGCCCACATGAACAAAATTGGCAGTGGCGAAGGCTTGGGGTTACCAGTGGGTTACCCTTTTCCTTTTGCGCCCCCGGTAGGTGCACCCACACATGTGAGGTACCGTTTTCATCGGGACACGTGTGGGGATGCGGGAAGGTAGGCCATGTGGTGTTGGCGGTGTGTTTCGGTGGGTTGCCAGAGCGAAATGTCTGAGAATTGTCTTCATTTCCAGCCAATTTCAGAGACATTTCCCTGTGTCCACTCACCGAAACACCTTGACAAAAACAGATGTCATACCTTCCCGCGTTCCCACAGGTGTCCCAACGAAAATGGTACCACACGTGTGGGTTCACCAATCTAGCCGCAGAGGGAAACGGCTAACCCACTGGTAACCACCAGTTACGTTTGGGGAGATAACCTACAGATTTGGGCATAGGGTGTCCAAGCCACCAAGGAAAACTGGGAACCCCATACATTTCTGAAAAGAGGGCACCAGTAGGAATCCACAGAGATCCAACTTGTGCGAAGCCGACCAGAATGTTTTACCCAGAACCCCCGACAAAGTGAAAAATGTGTAACAGTTGTTGTGTTTGTGTGTTTTTCATAACGTTTTGACCCATTTGCTGGTGCCCTTTGTCACACAACACTTTCATTTCCCAAATGTGACCTACATTTAGTTGCTGCTTTAGGCACCATACGCTTTTGTAACCTGCACCAATCACCTACCCTTGAAACGGTCTGCCTGTGCTCTTTCAAAAAATGGATGCTTGCCGTTCCTCACCACATTGGTTGTCCCGATTTACACATGCTAAGTGCGTCTGTTCAGGCCGTGAGCATAAAACTCCTGTGTACCATGGCTCAGTGTTTGGCTTGTGGTATTGCTTGTTTTGTAAAACACTACAAAAAATGTGTGCTTTCCTAACTGCAAGAGTCGGGGGAATGTAGCGGAGCATTGCTTTTCTCAAAATTCATAGAAGCCATTGCCGTACCAAGCCAACCATGTCCAACACATACCATTTTTTTTTTTTCATTCATTTTCCCGCTTTTTCCCCCCAATCTGTGGCATTTTCTCCTACCTAGTCCCCTACCTAGTTGTTGCCTGACCTACGCAAATCACCCCTTCCTAAACTTGGAATTTTGTCTACTTTTCAGAAATATATGCCTTTCTGTCCTCCAATTCGGCTTTCCTACCCTTTTTTTCCATTCCGTCCATGCATGTCCAATTGGCAAAAATGGCCAAAATTGCCTACCTCTCACAAAACAGTGGATAACCACATCAAATCATTTTTTTCGTTTCCACTCAACCTGTTCTTGAAAGCCAGGAAATTGGGGGACTCAGCAAGGCAAACCATTTGTTCCTAGCTCTTACAAGGAAAAAAACACAGGCTTCTTTGTACATCATTTTATTGGCATTTTTTAAAAAAAAACCAAAATGTTCACCCTTTTTGCTTATTTTCTCTCACACCCCTACAGCAACCTAGGATTCCTGGGTGCCGTTACGGCCGCCTACATGTGGGGGGGGGGGGAGGACCCAAATTTGGCTGAGATATCTCGTGTAACAAAAAAGTTACAAGGCATTGAATGGCCACATACCGAAATCACCAAAAAAGGCCCTGGCACTGGGGGGAAATACCCATGGCACTTAAAGGGTTAAAAGATGGACGCTGGATGATGCTGGTGTGGCACTCCTAGCTTTTTCACAGGGCTTGTGACCTTTCAAGGCAAACGGCCTAAAGCTCACGAGAGTGTTTGCAGGCAACGTCCTTGTCCTTTGTCCAGAGACTCTCCGGCACTTCCCAACTCGGAAGCGTGCTGGCAGAGCCTAGCTGGGCACGCCTTATGATGGCTGGGTACCGGTTCTAGAGTTGCTGGACGGGTCCTCCGAGTCCGGTATCTCCCTCTGTTTCCTGGGAAATGTTTAGGGGAGGGATTTTGCTTTCCTCTTGGAACTCCTGGCCTTTATTCACTGGCGAAAGATATAAGGTAGACTGTACCTTCAGATCGAGTCCAAATGAGTCCTTCTTTCTCCTTTCAAAGTCTTCAGATGATCTGGTAAGTGAGGGGTTCTGCCCTTTTTTAAATCCAAATGGGCCCCAGTGATTGGTGCAGGCTAAGCCCACCTTAATGATCCAATCCTGGGTCCTCACTTACAATCTTCTGTTATGCATGAGGCCAGGACCAGAGTGCTCTGCAACAGGACAGACAAGGGATGACAACATATACCGAAGTCCCACCCATCTCCCTGCCTGTTGTAGATCAAAGTGTGTCTCTGGTTATCTGAGCCTTCAGTGATTCTTGATTAAAGCACATGGTTCCCTTTAAGTTTGTGCTGGGAGCAGACTTCCTGTCTCCCGCAAACCATATACTTCTCCCCTCTGAAGGGGGGGTCAGCTCTGCAGGGGTTTGCCTAAAGTAAATGGTGGACCCTGACATGCATTTCACTACCTTTCATACAGGGGGGTGGGAACTAGCTGCTAAGTGACACATTGAATACCAAAGGGGTGTTAGCCCCGCCTTTGCTGTTGTCTATATTGGCAAACCAGCCCTTTCAGCTTGCTTCAAGAATCTTAGTAGTAGGCACTGCCACCAGCCGGTGGACAAAGGAAAGCAGATGCATAGGGCCTTTGATATTTAAATTGGGCTTCCCATGCTGGAGTCAGGTATTTGTATTTATTTTATTTATAAAGCGCTGCCAGGCCCAGGGTCATACGGGCGCGTAAATTAGATCTGGTTACAGTTACATTTGAGTGCAGTAAACAAAGGTTACGTTACGGTTACAGATAGGTACATACATTAGTATTACAGATACATATATACATGTTGCAATGTTCATGTGGCAGGCAGTGGAAGCTGCCGATAAAATATAGTCTAAGATAAATTCTTTACAATATGTACAGTAGGCAGTCAGTCGTTCAAGGATCTGGGAAGTTTAGGCTGTCAGTGTCCCTGTTGTGAAGCCAGCGCTTCGTGTTACGTTTGAATAGGTTAAAGGAGGGTTCTGACCTAAGGAGCGCGGACAGTGTGTTCCATAATTTCGATGCTTGTACAGGGAAGCTAGCTCCACCCGAGTTATGGAGTTTGAATCTCGGTATGGACATAGTGTTTACTTGAGCTGCTCTGAGTGGTCTTTATGATGTATGTGGTGTAAGTTGGTTGGTGAGGTAGGCTGGTGCAAGGTTGGCCCTGGCTTTGTGTGTGAGGGCCAACGTTTTGAGGGATATTCTATGCTCTACTGGGAGCCAGTGTAGATTACGTCTAGTCTCAGAAATATGCGACTTTTTAGGGATGTTGAGGGCTACCCTGATGGCATTATTTTCAATTACTTGTAGTTTGTTGATATTTTTGTGGCTAGTGCCTAAATAAAGGGCATTATAATAGTCTATTTTGGACAAGACTAACGCTCTGGCAAGAGTAATGCAATTGGGTGTGGAGATGAACGGCCTACATGCAGTGATCAATTTGCAGGTGTACGCGGCTGATGATGCTACTGCATTGGTTTGTTTGGAGAAGGATAAGGTGGCATCAATGTAGATGCCTAGGGTTTTTGTGTTTGAGACAGGGATAAGATTACCAAAGTCCATGATGTGCCATCCATGCTTGTATTACTGAGTATATTTAATTGAGGGTTTTGCTGTCTGTTTCGTAGTCACCCGAGATAGGAATGAGTATCTGGGTGTCGTCCGCATAATTGGTATACGTGACACCCAGATAGTCAAGGATATCGAAGAAGGGCTTTATAAATACATTATAGAGCGTCGGGGACACGCAAGAGCCTTGCGGGACTCCACAAGGTACTGGTGAGGGTTCAACTGAATTAGTGGGAGAGAAGACCCTCATGGTTCTGTTCGCCAGGAAGGAACTGATCCAGGCAGTGGCTGCGTCTGAAAAGTGTGCTGCAGTTTTCAAGTGGTGACAGAGTGTTTGGTGGTTGACCAAATCAAAAGCTGCTGACAGGTCAAGTAGTAAGAGGAGTGCTAGTTTACCGTTGTCTTTTAGGATTTGGATCTGGGTAGTGAGATCTATTAATGCAGTTTCCGTGCCGTGTCTGGGTCGGAAGCCGGATTGCCTTAGTCCCAGGAGATTGTTCGACTCTAGATAAACCTGTATTTGCAGATAAGCTGCTCTATCCAGTATTTTTAATAAGAAAGGTAGTTATCGGCCTATAGTTAGACGGGTTGGCTGGGTCCAGAGTAGGTTTTTTGAGTGCCCCCCCTCCCTCCTTGAGATGCTTTGATATCCCCGGGGCTGTCACATTCCCGCTGAATATATCAGCTGAATATGACCGGGGAAGACGGCGCCTGTAGGAGTACATGTGACTATGCGTTTTGTGCGGGAAGCAGATGGACTGTGTGTGGAATGGCCTCACACAGTCCTCGGAGGTTGGTCTCCCATCATTCTTTTTCATTATTAAAAAAAATCAAAAAAGCCCAAGAGCACTCTCCCCATGCGGATGGTTGAATTCCTCACAGCAGTGTAACTACGAACATTTCCTTCCTGACATTTTAGGAATTGTAGATTCAGACTGAATGCTTTAACATAGGAAAATGTACACCTTTGAAGAAGGCTAATTGTGAGAACAACAAATGTCGATATTGTAATAAGGTGGAAACGATAAAACACCCGATTGTTGGCTGTGAAGCATTAAATGATTTAATATTAATTTGCTTTGGATGGTATGTGAAGGACCTAGTTTTGGACCCTTGTGGATCACTTAGGAGGGATTATTTAGATTCCTGCAGATGATGTAATTGACTGAATGAAGGGGGAGGGACATGAGTGAAATGGAATTAACTGCTTTTTATCTATTCGGATGCTCTGATGTGAGTCATGTTTTATTTTGTTATTATTTATATTGTGAAATGTATTTGTTTTTTGTATGTGATTGTGTAAGGTATAATATGTTCAAATCGTATGTACAGAAAAACAAATAAAGAGACCGCCTCGCCCCGTGACCATCCAGACCTAGAGGTGACAACCTCTCCCCCCAGCCCATCCAGCCCTAGAGGCGACGGCGCCTCTCCCCCCGGCCCATCCAGCCTTAGAGGCGATGGCCTCTCCCCCTCTGACTATACTGCCCTAGAGATGTGTGGCGACTTTCAATTGAGTAGGGCCCGTTTAAGGGGAAATGTAACAACTCATGCCAAACAAGATCTTTGAAATGAATCTCCTCTCTTACTTAGTACATGGCTAATACCCCTAAAAAACTGTTGACAAAGAGGAACCGAATTTGCTAGGAACCAAAATAATAGCTTACCTGTTGCTACCTCAAAGAAATGCCAATGCAGGTTTCAGTGTTCCATACTTATTGAAAACAAAAGCACAGCAATGAATAGTAGATGCTTACACCGGATAATATTACATCTAATAATTTATGTGAAAACAGTTGCATTCGGCTTGTCATTTTCAATCAGTTTGTGTTTAAAAATGTTTGTAAAACAGATATGTCACTTTTTACAAGTCGCAATTCATGAGACTCTGACATTCATTTCTGGAAAAACATCTTGAATTTCTGTCCAGTTAAGAAGGGTCATTGAAAAGGATGCTGTATTTCCAGGCGAAACATCTAGCTGAGAATAGAAACCCACTGGTGTCTAATGTTTCCCAACAAGTTCTCCTAATGCAGATCTGGCCATCGTTGGTGAAAAGATATGAACATTCCCAACTCTTGAAACATCCGTATTAAAGTGTCGGGTTTTAAACACGTGCTGCGTTTTCCTTTATTTGCACACTTTTGAGCTTCATGGCTGGAATGCATGTTCTAACTGCCTGCTCTCTACATGTCACTCCTACCACTCTAGCTGTATGGAATGCTTTTCAAGAATCCGAATGTATTGCCTGCCTTGTCCAAGGTCTGGAGGGCGGTGTGCACATGCAGCATCGATGCAACCTTCTCTCCCCTCCCCAAGGCCTGGCGTTCTGTACATATTGTCACTTCCTGAGCAGGTTCTGATCAATTATCTGACACGTTTTTGATTCATTTTCCCCTTCAGTTTTCCTATTTGCTACGGATATCTGGCATCACTGGCTACTCCCAGAGCAGTTTTCTGACCCCTTTAACTCCTTACCGTGGGTAAAGCTCATTTCCAATTGGAGATGAGACTTCATATCTCTCACACGCACTTTAAGTGAGGTTTTACCAAAATATGTGTGTGCTAGGCAGATTTCCAACAACTGTGTATTCATGTGGGATCCATCTTTGTTTATTTATTTGCATTTTTAAAGCACTCTCACAGCCCGAGGCCACGAGGCGCTGTTACAGGAATGTGTCTTAGTTGCGTATTTATAACGCGCTTAATACCCAGATGTTTTTAAGTACGGACGCAGGGATCGAACCTGTGTTGCTTCGTATCATCTTGTTTCCAAGGCAAGCACGTTGCTGCTGAACTTAAGTACTGTGACCACAAAAGTGATGGGTGGAAGGTTTTGAACGAATCTGTACCACTGGCGTTGCTCTGGGCAACCTTCCACACCACCGTTTTTTAGCCCGTCTGCTCCATTGCAAAAGGGGTCCAGCCAGTGGTTAAGATTCAGTCTAAACCTTCCAGCCATCACCTCTTTGTTTTTGCTTTGTCACCCCGAGTGGGACGGGTATGCCCAGACGTGGGTCCTGTGCCTGCTGGGCCTAGAGACCCAAGCTACTCCTCACTGATGGAGGCCCAACAAGGCCGAAACATGTTTGGGGATGCTTGTGGTCTCGTGCAGAAGGGATGTGCCCTAGCAGTTCGGGCTGGACTGCCCCTTTTGGGGTTGGACCAAGCCTGATTTGCATATGGTTTTTCCCCTTCTGTAATGGCTTTGCAGGCGAAGAACGATGGTCTAGAAAGTTGCCCAGAGCAATGCCAGTGGTTAAGATTCAGTGTAAACCTTCCAGCCATCACCTCTTTGTTTTTGCTGAACTTAAGTACTGTCTTTAAACCCAGAGTTAAACCTTAAAAAGGGACACTTCTGTTAAATGTGAAATGATGAAGGTCTGGTGCAGACATATTTTAGTACGTGCACAGAATCTTTAACCGGATTGCATATATGAAAAATCAAACATTGTGATGATTAATGTACCCACAGGGCTTTACAATCTGCTTTGGTCACTGTTAACAGGAGGGTATTTGGTGAGAAAAGGAAGTGATTGTGGTTTTCGTTTTTAGATTGCTGATCTTAAATTATTGCTTTTTCTGTTAAGAATATAGTTCTGAATCATAATTAACGGAAGATGTTACATTCAGGTGTTCTGTTATATTGTGATTGGTAGCAGGTACCAGTGCCATTTTCATGGTCTCCAGGCACGCTGGCGGATCTGAAACAGGAAGGGGGTGGATGGTTAGTGAGACCTAGAGCGAGAGCCCTGGAGAGCTGTGATGTGCTGTTGGTAGTTTCAGATCGGAAAAAAAAACACTCCGTGTGCTGGGTTTGTTTGTGTGTAGTTGGTGGAGGCTCGGTGGGATTCGGTGTATGAGTGCGTGTGGGATGTCTTGTGTTTGATCTTTAAATGTGGCAGTGCTGTATCCCTGCCACCATTCGACTGTCGAGATGACCGCCTCTTTCTCCATGACTTTATAATCCTAGCGGTGATAGGCTCTCTATGGTACCCTGGCTAGAGCTGTATGGTCTCCATGACACCATACAGCTCAATAGGAAACCACATAGGTCTCTGACCATCCAGGCTCACAGGTGTTGATTCCTACTGACATCAGCCAGGTCTAGAGGTGATGGGCTCTCTATGTAAGGTATCTTGGCTAGAGCACTGACACCATACAGCTCAATAGGAAATCTCATAGGTCTCTGACCATCCAGCCTTACAGGCGAGGAGTCCTGCATCACTGACACCAGCCAGGTCTAGAGGTGATGGTCTCGTTATGGTATCCTGACTAGGGCTGCATGGTCTCCATGACACCGTACAACTCGAGAGAAGACTGCATAGGTCTCTCTGACCATTCAGCCTTACAGGTGATGAGCCCAGCATCACTGACACCAGCCAGGTCTGGAGGTGAGGAGCTCTGGCTCCATGACACTATAGAAGAGGGATGGGGAAGCCTGCCCCCTCCTCCCCCTCCTCTGAAATGCATGACATGGAGGAAGACCAGGAAACCTCACAACCACCCATTCTATTTCGGATGAATTCTCAATGGACCTATGGTTGACAAATATATCGAGAGGTACCCCCTCAGCCTGTCCTACAGGCCAGGCGCTGTGCAAATCTACCCCAGAGTGGGAGAGGAGACCTAAGCTGCAACTAAAGGCACCTTTATCGACAGTATCGATTAAAGCACCAGGTAGCCAGGTTGTTGACATCGACACCACGACTTAGCAGCGGCAGACATGAAGCACACGTGCCATCTGCACTTCGGGACACAAACACGCATTCGAATACATGAAGAACACGAGCATACAGTTCTATAGAGGACACCATATACATACTGTCATTGCTTTTATTATTTGCCATTAGCTAAACACAGAAACCACAAGAACCAAGAGACCCTGAGTAAAGCTTGAAGATGCTTACATGCGAAAAACCCTATGGAACAGTGGGAGCACCTATGACCTTACAGAACCAAGTGTGACTAACCTATGGAGAATATAGATTAGCACAAACACTGTAGACTCTGCATTATGGAGAGGCCTCCCAGCAAGAACTTAGCAGAATTTAGGCTGAACAGAGAGCAAAACGTGTCGGACAGGGCCCACTGCCAAGGCCACAAGATACGTATGACATTCCATTCCCTGACCGGTAGTAGCACCAGCCGCACAGCTCCAAATCATGGTCTCCGAACACATGACCTGGCCGACGCAGACAATGGACAGCGACCGCACTGGGAAAGAGCAGATCTTACTCTACCAGACGGAGGACTGCAACAAAAATGTTACAATGTGAGACAAGCGTTACACAGAGTGAACAAGCACTCTCATAGACTGAGGTGGTACACACAAGTTACAATGCAGGCACATAGTCATTCTTAGTACCTTTTGAAAAGGTACACCAAGAGCTGCAAACCTTTTGCAGATCCCAGGCCTGGGGATGTCGGCTCTGGCCAATCACAGTTTAGTATCTTAGGGGTGGGTAGCAACTGGCATGGACCAATGGCAAGACCCTCACACTGCAACATTTCTTTTAGATAGTGACTTGGGGATGGACCAGGCCAGCAACCTGGCATAGAATAACATATATAGGCTACCATGTCGTTTGCTAGGCTCCTGATGGCCAATCCATTGAGCCGTTTTCTGGATGATGGCCCAGGTTGTAACATCACTTTGACGTCATTAGGGTACGAAACTGGCCTGTGAGCCAGGATAGTGAAAGATGTCTATAGATTTCTTCTGTCCCTCTGCTTATCCCTGTTGGTTTCATCTGTAATAAACCACAGTTTGAGCTTGCCGTTTGACTGAGTCTTCTGTTTGTCCTGTGGAAGGTGTTGGGCCTTCCGAGAGTGTGCAAACTCCTAGTGGCCCTCTGGCATACCTGGGAGTTTGTCCCAACATCCTGCATCACCTGCCAGTTCTAGAGGTGACAGGCTTTGGCTATATAGTCCTAGAGGGGATGGGCTCTCTATGGTAGCCTGACTAGACTGTGTGGTCTCAATGACACCCTACAGCTCGAGAGGAAACGGCATTGGTATCTGACCATCCAGCCTTACAGAGTAGGAGTCCTGCATCGCTCCCATCAATCACCCCGTGGTGACAGCCTATATATTCCTCACACCAACCAGTGGTGTGTCCCTCACAGCAGACATTCCTGTGACCAGCTTTGTGTGTCACTAAACTCTTGCGATTATGCTAGTGAGGGTCACCAGAGCACAGCCTGACACACGGGTGACCGGTTATGCCAACCTCTACCTGTCCCTGGTCACATGCTGCTGCAGAGGGTAGCGGATAGTAGACCCTCTTGCTCTTGCGGCATGATGGGATAAGATACTGGTGTGGGTGACAGGCTACTCTGCACTAGTCTGCGCTGAATGGCAGGATGCCATCCGGGATTGATACCTTGTAGCAGAGGTTGTCACTCGTACCTGAGTAATGGACCTTGGACTGGTATGAGTGGCCCTGAGCCCATCCTGACACTTGAGTGACCACACTGCAGCAGCCCCTGTACCCATTTTCCTTGGCTGACTTGCTCGTCCTCTGAGACCACCAGTTCCAAGAGTGGAGGGAGTGGCGGGGTGCCCTCACCCAGTCCTTAAATGCTCATCTCTGCGGGGCTTCGTCAGGTCCCTTTCTCTCCCTACTGCTGCGCCCACCCACCCACCTACCTCGAAGGTAGCAACCTGCGAAGGCAGGAGCGATCTCGCCCCCCGCCCCCACCGTTTCAGAGTGCTATAAATAGACTGCACTGCGGACACCAGCTCCCTGCATTCCTTCCTTGCTGCTGACGAGCACCAGTTCTGGCAGTGTGCCAAGGCAACGGTGTGTCTGTATTCCCTGCAGGCAGTCTGCCATGTATCCGTATGCTCCATGAATGCTGTGCCCACTGTGTATGTGCTACATGGAAGCTGTACACACTGTGTATTCCCTGCTGCGGGCAGTGTGCCATGTATCCGAGTGCTCCAGGTAGCCATTATGCCAGTGCGTCTGTGTAATTCCCAGAGGCTGTGTGTGTGCGCACGCCAATATCCGTAGGCTCCATGAATGCTGTGCCCACTGTGTATGTGCTACATGGAAGCTGTACACACTGTGTATTCCCTGCTGCGGGCAGTGTGCCATGTATCCGAGTGCTCCAGGTAGCCATTATGCCAGTGCGTCTGTGTAATTCCCAGAGGTAGTGTGTGTGCGCGCCAATATCCGTATGCCCCATGGAAGCTGTGCCACTGTCTGTGTATTCGATGCAGGCAGTGTCACGTATCCGAGTGCTCCATGTAGCCATTATGGCATTGTCTGTATTTCCCAGATGCAGTATGTGCCAATATCCGTATGCTACATGGAAGTTGTGCCCACTGTAGGTGTTGTAAGAGTGCAGAAGTAAGACTGAGGGCTCATGGTTTTTTCTATATACTTTTATTCATTGGTAAAAAGGAAAGGAAAACCCTACCTCCGGGTTTCCCTGCCTCAACTAAAATAACTCGTGTCAGAATGTCCAAAGCAAAAGGTCCCAGTGTCAACCCTAACTCTGTCCCTACACACTAAGCTAACGACATCTAAAAAGAGGTCTTCTCAGTCCAGAGGAATCCCTTCCCCTGGATAAAAGCCAGTTCTTGTCTTGGGAAGACTTTCCCAATGTGGTTTCAGCTACTCCTTATCTGATAGATGTCTTGCTTTCACCGCCCTCCCCTCAGGCTTGCAACGTAGTTCCTTGGTTCCTAAACCCTGGTTGGCAGCTTTGGCGTCCTCTTGCTGTCTACTGTGCTAAACAAAAATGTCTTGGATGCGCTTCCCAAGCTGTCGGGGGTCCCTGACCCTGGGGTGCAGCTCTGGTTCCCTCTCGCCAGGTACTGCGACAAGCCTGGTTGCACCTCTCGGGCTGTAGTGGGTCATATAGACTTGGTTCACTATCCAGCCAAGTACAATATGAACTTCCCAACAACTACCAGTTCTCAGGTTGCGGTTTGCGTGAGTGCCGGCTCCCTCGAGGTAGCTGAGCTCATTTGCGGGTCTCTGGTAGCTTCCCAGAGCTTTCCTTGCTCTGTGGCAGCTCCAGTCTTCCTTCTCTCCGGGATAGCATGGGCTCACACTCTTACGCTTGCTGGCTCTCTGGGGAATCTGGAGTCTTGACCCATCTGTGGGCCGTGCAGGCCTCACGTCCTGGACCGGCCTCACGTCCTGGACCGGCCTCAAACTCTCTCTCCCTATTTATGGCTCCCGGTCCGCATCCGCCTGCATTTCAGGTTCCGCCTGGATCACATGGCTTCTCCAGGGCGGGCTTGACAGTCTGTTAAATCCTGGTTTTTATCTTGTTTCTTTCAACCAACTGTCGCGAACCACTAGACTGGTAACAGTGGTTCCAATGGCTAATCGCAATTGCTCCGCACTACCTACTCGTCTCAGTACTGATTAGCTCACTAAGACTTCCTCGTTTCAGTATTTTCTAACGGTACATAGGCTGTGATGGTAGGAATGAAGAGGAGTGAGCTGCAGGAACTGTGGGGTAACTGTGGGAAGGGGGTGTAGTGGCATGGCGTTGATGGGAATACTGCATTCTCCCGATATGTGCTCATCACTGGTAGCAAAGGAGTCTCATGAGATCCACCTGCTGAGTACCACCCACAGGGGGACTATTTGGTACCAGCCTCACCACCATGGTCTCTTGGGAAGGGGCTAGCCTTTCGGAAGCAGTGACGACATTGTGGGATTCGTCAGTGTATTCCCTGCAGGCAGTGTGCCATGTATCCATGTGCTCCATGTAACCTGTATGCCCAGTGTTTGTTTATACCAATATTCCAAACAGGCCGTGTCCCCTGTGTCTGTGTATTCCATCCAGGTAGTATGCCCAGTGTCTGTGTTTCCCAGCGGCAGTGTGCCAATATCCAGATGCTTCATAGAAACTGTGCCCCACTGTATGTGTACTTCCGGGCGGCAGCGTGTGACATAAATCCATATGCTCCATGGAGGCTGTGCCCAGTGTCTATGTATTCCTTAGAGATATGCACCCAGTTGCAGAGTATCACAAAATCAGAGCTGATCATATGTTGATCATCAAAACATACATTTTGTCAAAACCCCAAACCAGTTGGTCATTTTAACTCCAACCACAGAGGACTTTGGAGCATATGAATGGTGAACAAAACGATCTAATTTTCAACTTCTTTGTACTGGGTTCATCACAATAAAATGTATTACTGTGATTTTTTTTTTCCATTACGTTTTTATTTAACCATGTTTTTATATTTCTTTAATTTTTCCCCAATATCTATTTGAAATTATTTTGATAATAGGCCTGTGCCAGAGTCAATGGTACGAGGCAATGTGTCCAGGGTCAACCAGTTCTAGTAGCTGCAGTCAAGTCTTTGTTTAGCAGTTGAAACGGAGGGTGCAGAGGTAAAAAGATAATGTTAGACGATCGGATCGGCTAACCGAGAAGGTAAGTAAGGATTTCAAACACCTTTAACCATACCATACCAAACGGAACGGGGAAGCCTGATGGAACAATGTACCTTAAAAATTGAAGAGGCTCCTGCGGTGGTGGTAGTTCCTGGCAGTCCTGCAGTTCGGGGAATCAAGCAGAGGAAGAGATGCTCTCGTCGTGGAGGAAGGTCGGCGTTACTGCACTGCCAGGGAAGAAACCAGCCGCTGTGGTGCCAAACAGGGTAAAAGGTATGCTCCATTAAATCACGTTGTGGCGGACGGGTGCCTGGCTATCCGGTCTCCTGGTGCTGGGCACTGGCGATTCGACCAAGGTAAGTCCTGGAGGGCGATTGTCAAACTGGTTGGCCCCACCAGTTCAAAGGAAGAAGGCTCTTGCCGGTGAAGATCTTCTCACGTCATTGGGAAGAAGTAGTGAGGGGTCTGCAGCAGGCTTCACCGACTGTGTAGTTGTTGCAGATGTCTTCAGCTTCTCTCCTCTTTGGGTCTCTTCGGTCCAGTGGCCACGTCTTGCCTTACAGTCCTCAGACCCCTGCTTTTATGCAGAAAAACCCCCTTTCATCCGGCCTAGCGGTCACTCAAACAGTGTGGGGGGGGTTATCCTGGCGGGATAACCACCCAGCCTATCAGGGCAGAGTGCGACCTGGGTTGCGTAGGTAACCCTGTCCAGGGCGCCTATTCCCCCGCCCACACATCCGATCTACCCCAGACTCGCTGGCGCCTGGTGGTGGACTTCTGTTCAGAAGCCTGCCAAAAAGGACAAACAAAGGGGTTACAGAGCAAGACTCGAGAAAGATTTATAAACCAAGATATGGCAAAAACCTGACCGGATAGTTATTATTAAATAAATAAACCGGCAGTATGTTTTGAGTCGGCTATTCAAAAAAACTGGCCTCGAACGATGGGAAAATCCCATAGGAAATTAGCGGAAAACGAACCATGGTAGAACCACTGCCAGCAGCCATACTTTGATAAAAGTGGGACTAGACATTGTCCCCTACAAAATAGACACAGGGGAAAATGTATTAACCCCTACCGTACTTCCATATAGGATGGTATGTACTGATTCTGTTCAGAAGAATTGACTAGTAAAGTCAATGGTAACTTTACGTGCCCTGGGAGACGGTAGTCGGTCCCAGTGTATGGAGTCTATGTTTGGGGGGGTCACTATGACACCCCTGTGTTCCTGCACGGAGGGTGCTGTGGAACGCGCATGAAAACAGATCTCGCCTATGGGGTGAGAAGAATCCCATAGGTCATAAGCATAAAAATAGCCTCAAACGCACATCACAAACTTGCTCTTAGCAGGATAAAAAAAATAAACCCCTGAAATCCAGCAAAGCTGCTGGGGGACTCTATAGGTAAGGGAAATCAGCCTTAATAAGAGAATTCTCCCTGACCTATATCTCCTGTACCATGGGCCAAGGGCAGGCTGTACTCTTCGAGTGGATTGTGTCCTCCAACGTATTCCGCATCTTCGATGTATTCCATCCAGCTTTGCTGCTCTTCGGAAATATTTTCGGGAGAGGGCGCTGTGCGTCGATGTCGTCGAGTCGATGGTCCCTCGAAGGCCTCCGTCGAGGGTGACATCGGGTGTATAAGCAGCACGCGCGTCGCCCGTTGGCCTCAGTTCCGTTTTTCTGCAGTATACGTTGCTTCGGACAGTCGGCACGCCTCGAGTTCTGTGAGAATGTATAATAACGAAATATGTCCTTGTCATTGACGCCGACCACAACCCCGAAATCGGGATTCAAAAAGTGCAAATCGCCCGGGTCAAAAATGTCGATCACGGACCCGCATCGAGAGTGTTTGTGGTGCCTCGGAGAAGGCCACGACATGGAGGCCTGTATGAAGTGTCGGGCGATGACGGGGAAGGCCTTGCGAGAGAGAGGAAAGCTACAGGTAGATCAAAAAACCTCTAGAGTCGAGATCCCGTGAGGAGAATTCTCCTCGACGCGAAAGGCATCGATCAAGGTCCCATAGCGATTCCCATCGCTCGTCGTCTTCGTCAAAAACATCGAAGAAACGATGCCACAGGTCTCCCTCCACCTCGTCGTCAGACGAGTCTCCAAAAAAGATGAAATGCCCCACGAAACATTCGTCTACCGAAGAGTCGGAGGCATTCAGGGTCAAAATGATGGAGGTGTTTGAAAAAGCGAAGCCTCGTTCCGCGCCTTCTTCGGAAGCCGGCCGGGAGCGTCATCGCTCCGACACTCGCGCGCCCTCGAGCCCGGGTGATCGAAAAAGGAAGGATAGGGAACCTTCCAGGACGCCGAGTGAAAAACGCTCGAGTCGAGTCGACCGCTCGAGGTCCTCGATGCCGTCCGAGACCCATCATACCTTGAAGGGAAAATCTTCGAAGTTCGCCTCCACGCCCTCGAAGCAGACCCTGTCGACGACTACGGTGTCGTCGACGCCGAAACCCTCTGCGCCAAAGGCTCCAGCCACGCCAGGGAAGCCAGAAAAAGAGAAGGATAAGGTTACAAAACCTGTATTGTACTAGACCTCTTCCTCCTCCTCTCCCAGAGAAGGTTTTCAAGCCTCTCCCCAGAAAGGAGTTTTTCAAATCCCTTACCTCAATTTTTGAGGAACAGGAGAGATCTAATGAGGAGAGTACCTTTTGGGCCAAAATATGGCACCCCAAATGTCCCAGAATGCTTGATTTCAGAAGAAAGCAGAATGAGGGACTTGGTGGAATCATTACACAATGCAAGTGGCATTGACGCATCTCCTGAAAACGACTTTGGCAGACCAGAACCAGGAGAGCATGCCAGTCCATCATACTGTCAATTAATGACAAAGGTAGTAGATTGATTAGGATGGGCTAAACCATCAGCCCAATTAATCCAGGATGATTTAACAGATATATTGGACCATGGTCCCACCAAAGACCCAGTACTACCCTTTCATGTAGCCCTGCAAAATAGGGTGGTCAAGAATTGGGAAACTCCGGATTCTATTCCTCCGGTAAATAAATCCCTCACCTCAAAATACCGCCTGGCCAGTAGCGACCCCGGCTATCTGTCCAAACACCCAACTCCCGAGAGTCTGGTCATACAGGCAGCCACAGCTTCTAACAAACTTGCATACCCGTCTATCCCTCCAGACAGGGACGATAAGTGTGTGGATGGTTGGGCACGGATGGTATTTTCAGCCGGGAGCATGGCATTAAAATCTGCCAACTCCACATGTGCCTTGGCAAAATGTTCGTACACTCTTTGGGAGTGCATTGCAATGGCGGCAGAGCACATACCAGAAGGGGAAGAAAGGGAAGGGTTCCTAGCCATCGTTAGAGATGGAAACGAAGCCATGCAGGAATCCCTTCAATCTGGATTGGACACTGCAGATAGTGTAAGCAGGTCCATGGGCACTAGCACAGTAATGCGCAGATTTGCGTGGTTACGGAAGTCTGGTTTCGCACCGGATGTACAGAACCGCCTTCTGAACATGCCTTTTGACGGGTCTCACCTTTTTGGCAACAAAGCCGACGAGAGCCTTGAGAGGTTGCAGACCTCAAAAGCAGCTGCCAAATCTTTAGGAGCTGCTATTAGGCAACCTCAGCCTTTTCGTGCGCAAGGACAGTCATGGAGGGGACGAGCCTATCGTTACTACACCTCATATGGAAAGGCGAGAGGAATGGCCAGTCAAAGGGGCCAGAAAAAGGCCACTCGTGGTGGACGAGGAAAACATGCTAAACCAGTTCCAGCTGCAGCCTCTCTGCCATCAGCGGCTGCAACATCCGCCACAAAACCACTTTGAGGACTTGCATCACAAAACACCTGTAGGGGGCAGGCTGTCACAGCATCTGCAAGAATGGCGAGCCATTACTTCAGATGTTTGGGCTCTAGAAATAATAGCCCAAGGTTACTGCCTTCCTTTTCTAACGCAATCTCAAAGCAATCCACCAGGGAGACACCCGTTGAAGTCTTCAAACCCGCTCCTACCGCAGGAAGTTTTAACCCTGCTGGAGAAAGGTGCTATAGAACCAGTACCTGCAGCGGAGAGGAACAAGGGATGGTATTCGCCGTATTTTTTGGTCCCCAAAAAGGACGAAGGACTGAGACCCATCTTGGATTTAAGAAACTTGAACAAGTTCCTCAGGAAAGACAAATTCAAGATGGTTACCCTTTCTCAGATCCTTTAGGCCCTTCAACTTCAGGACTGGTTGGTGTCATTGGACCTTCAGGATGCTTATTTTCATGTGCCGATTCATCTCAAACACAGAAAATACCTGAGGTTCGTAGTTGGCGACTTACATTATCAGTTTTGAGTCCTGCCTTTTAGGGTTGACCTCCGCCCCGAGGGTCTTCACCAAGTTAATGGTAGTGGTGACAGCGCACCTCAGGAGAGGGGAGATTCATGTCTACCCCTACCTGGACGATTGGTTGATCAGAGTGCGTTCTGCCGAGCAAGCACTGGATCATCTGAAAGTCACCTGCCACTTCCTCCACAAACTGGGCTTCCCCCTCAATTTCAAGAAGTCACAGATGACAACTTCCCAACAGCTTCAGTAAATAGGAGCTGTATTAGACACGTCCTTGGGAAAGAGCTCGCCTCCCAAGTCGAGGGCTCAAGACATTCTTCAGATGGTTTCCAAATTTCAAAATGTCCAAAATCTCCAGGCTTACGACTTTTTAAGGTTACTCGGTCTCGTGGCATCCTGCATTTTTCTGGGTCCAGAGGCACGCTTGAGGATAAGATCGCTTCAATGGGCCCGAAAGACTCAGTGGTCCCAGTTCTCGGGTCAAATGACGGATCTTCTTCAGATTCCGAACAAGGTCAGACAAGACCTTCTATGGTAGACCTGTACAGAGAACATCCTAAAAGGAGAACCCTTTTGGCAACCATGGCCGGAGATCACAGTAGTGACGGACGCCTCACTCCTGGGGTGGGGAGCTCATGCCAACGATTGACAATCTATGGTCTCCATCGGAGTCCAAACTACATATCAACCTTTTAGAGCTGAGGGCAATCGGACTAGCGCTGAAGGCCTTCCTGCCATCTGTCAGGGGAAAGATTGTCCTGATAATGATGGACAACACAGTCGCCATGCACTACCTAAACAAAAGAGGTGGTGTGGGGTCACTACCCCTGTGCAGAGAGGCAATGCAGCTCTGGTATTGGGCGATTCAGGAAGGAATCTCTTTAATGGCAATTCATCTAGCCGGGAAAGAGAATATGACGGCAGATGCTCTGAGCAGGCAGAGCACGGTATCCCACGAATGGGAACTGGCTCAGGAAGTCATTCAAGAGATCTTCGCCCTTTGGGGATCCCCTCAAGTAGACCTGTTTGCAACCGGAATTAACCAAAAATGCGAAAGGTTTTGCTCAAGGGAATTTCCCCCGAGAGGAGCCCTGGGGGACACATTCGTGGTGGAGTGGAATTTCCCACTATTGTACGCGTTCCCTCCGATTCCCGTCATTCCTCAGGTCATCAGGAGGCTGAGAAGGTTTCGGAGCCGCATGATCATAATTGCCCCGGATTGGGCCAGGAGAACGTGGTACCCGGACCTTCTAGACCAAGCTACAAAACCATTATATTAAAAAAAGACAGTCACAAGGGGGCACGGATGGGGTGGTGTTCAAACAGTTAGGATGCATGCTGAGCAGTCGAAAAGCAGACATGTCCATCTGTCCTCCAGTATGTCTTCCTCAGAGAGAGAACCTTCTCTCTCAAATGGAGGGTCAGGTTCTCCATCCAGAGGTCAAACCGCTCAACCTTCGTGCTTGGTATCTGAAAGGCTGAGATACATGGATTGGAACCTTACAGATGACGTTATGGAGGTGTTGCTTTCGGCAAGAAGGCCAGCAACAAAGTCTCTATACCGTTGCCGTTGGAAAAAGTTTTGCAACTGGTGCAGAGAAAAGAATGTCGATCCTTTCCTATGTTCTATTCCGGAAGTATTATCTTTCCTTCTGACCCTAGCACATAGAGGTCTGAATATCGGCACAATAAAAGGTTACCTTGCGGCGCTTTCCATTTTCAAGCGCTCATCGGAAGAATGCTCCTACTTCAAAATTCCTTTGATAATACAATTCTTAAAAGGACTCACTAATGTGTTTCCTCCTCACCCATTTCAAGTACCGATCTGGGATCTAAATTTAGTCCTAAAATTCTTAATGTGTGCTCCTTTTGAGCCTATGCACATGTGTCCATTAAGATTACTAACGTGGAAAACAGCCTTCTTGGTTGCTCTAACATCAGCAAGAAGAGTGAGCGAATTGCAGGCACTGTCTTCTGGGCCACCCTATACTGTGTTCCATAAGGACAGAGTTGTGTTGAGGGTAAAACCATCATTTTTACCGAAAGTAATATCGGAATTTCATTTAAGTCAGAAAATTGTCTTACCCGCATTCTATCCTCCACCCCATCCTTCAAAGGAGGAGGAAAGATCACACAGGTTGGATCCGAAAAGAGCTTTAAGCTTTTACATCTCTAGACTTTCCAGACTTGGAGTGGACAACCAGCTGTTTATAGGTTATACAGGAAGGAAACTGGGTCAATCGGTGACAAAACAGACAATTTCACGCTGGATTGTGCTTTGCATTTCAGAATGCTACAGACTAGCTCAAAAAGACCCTGTGGAAGGTTTAAGGGCTCATTCCACCAGAGGCATCGCTTCCTCCACGGCTCTTCAAAGAGGTGTTCCAATAAGATCCATTTGCGAAGCAGCAACTTGGTCTTCGCTACACACCTTCTCAAAATTCTATAACCGGGATGCTTCCCAGTCTAGGGAGCTAACTTTTGGAAAAGCAGTACTATACTCGGCCATCTGAGTATCGAAAAATCTACCCCCTCCAGAGAAATTGTCCATACTGCTTTGGGAGTCTATCTAAGACGAGGAATACATTGGAGGACACAATCCACTCGAATAACAAGTTACTTACCAACTGGTAACGTTCTTTCGATTGGATGTTCCTCCAACGTAGTCCTCATCGCCCTCCCAGCCTACTCCTCTGTAGATTTTTCTGGGTTATTGCCATCTCAAATCTCGCAAGGCTCATACCTGTCTGCCGGCACAATCTACACAGTACAAGATCAAAGATAAAAAGGGGAAAAACAGAACTGAGGCCAACGGGCGCCGCGCGTGCTACTTATACACCCGATGACATCACCCTCGACTGAGGCCTTCGAGGAACCATCGACTCAACGACATCGACGCGCGGCGCCCTCTGCCGAAAACATTTCCGAAGAGCAGCAAAGCTGGATGGAATATATCTAAGATGAGGAATACGTTGGAGGAACATCCAATCGAAAGAACGTTACCAGTTGGTAAGTAACTTGTTCTTCTGGAGGTTTGGGAGTCAGCAATGAAGCTTCCAAACAACAATAGTAATGTGGGACCAAAATAAAAAAAAATGTCCAATCAAGGTTCTTTAAAAAAAGACTTGAATAAAAATACAAGCACACTCGTAAAATATTGAAGACCCACCTCTGAAGAGGAGGACACAGAATATGGAGACTGATGAAAGGGTGCACTGGGGGTCTCGAGACCGGGGTCTGGAGGCAAGTGTCTGCAGCAATGTTCCATTTGAAGAATATGCTTTAAATGTTGTGGCATGGGGTCTAAACGTGTCTCTAGGGCCGTCAAAACCAGTCCGGGGTAAAAGGATCACTCTGAATACCTTGTATCATTTTCTTGGGTGGCTTGAGTCCAACTCTTGGAGCTTTGCAATGGTTGAGCCAGCGCCAATACAGTCTAGTCGGGTGCTTCCAATGGATCAAGCCAGCATTGCGATCCTGGCTTGGTGGTAGGCTCTAGGACTGCTGGCATGCAGACAGGCAACAGACAAGTCAGCTTGAAGTGGTCTGAAAAGTGCTGAGTCCCAAAGGCAGCTCCTTGGGTCTTTCAGCAGCTCTACAATTACTTGAGAGGTCAAGTCTGTTTGAAACTGTTTCGAGGAGGGGACAGGCCGCAGCTGTTCCTTTTGCTTCATGGTTGCTTGTGGAGCATGTCTAGGGATCATTGTAGGTCCTTCTTTTGCAAGAGAGCACTTACAGAGGTGACCCCTTCCGTTGGGCAGGTTCTGGTGAACCGTGATTTCAGCTGCAGGAAGGCTGTTTCCAAGCAGCAGGTCATTTCAAAAGGTCCTCTGAAGTGGGTGAGGCGAGGAGCTTGCTCCCTCATTGGAAGTCTTTATCTTTACATCTGTGGCAGAGGACTTGGAGTAGGCTGCACCCCAGTAAAGTGCCGGGTGAAACCTTTATGTGATACAAACATGAACAACTTAGGGGGTAAGCACCCCTTTATTTAGTCATTTTGCCACAGTGGATTGGTCCATTTCAAGCCTTGGATCCACAGTGCTTTGTGTGCAGGGTGTGGGGAGAGGCACAAAGTGTGAGGGACCTAAGGGATTCCAAGGCGGAGTGGCCCTTCTGCCTGTAGCTTCTCTCCTCGGCTGCTGTAATGGGTCCATCTCCCCTGTCTGCTTTACATCCAAGCGAATCTAGAAATTACCACCCTCCTCTGACCTTGCGTTGGAGCACTGGTAATTAGAAAACCCACTAGGGTATATCCTGCTGTCTTGGGAAGGTTACATGCCTTCCCAGAGGGATGAAAAGGGGCTACTAGGGCTGGATTCAAATGGTTTGTTTTGGCTGAAACTCAGCCCCATACAGTGGTACACAAAACAGATACCCAGTGATAATATTGCAGGAAAGAATAACGACTGAATTTATAAAGATGAGAAGATATTGCTAGAATTGATGGAGTGGGTAAACATAACAACCAGCAGAAAAAAAAATCGAAATAAAGCCAAGAAAGTGTAATGATGGGGGTGAGTTTTAGGTGTAAAAAAAACAGGTTTAGGTTAAGATTGGGATACAGGGGAGGGAGCTTATGAGTAGGAGAGGTAAGGGGACGGGTCGGGGATTTACTCCCCCGCCCCCCGAAAAGTTATTTTTACAATGGGCAATGTAAAAGGCATGTCAATATTCTTTCTTGCAATATTTATTGCACTTGGTAATTTTATGTCACTGTTATTTCAGCAATAAAATCACAGTAATCCACAGAACTTTGCCAGTTTAATGAGCCACTAAACGGACTTGGGCTGTTGCTCCATGGAAACCTGTAGTGCATCATGGAATGCATCCTATCTAGAATGTGTGGCTTTGAAGGTGTTCTAGTGAAGCAGTTAGTGTGGCTTCTGAGAAAGCTGTGGCAGCAGGGAGCTGTGGATCGCTAGAGTTATCTTAATCAATACATCTCAAGAGAATCACTTACCTGGAGTCTGCGCACTCCATTTCAGTTTAATGAGTCACTAGAAACCAGGCTGACAATAAAATGACATCAACAGGTTTGGGACAGTATTACTGTATATTCCCATAGGCCACTGTATCAAACCAATGTCTCTTCTATGGATAATCTGCCTGGTTCCTGAATGCTCGTCAATCTGAAAACTGAAAAGCAATAAATCCAGGGTCACCAACCAAGCACTACACCTACCTTATGTCCATGAGGGGTGTACATCCAGAACGGTGGGGACACAAAGGGGGGCGGGTAAAAGGACCTGGAGAACAGTGGGAAGAACTGGTGCCATGGAGGTCTGTGGAAAGGAGGTGGGAGGGATTACAGCAGGTGGAATTCAGGGGAGTGGGAACACCTGTGGATGGAAGGGGAGGGGTGGAAAGAAGTTTAAAACCGGCACCAACATCTTCCTGGGCATCCTGTTTTCCTACCTGCATACAGCCGGAGGAGTGGATCGAAGACCCTGCGGAATTTGAGTGGGATTATTAGGACTGCGAGCACTCAACGGCAAAGGGGGCCCTATTTACGTCCTGATGGCAACGTGGAACGCTGGAGGAAGCAAGTGTCTTCCTTTGGCTGAACTTTTAGTTTATTTAAAAACATTTTGAGCACCCGACAGCGAAGAGGGGGCCGTGCTAACGTCCTGACAGGACGCTGAACCACGAGAAGGCTGTGTTTTTTTTCTTCTGTTTGGTTTCTTCCGGCACAGGACGGTGAGCAAACAGCCACAGAAGCGCATGTACTCGCGTTCTGTCAACTATATGGGATGTCAAAGAAAGAAGTTGTCTTTGATGATGGACCTTTGTTGATCATTTGTTCACCGAGAGTGTAAACCAAATATAGGCGATTGTTTACTTTATATGCCGTGTCCTAACTGCTATTTAACAGTGGCACAAATATGGTGCTTTCTTTCCTGTTATATTTAGCCAATCTGGGGCTCCAGATTGGAACGATAAAAGGATACCTGGGTGTGCTTTCCATTTTTAAGCGCTTCTATGAAGAGGTTTCTTATTTCAAGATACCATTGATTGTGCAATTTCTAAAGGTTCTCACTAACGTGTACCCTCATGTCCCATTCCATGTGCCTGTTTGGGCTTTAAAGTTGGTATTAACTTTTCTCACATGCATCCCATTCGAGCCCTTACATTAATGTCCTCTAAGGCTGCTTACATTAAAAACAGTCCTAATAGTGGCTCTAACATCAGCCCGCAGGGTGAGTGAGTTACAGGCTTTCTTGTAAGCCTCCTTACACCGTTTTACATCAGGATAAGGTGAAATTTAAGGTCAAACCATCATTCCTGCACAGAAGATAACACAGCCAACTTTTAACCTCCCCCTCGTGCTGCTAAGGAGGAAGAAAGGCTTCACAGACAAAGGGCTCTAAGCTTTTATATTTCAAGACTTGCTAAATTTTGACAAGATGATCAACTCTGTATTTGGTATAACGGCCACAAATTGGGCCTGGCAGTAACCAAATTGACTATATCCAGATGGATAATTTTAGCAATCGGATAATGTTAGACTAGCGGGTAAAGAACCACTAGATGGGCTAACGGCTCATTCCACTTGGGGCATGGGAACTTGTGCAGATCTGCAAAGGGCTGTCCCGGTAAATATCTGTGCAGCGGCCGGCCACCTGGTCGTCTATGCATACATTCGTAAAGCATTATTGTTTAGACTCCACCTCGTCTCAAAGAGGTTTTTTTGCAAAGGCCGTTCTTCATACGGTCCATGACTAAATTAATTGGTACTCCCTCCTCCAAATTGTCACTGCTTTGGGAGTCTATCAAAGATGAGGAATACGTGGGAGGACACAATCCATTCAAAGAACAAGTTACTTACCCCTGATAACGTTCTAAAATGTACATGTTTTACACTCTGCGCTTTCTGAGAGCTTGCGGTCTTTGCGTACGCCTGGTCAATCCCTTGATTGATGGGAAGGAAAAAACAGAACTGAAGCCAGCGGGTGCGGCTCAAATTATTTGTACTGCTCATGACATCGACACCCGGCAGCAACCCTCGAGGGACATCAACGCCACAACATTGAGCACAGCACCCACTGGTGTGGGATTTTTTTTTCCGAAGCAGCAAAGCTGATGATACACATAAATCAAAGAAGAGGAATACGTGGGAGGAACATCCAGTCGAAAGAACGTTATCAGGGGTAAGTAATTCCGACCTCCCTTTTCAAATCTGCTAGTGCTCCTAGAGACCGTACAAATGGCGGCAGAGCGTGGCATAAAATTAAATGACATAACCCATCTCAAAAAACGTATCCAAGAAAGATAGGCTTGACCCCTTCATCTGTTGACTCATATTAAGGGTCAAACCCTTCCCGTGCCCCTATAATCCCCCGCCAGCGACATTCACTTCACAGTACAAGGCCTAGTTCTGTGTCACATGGATGGTTGCAACACCACTCCCTCCATAAGGGCCTCCCTAACTCAACCGTGGTCATCTTTAAGGTTGTCTTTCATGATTCTGCACACCTTCCCAACAGTCACCATACATTTGATCAAATCACCATTTTTAATGATGATCACGTTCATGGACCTCCACTTGCGCCCCCGGGGTTTCACCCAGCTTGCATAAGCAAATCCTTCAAAGCTCCATATAATAAAGAATGCTGACTACCTCAGGATGTTGCCCCTCCCTGGTGAATCATCCTGGTCTTCTACTTCAACGGATACTATGCTTACCATCCTCTGTCTGATGTATGCCCGCCCCTCCTATCCATTCATCCAATACCAGCTCTGACTGTGGCATCTGCCTTGTCAGTTGTGTAAGTGCTGACCAATTATGGTGTGAGTGATGTGTTTGTTAGTGCATGTTTGATGTCATTTCTACCTCACCTGTGAGCTGGGGCAGTCCGGCTTCACTTGCTTGGCTGCCATTTTGGATTGGGGAGAATTACTCCTTCCATTGCTAAAGCTGCTGAGTTATTTGCCCAGTACCCATTTTAAATTGGGTACCAATGTTTCCTATTACCCATATAATGGTGGTAATATCCTTACAGATCTCGGGAAGATGGGCTTGAGTTCCATGGAGAATGCCCTTCTCCATGTATTGTCCTCATCTTCACCTTAGGCAATAACCTACGGAAGCAGTATCGGTGATCATGACCTTGCAGAATCTTGGCCTTTAATGTTTAACTATTACCGTAACCAACCTTCAATGTGTTATGTACATCGAATTGCATACCTCTGGGCCAGATATGCACAAAACAAATTCCCCCAATAAATTAATGGAATTCTGAATGATGTCGACCTCTTGTTGGACACAGACCTGTCTAGAAGCTCCGAAACGTGCATTGGTTAGTAAGAACTAGTTCTGTTGTGTGAAACTGCTGCAGGTCAGCTTCCACCTGGCCACAGCCAAGGACAGCGCTTGTATAGTACAGCAGAATATAGATATAATGCTTCTAACAAATCTGCATTGGACTGTCCATCCAAGTGCCATGTACATGACCTGCATGATTTTACATCAGATGGCAGATAGGCCAAGATCAATGCTCCGAGGGTTACCATTTTTTCATTTTTTTTTTTTTTTTTATATAAAAGCAAATTAAATCCAGAGGCACTGATGACCAAACCTGGCTTCTTGACTTTTCCTTTATTCTGCATTCATAGCAATTACTGATTATTTTCCAAAGGCCTTTATCTGACAGTGTCTGTCCCCATCTTGCAGACAGTTCTACTTCCTTTAGGGCCGGGTCTCTGATGAGATTACAGAATATCCCTCATTAATTTTCATGAGGAAAAATGTGCATACATTTACTTACAATGATTCTAAATGTATCATGAATATTAATGAGGGGTATCCTGAAATCCTGACATGGTTCTGGCCATCGAGGCCTGGAGTTGGAAAACCCTACTTTACATCTTCTAGAGAGTGGCACAACAGAACAGTGTGTGCTAAGCTTATACACGCACTGGGATTCCAAGGAGGGTGTGGAGCAGTGGGAGATGGAGATCGAATGGTGTTGGGTGGATGAGGGCTTGAGAGCACACTCTGGCAAACCTGGTGAGATGCGGGCTTCAAATACCTGCTGTGTATATTTACTACACGGCAGGATATCAATACTGGGCCTCCCAAGCCAACTCGGAAGGCGACCTAGTCCAAGAGTAGGGCGTGTAAGAGCGAAGTGTTGTGGGCAACAAAGGGCAAGGCTGTAGGATGGACAGATGGAATTAATAAGGTCAATGTATTAGGTCGGTCCCAGTGTGTTCTTCGTGTAGCACGTCACGCCATGATAAGGGCATCTCATGGCACTGAGAAGTGGGAAGGACATCTTTGACAGCAAGCGAACAATGTAGGACACTGGGCTCCTCTTAGGCAGTTGCCGGGATCCTCTGAGTATACACCACCCCTTCACTGAACTGTAGCTGTCTAGTTGCTAACAGGTGGCAGTAGGAAGAAACCGAGAAGGCTTTGGCAAAACCGCTCCTTTTACTGGACAACCTGCTCTTTCTACAGCACTGAACAGTATTCAGGTCCATAGTCCCAGGAGAGTCTTCAGGCCAGAATGGAGAGAATGGCTTGAAACATGCATGCCTGCTCTCCAAGAACGCACTCTTTTCTTCTAAGCTGACTCCCAGGCCTTGTCATTTGCCAGCAGCAGGATACACCTAGATTTGGGCTGGAAGTAAACTGGGAAATCTTTCAAAAATATCTAAACGCTCTTTATTTTCAATTTTGTTTTGCTCTCAGAAGGAACTGACCAGTCGGTGCTTCTTTCCCAAGAAAAAGGGAAAAGGACCAGAAGCATGTATGGCTCCCTCTGCTGCTGCGGGGGCTACTGTGCCTCAGAAAAGCTCTGCGCGGCCTACCCTTCCTCACAGAATGTAGGATTGTGTTGGAGGAGGCACGCGCATTTCCGAAAATGCAAACTATCACACCGAAAAAAGGAAAAGGTAAGCAGGGGCTCCTTGCTTAATTGCAACGTCCTCCAATACTCCGACGCTAGCAGAGGAACAGCTGCCATCGGGGGGGGGGGGGGGGGGTGGGGAGGAAACGACAAAGAAAGATGACAGTGAAGAAAAAACAGAAAACAGTGCAGTCGAGTGCCTGGCAGCACTTCTAATTAATCTTAAAGGCAGTAACATTGAATATTAAGCATATTTAGCATAAACACTGAAAGAACAGAATAAAAAGAAATGTGCACTCATCTCTTGCTGTGAGCAAGAAGTGATGCACTGCTAGCTCCTATTTGGGGGATTGTCTGCAGTTTATTGGAGGATTCGTGTCACATGTTCCGTGACCTGTTATGAACTTGGCTAAGCCCCCTGGGAAACTGAGTTTCTTTCTCTTCAGTGACTTTGTTATGGGCTAGAGGTTTTTTCCTTTTACATGTTTAACGTTAATTCATGGGATTTTTTTCTGCACCCTTGTTCATGTATATGCAATATCATTGGTCTGGGTGCATAAAACTTGCTGCTGAGCTTTTCTCTTTGATGATAAATAAAGAAAGAGATGCATAATGTGACCCTCCCTGTGTTTAATAGAATCAAGACTTTCTTAAAAGTTATTCTGGAAAATCTTTAGTCTCATGCTTTCAGAGTTTGATGACGGAGGAGTAATTGGATCTGGCCCCAGCGAGTGGAAGGCCCTTCAAGGAAGTGAAAACATGAACTCTTCTGAGGCGGCACACCTTTTATGACTGACGTCTATGCCACTCTTTTGACCGGGTGCCTTCTATGGGCTTTTTGTCTACTTGAAAACTTTCCAGCAGGGCTCAAGTGAGCCACTGGACATCACTCGCCGAAGCTTCAACCGCAGATGTGTGGGTACCAGGTTCCAACTGTATGCCTTGTACATCTGTGGAGGCAATCTAGCGGGTTTGAACATTGTGTGGGTGGGGACACGTCCTTACTGGTCATCCCTCCATGTCCCCTCTCACGGTTACCATAGAGGTTTCTGGGTTGTCCCTTCATCATTGTGTCGCTTCTGCCGTGTTGGAAAGTTGCACTCGAGTACTGCAAGCACAGTAACTATTCCTCAAAGGGTTAGTCACCCCAAATCCAGCAGGGTATTGCTGTCTCCCAAGATTAGCCAAGGGAGCTGCACGCCCTCCAACCTAGATGTGACAGGAATGGGGCTTCCATTCCGGACTTTCTATAAAAAAGCTCTACAATATGCAGAACTGGGGGCCACTGAAAAGCACCCAGGGATCAGCGTTAGTGCTGTACAGGGCAGCGTCTTTCCCTCCCGATAAGCTGCTGTGAAGGCTTCTGGGTAGAACCAGTGCAAACCTGGAGAGAGCAGTGGGAGGCCTTCGGAGGCACTGGTCGCTACAATCACCCTGACATTTTTAGGGTGATATCTCACCCATTGAACAGAATCCTGAGGTAGGCACTTAATGTGGATTTCACATAGGTTTGGAAGGTTTAGAAAATCGCGGAAGTTGGTAAAGTGTTGGTGAATTCTGCAATCCTGTTGGTGAACTCCACGTGTAAAGAATTGGAATAATCCGGCAACGAGCAAGTGACAGAGATATAAAGCGATTAAAAACTATGCGGTTTGTGTAAATAAGTATTTCTGCTGCCACTGTCCTATTTAGGCTGCACGTTCCACTCTGTGATGTAGCCTTCATTGTGACTGTATGATGAATCAAATCTGTAACCACCTATGTATGTTCCCTGCTAAAGTATCACTGTTAGGCTACGCGCTCCCTGTAACCATGAGCTAAGTAATCCTCCTGTAACTAAGCCAATTTCATGCAACAGCGCCTCAGTGCCCTTGGGCTGCTAGTGCGCTTTACAAATCCAAATAAATAAATAAATATTATCATGGCAGAGTAAAGCCCCCCCGAGGAATGAGGAGACTGCAAAGGAGAGAGAGAGAGAGAGGGGGGGTGTTAGCTAGAAGCCTGAGCCTCCTACAATGGAGAGTGAGCAACTGCCTCCAGGTTTAGGCGGTGTGAAAAGAGGGAGGGAGGGGGGGGAGGAAGGAAGGAAGGAAGTAAATTAGCAGTTGTGGGTGCTAATCGTGGCGCCCTAGCATGTTCTTCGCTTCCTTCCGAGTTCAGATTAGATGTTTCGCAGCCCGTGCATGAAATATTTAGTGAACTCGGATTGTGCATTAAATGCTGTCACCAGGGGGCCTTGGGAGTCAGGATGGCACGTGCTTATCAGGGGATGTGCTGGAGTACCTTCTAGAAGCCTGGCCTGTTGAGATGCTCACACAGGGACTATGTGCTGACCCAAGGTGCAGGTCTTAAGTCTTGGGGTACGTTGCTGTATACCGCCACCGCTGATGCGAGCGCGGCCTGGTGTGATGCTCACACAAGGAGTCTGTGCTGACTCAAGGCGCAGGTCTTAAGTGTTGGGTTATTTTGCTGTATACCGCTGATGCGAGCGCCTCACCAGGCCGCCACCACTGATGCGAGCACCACACCAGGAAGAGGGTCACGAGCACTGACTTTCGACTCTGAATGCAAACGTATCTTTGTTGAGAACCAGGTGCCCTTTACCTTTTTTAGGGAGTGCTGGGAGTGCAGCAGATATACTATTGCGAATCAAACCCCCCAGAGACGGCGGGCTTTAGTCACAGCGCTCAAAGGCCTGACTTCCTGTTTATAAGAACTACTGGTTCTCGTTGAGAACAAGATGTACTTTACGTTTGCTCGTGGACCTTTTTAGGACTGCATAGCTAAAGGGGTTGTGTGTATGTGACGCCGATTATGTGACTTCTTAGCAAAACATACGCTATAATTGTGAGTTTCGTGTATTTTTTTTTTGTATTTTTTTTTTAAATTAATTTTTATTTTCAATAAAACCAAACAAAATGACACACATTACAACTGTTTAGGACGTACATAATCGGCAACAAACCATCACATTATACAGTATAATTCTCCGTCCTCCCACCCCACAAATTAGAGCCGGCACACTCACGTCATCTATGGGAGCATTATCAGGTATCGCAGTGCTTGTGCACTCATCAGAGTCCGCTGATTTGTTATTGTCTTGGTGAGGGTTTGTCATAGAGGTCACCAATTGCCGCCAGGCCAACAAGGGCCCTACTTCCTCCTCTGCCCCCCCCCCCCAGTAACCGCTTCAAACCAAACTACGGATTCCGCCTCCGCCCATCTGAGGAGGTCCGTCCACCATAGCTCCACCCTGGGTCTGTGGGTCGCCTTCCAACCCATTGCGATCCTGCGCTTGGCCAGGATGTAGGCTAAGTCCTTCATTTTGCTTATGTGTTTTAAATCCCGTGGCCTGGGAAAAATCCCGTGCATGCATGGCCAAGCTGATCCCACGTCCAGCTCAACTCCCCCACCAGCCAAATTAGTTTTAATCTCATCCCAAAATCTGTGCACCTCCGGGCAAGTCCAGAACATGTGTAGCAGCCCCGCTTCCACCTCCCCACACCTGGGACATTTCCGCGTAGCCGAGCCCCCAAACCTTGCAATTTTCCGGGGAGTCAAATAAGCCCTGTGAGTGACATACAATTGGATTTGTTGGAGTCTCGCATTCCGGGATACCTTTTTATGGTACCTTTTGGGCTCTCTCCCATTGCCCATCTGTCATGGGTCCTCCTACTTCCCCATCCCAGTCCTGCCTCAATTGAAGCAGCTCCTTCCCTACCTTTGCTCTTAGAAGCTCGTATATTCTAGATATCTCATGCCCGCCCTCCGAAACATCATACATCGTTTCCAGGGAGGCATCGGGGTCATCTGCTAGCACTGTCTCCGGCCATCTCTCCCTTACCCGTTTCATGAGCCTAGCCTAGCAGTAGGTTATATACTGGCCTCTATGCACCCCTGTCTCTTCTTGCAACCTCTGAAATTCCAATGCCTCCCCTTCCTGCCATATGTCCCCAAGGGTGGCCAGGCCCACCGGTTCCCAATATCTACGGACCGCTTCGAACAGTTGTGAGTCGTTCCCGCATAGTGCCACCAGCGGGGCCTGCTGAGAGAACGGCTCTGTCACCCATCATTCTCCACATTCTGCGCCAAACCTCCCAGACCAGCCTCAACAGCCGCCCTCTTCCCACCAGTTTGTTCTTTTGTAACCACACCACTTCATTCAAAAAGTATGGGGCCGAGTCTTCCCGCAGAAGCCTGGCTTCCGCCGAGTCTTCAGTCGATAGCCACCTGGCCACATACAGCAGCTGCCCCGCCAGATAATAAAGCTCAAAATTTGGCAGGCCTATGCCCCCCCTTGTCACATGGGTTCTGGAGTTTCCACAGGGCCACTCTGTTCCTGGAGTTACCCCATATGAAGCCCCTGCACACGCTATGAAGTCTCTCAAATCGGCTCCTGGGAATCAAAAACGGGACATTCACAAAGAAGTGCAGGAGTCTGGGCAGGACCACCATCTTAAGAACACCATGCTGTTCTTGACCCCCTCTATTGCTTTCTCTGTATTATGTTGGTGCTCCGCCTCGATCCTGTGGTAAATATTTACTCCCAAATACCTAAATGTCTCAGTCTGCCATGGTATCGGCAGGCTAGGCAGCCTCTGTAACGGGACATTCTTGTATCTACCCAAGGGGAACAGACTAGACTTCCTAAGGTTCACCGATATGCCCGAGAGGGTGGCATATCGGTCCATCACCTCTAGCACATACTGCAAGTTCTCCTCCGGATAGCACAGATAAAGGAGCATGTCATCTGCGTACAGCGATACCAGGTGTCTGCCACTTACTGTACTAATCCCCACCTCCCCGTATTGTTGCCTCAGACATATTGCCAGCGGCTCTAATGCCAGAATGTATAGCATGGGCGACCAGGGGCATCCCTGCCTGGTCCCCCTGCTGAGTTGCCAGGTATCTGAGATTATGGATCCTGTTTTAACTCTCGCCACCGGGGTGCTGTATAACAACTGGACCCACCTGATATACCCAGGTCCCATTCCGTATCCCCTCAGGGCTGCTTTCAACCAGGGCCATCGCACCGAGTCAAAGGCTTTGACCGCGTCTAGCGACACGATGGCCAGCTCACCCGTATCTTCCTCAGTGTGGTCAATGATGTGGTGTAGCCTCCTATGGTTATCTGTGATGTTCCTGCCGGGGACATATCCTGTCTGGTCTGGGTGTATCAGCTTACCGATCACCCTCTTCAGCCTATTGGCCAGCACTGCCGCAAGTATTTTGCTGTCCTGATTCAGCATGGACAAGGGTCTGTAACACCCACACTCCGCGGCCGGCTTGCCTGGTTTTAGGAGTGGGATGATCATCGCCTCGCGAAGGGACAATGGCAGTTGCCCCTGCTCGTAGGCCTCGTTGAACATAGCAAGCAGTGGCTGAAGCAGCTCCTGTTTGTATGTCTTGTAAAACTCGCTAGGCAACCCGTCCGTCCCGGGTGCCTTACACGTGGGCAAATGTTGGATCACCACCTCCAGCTCTTCCGAGGTGATAGGGGAGTCCAGTTCTGCGCGTTCTAGGTTGTCCAGGGTGGGCAGCTCAATGTCCTCTAACGTGTCTAGTATATCTTGGCTCCTATCCTCCCCTGCGTCCTCATATAAGTGTCTGTAAAACTTGAGGAACTCCTCGTTCACCCCCTCCTGGGTATTACAGATGCGACCTTCCTCATCCCTTATCTAGCTGATCACTGTGTGTGGGGGGGTCTCGCTCTTATACAGCCAGGCCAGCAATCTGCCCGGCTTATCGCCCCCTGCGTGTAGCCTCGCCGTATATTTCTTGTAATTTAATCTACATAACCTATCCCAGAGTCCACTGCAGGTTAATTGTAGGTCTTTTATCTTATCGCTATTCTTCTGGGCGGTATCCTCATGTCTCGTGAGGCCCTCCAGCTCCCTTTCTGTTTCCTGAAGTTCCCTTTCAATGCCCCCCTGGAGCCCTTTAGATTTCAAAATGGCTACTCCACGCACCACCACCTTGAACGCCTCTCATACTGTTCCAACCGAGCGCACACTGCCCATGTTTATATCAAAATATTCCTCGATGGCCTCCCTCCAGTCCTCCCGGAACCCCTCATCTTGTAATGCCTCAGTCCTAAGTCTCCGACTGTATTTATAGTTTTAAAGTTTGCGGTGTTGCTTTCCAGTGGAAACTTTGCGCTGCTGCTTCTAAACCTTCCAAGTAAGGTAGTGTTTGTAAATGTTTACGAAGGTAAAAGGGAAGTTGCTCTTGCAGCTCCCCCATGCCCTATTTCCCCATTTAACTACAGATGCTGCCTGCCCTCAGTCCCTTACCTCCTCTTTCAAATTCTGCATGATAAAACTGCAGGCTCGTGCACTGGCGTGCTCTGAACCCGCTCTCTTAGAAAAGATCCATGACGCCAGAGAGCTGCAGCCCTCCTAGCCAGAGGACGCTCAATTTCACGTGTACTGGAGGTCCAGTCACTGCTGTTCTCTGGCGCTATGTACCTGTTCCACGGGCATCACTGGGGGAGGGGAGCCTGGGCTGGTACGGGTTCAAAAAGCCATTACTTCCCGTCTTATTCTTCCCCAGTTCTATCCACTCAAGGTACTTAGCAAAAAAATGATTCTGGGGGGTTTGGGGCTTTTCATACTTGCTTCATTCTTTGAAAGTTCAGAGCCGCATGGACCTTCTCAGCCTTCAGTTAATCTCCCCACTCAGCCATGCCTCTCTACTTTATATCCCCCTCTCGGAATGAGGGAGGCCTCAGGTAAAATCTGTTTCAGACTTCCCGTTGTCTCTCATTTCCAGATCTTAAATCCCAGAGCCCTCTCCAGTTTGTGGTTTCAACTTACTCTTTTGTCCCACAGAATGTCAATTTGACAAAGCATTTTCGGATTTTTCATATCTTCTCATTCGCTTGCTTAACTTGTTTAAACTCTCTGAGAATACACCCCTTTATTTCATAGGTTGACCATATTTTTGCCCATATGACTGGTGGATCTGTACACTTTTGTACTCTAAATTATTTTTCTACCATAACTCTCCGCAGGAATTTTTCCATCAATGAAATATGGATTGTTAGATTCCCATAATAAAGCTGAATTCATGCATATGCAACTTAAACTATTCTGCCTATCTCTATTGAACTATGCACATGAAGATCTGTGTCAACATAATTAATCATGTGCTCATGTCTCAGAGGCTTGTTGTGGAGCTCCACAATATCCATTGTTAGCTAATGATTAATATGAGTAGCTGGCCAGCCCTTTTTTATGGTTCTCCTTGAACTCAGTGTATGATGGATTTTAATGGTTAGGCCTATGTGAAAGTTGAAACGTTAAATGCATGATTTGGCTTTGAAGCTCTCGTTATGGAAAGCAGGCCTGTTCAGCATGTGAGCAACTCCGATCTGATCAGCTCACGGATCTACGTTTTATTTTGTTATTTTTGTATGCCCTGATCACTTGATGTTCTTGTTGGCATGATTGTAATTTAGATTGCTGGTAAGAATCCTATTTGTCCATATGGTCTTAACTCGTGACCAATTCAAACATTCCCCTTTGACCTGAAGTTGCCTTGCATCCTAGGTCTGTGTGAAAAATGAGCTAAAAAGAAGTACACGCAAAGCCAGGGCTATTTGTCCATACATATTCAACAGCACCAAATTCCCTATATATTTTCAAACAACTGCACATGTAATCCTTAATCCAAAACTGTGAGTGTGGCATGGGTGGGGAGTAGAGCAATCACTCTACTCCAGAAATCCCTTGCCACTCTACCTTACCTTCCAAAGTGTAAACTGCCATAGAACTGCACCTTGCATACCTAGAGAGATTTTGTGGCCATCAGCCTAAATTCAGTCTTGACTGAACTGTAAATGTTGCATTCCACTACACACTAGCATTTTAACCAATGCTGACTAGTGCCACACATACAGAGAACGATCAAGATTACCTTGCGTCACACTTAGACAGGTGTAACAAAGTTAGCATGTGCCACACTTAGATGGAATTCTTAACTTAGCTGACATCGCATCTACACAGGATTGTGTATGTTGGCATGTGCCACACTTAGATGGAATTCTAGCTTCGTCACAATTCTTAATTTAGCTGACATCGCATCTAGATAGGATTGTGAATGTTGGCGTGCGCCACACTTAGATGAAACTGTGGATGATAAGTGCCACACTTGGATAGAATCGTGATCACTAGGCTGCCTCACATCTAGACATGATATTGAAGATTAGCAAGTGCCACACTCAGATGGAACAGTGAATGATGACAAGCATCACTCCTAGACACGATTGCAAGGACAGCAATACCAAATAACCAATCCACTAACAATCTCATCCCTCTTCATACACCTCTCAAACTCTAACCAAACACAACCACAAACCTAAAACACAGCAATCCGCACAAACTTCACTACACTGCAACAACAAAAGACTTGCACAACAGCACACAATGACTTCCGACTGTAAAACACCCCAAGCCCAGCCAACGGACCCACCGGGCTAAGGCTGCCAACAGCACATCGCTGCTCTCTTGCACTTTTCCAGCTTATTCCCACTAACTCACCCACCCCCCCCTCTCCCTTTTTCAGAGCGCCAGGGGACCACTCCGGTGGTGATAGTGCACGGTACAAATATCCTTTAACATTAACATAACAATTACAGTATATTTTGTAACCTGTCTACTGTTCGGAAAAGGAATACACTCTACATTCAAAATGATCTTGCATGTATTGACTGAAATACATTACATAATTAGAAAGAAGGTTGTCAATTCTGCAAAAGAAATCCTTTTCTTCATGTGTAGCAGGAAGCCGAGCTCCACTGGAATAGATATGGCATGTCAGCTTATATAATTACAGGTAGACATATTGGCTGATGAGTTTTTTTTTTTTAAAAACTAAACATGACCGCGTTACAAACTAGACAGGTGCTAGTTCTTTGGCCTTCTCGCATTTTGATTTACACTATTTGCAGGGAATGGAGTTATTATTGATTTATCTGAAGATTGCTTTGCATTTCTCAAGCTCCATATTTTTGGTTTGCAGAGTTTTGTAAAGTAACTGTGTGATTTAGTGCAGTAAAGTACCACACTTGGGTCATGGTTGCAGAAGCATTTAAACATCTCAAGACACCATTTCAGCATTTCGTGCTCAGATTCCACCAGTCTCGACCTTCCTTTAACCTTTGTGACAGCCTGAATGAAGCACAAAGTCTTGCTCCTATTTCAAGGGGTTTTATTAGCACACACAGTAGCTATGCGGTAGTTCTTCACCATTTCAATGGGATTGCAGAACAGACGGGCAATGGTGGCAACACAAATGATGTTCTGCCTGGAAAAGGGGTTTTGGAAGGTTGCGCTTGGGATCTTTACTCCCCTGGGACAACCGGCCAAACTCGGGCTTCCGTAGCCCCGGGTAGTTTCTACAGCACTGTAAACACTACAATCTGGTTGCTAACTTGTTTTAAGCCTGAGGCAGTGAGACACTGGCTATCTTCCCCCAGGGAAGTTCTACCTACATCTACACTACCACAGATGCTGGTTCTAAAGGGTGGTGTATGTGTGCCTCCTGATCTTATCACCCCTTTCTCGGTACAAGTCCCCCACGCGACACCACCTGACTCTACTGCATCCTACCACCCTAGCCTACCTGCTCTTCCCCCACAAATCTTAGATATCCATAACTTTTCTCTTTTTCACTCTCCTCTTCTCGCTACCTTCTCCTCACTACTGCGAGTCTTCCTGCTGTACTCCTACCACAACTGCTTCCTTTATTACTACTGCTAGTGCTAGTATTCGCGCTCTGAAACACTTGTGTATGAGCATGATACAAATAAAATATCATCATACTATCACTCTAACATGACCAAGGTCACTACAACCACTGTCGCTCTGCTACTATTTCCACTGCTCTTCATCGATTTGGCACCCTGCTCACCCCTTTACTATACTCCATTCGACAAACTCAGGAATATGGTGCCCGACTCACCCCTTCTCTATTCAGGAAACTCGGGAATATGGTGCCCGGCTCACCCCTTCTCTATTCAGGAAACTCTGGAATATGGTGCTCGGCTCACCCCTTCGCTAGTCAGGAAACTCAGGAATATGGTGCACGGCTCACCCCTTCGCTATTGAGGAAACTCGAGATATGGTGCCCTGCTCACCCATTCACTATACCCACTCTCACCCCACTTCTCTAATACATCCTAATCCTTTCATCCCGCTTCTACACCCTCCCTACTAGCCTCACACTCTGCTAACACTCACTATCTCCCACACTATGTTCAGAATTTCTCTCTTTCACCTCCCAAACTCACCCTCCCCACTTCCTGCACTGCAATGCACTACACACCATTTTTTCTTTGTTTTGGCTATGGAAAAATAAATGTTTCCAACCTTTCAACATTTACATTTCATATTTTTTCCAATTTTAAAAACTTTACAAAAATTATTCACTTCCATAAAAATAAACACAGTAATTTAACATATATAAATACTTTCTTACATGCAATAAAATGAAAATTTATTGGTCGTTAACTAATATCACGTCCATGAAATGCAAAAAAATTGCGAGAGCATTCCATTAGAGTGGTTGTCATTACTATACGGGATCCATCAATCAGTCCCGATCGTGGCCAAGAACAGTGTATACATGCGATGTTGGTGTAGCATTCTATAGTTTTACATCTTTCAGAAAATTAGTTATTGCATGTTGGACTGATTTTTTTTTTTTTTTTTTTTTTTTTTTTTTGTCCGTGTGGAATAATGTGCGCCATAGCTTTTCATGCGTAACATTGATATGACCTTGGAAAAAAGGCTTAAACAATTTACATCTTAAAGCCAACAAGTGCACACAGTCAACCAATAAATGCTGCAAGGTCTCAGGTTGAGTTTGGCAGAATCGACAATTGATTTTTTTCCTTTGATAGCATATTACGTTTACATAGAAGATCTGCCGTTGGGCACAAATGAAGCCTGAAGCGTAAAAAAGACAAGCGATGCTGAGAGTTAGGTGATACTAACAAGTATCGGGCAGTTTGACCATTTTAAAAAAAAATTCTAATGGATTCTCTTGGAATTTTTGATATCGTATGCATTGAGCATGTGTTTGATTCCAATCGTATTGCCACATTTTTTCCTTGGCTTTACAGGGATTGTTGATCAATAATTGCGTTGATATATCAGCATCGCTAAGCAATTTGACCGCTGTAAGCCTCAATGTTCTCATAAAGTCATCGTGCATTTCTTTTGCAACATACGCTGCCATCAGACGAGCTAGGCCATTTTGCCACTTGTCCATTATAAGCTTACGATATAGGGAGCACCATTGCCACTTGTATCTGCCATGCAAGGATATTAATCCTAACTCATAACGAATCAATGGCAATGGCTCAGAGTTGGGTAGCTGCAGCATTTTTCTCCAGTAGGCTCCTTCAATTCTGGCCCAGTAGACATATGGGCGCCACTTTTTGGTTTCAGTTCCATATAGCAGGACAGGTGTCATTTCTGTTTATAATATGCTAACAAAGGATGTATCGAGAATTTGCAGAATTTCGCCCCGATGATTCTGGCTTGCGATATAGCATTATGTAATTTGGCCTGCTTGACTTCCTCCCAGCGCAGATCAGTAGGATGGTTAGTTATCAGAATGCCCAAATAGGATTATCTTGTGACCACACTTAAGGCGCTATTCTCTAGTATCCACGAGTATGTTTGACATCTCTACCTAGGATTTCCAAATTGAATCATTTGTGTTTTGGTTGCATTGATAGATATGCAGTTTGTTTGCGCATAGCCATCGAGTGCCTTCAGCATGACTTTGAGGCCCTGAGGTGTTTTTGACATGAGCACCATGTCATCAGCATAAAGAAGCCAATTTATAGGGGTTCCCCTGATCCTTGGTGCATCTGTGTTCAGACTCATGAAGGTATGACCTATGTCCGAAATGAAGAAGTTGAAAACTGCGGACGCTAGGAGGCACACCTGCTTCAAATCCTGGTCTGTTTTGATGTCATTGGATAATAAGCTGTCTCTACGGAGGTGGACTTGGATGGTTGTCTCAGAATGAAGCTGAATTATCCATTGCAAAATAGACCAGGGGTAGCCCTTGTCCAAAGGTTTCTTAAATAGCAACTCTCGTGGTACGCCATCAAACGCAGTGTTCAGAAGTCAATGAAGGCCACAAAAATGGGCTGTCTTCGTTGTTTGAGGGCATCTATAAGAGAGTTTAGAGTAATCAGATTTATTGGTGTACTAAGACCAGCTACAAACCCGGTTTGAAAGTCATCCCTAAGCTGTCTTGTGGTCAGCCACATGTTAAAGGCAGCTAGGAACAGGCGTGCAAAGATTTTGCCAGGCCATTCCAAAAGGGCGATTGGTCGATACGATCTCGGATCAGACCTCAGGCCTTTTTTATATATCGGGACTATTAAGGAGTTTTTCCAAGAGTTGGGTACCTTGCCAGTCTGTAGTGTGTTGGAAAATATTATATCAAATGGCTGCCCATCTTATTGGATTCTGCCTTATTGTCAGGTTTTGTAGTCCATCTGGTCCATCTGCACGAGATCTGTTTAGTTTAGAGATGCAATGTATTATATCATCCATGTTAAAATGAAAATATGAGTTCATCTTTAGGACCAACCAATTTAGTTTGATCTGTGGAAAGGGGGTCCGATAAAGGCCAGTATAGTATTCAGACCATGTTGATTCCAGAATTGGATTGGTTTGCAGGGCACTTTGAGGGGAGTGAATAGCCTCATTGAGCAAGGACCATATGCCACCCATTGATTTAGCCAAGATCTGGGACGGCATTCTTTCGCCATCTTTTTGGTATTGTATGGCACGCTGTGCCTGGCACCAATTCTTAGAGTTGTTTTAGGGTCTTTATCAGGTCAATTTTCTTTTTTGACAAATCTAGAGAACGATGTCGTACATCTCTGCGTAGCTGGGTTTTCCTTGTTTTAAGCTCTAGGTCAAAAGCATGAACATGCCTGGTATCATACTGGTGTCCACTGGGTCCCCTTCTGCTAAACATTTGCATGGAGTGAATATAGCATCCACCTTCCTTGTCATGTGAGGTTCCTAGCTCGATTTCTAGAGCCTGATTAAACAACATGAGTTTGCGATCGGTCCATTTAATACGGTTCCCTGCTTGGTTAATCGCAATAGATCGCAAGTTCTGTTGTATATTTGATTGAATGGGCTCAGGCCAATCTGGCCATTTCCATGTCAAGCATAGTTGGTTGTGATCGCTTAAATGTGTTTCACAAACTGTCAAGGAGGTTGTAACGTCCATTAGGGCAACATCCGCATATATGTAGACCAAGTGTGCCGTTAATGATTCCCTATGCCATGTTGCCTTTGCCGGTATGTCCCCAGATATGGAGCCATTAAGCATTATGAGATTTCTGTGCCTCATCGGTTGTGTCCGCTGTGACTCAGACAGATGATTTTTAGGCTTGTTTGGTAGTAGATGTAAATTTAAGTCAGCCAAAAGAATTGTGTGATTTATGGTTTTATCCATAATTAGGGAATTAAGCACATCGGAAATATGCGTGAAGAATAGCTCTGCTGATAATTGCTGCTTTCCCCAATAGATGTTAACAAGAGCAGTTATAACGTTCGCCTTAGATAATTTGACTACCTGAATATAAGGCGAGGGGGACTTACAAGAGATCATTCGCAGATTCAAGGATTTTTTTTTTATTGGAATCGGGTGGCCTGCCATTGGACGGCCAAACAAATTCTTGATTGCGGGGGTCATGACAATGCAATGCAAGTCCCATACGGATTCGTTAACGAGCCACGTCTCCTGGAGAACAACAATGTCAAAGGCATTAAGTTCCCTGTTTGACGTGTTTAGGAAGTGTCTATGACCACGTGTGTTCCAGGAGATCAATTTGATATGTTCATCTCTCTTGCATTGTTAAGAGTTATATTGATAGAAATCGGAATCCACGGATGAGGCCTTGTTTGTATGATTAGGTTGTGAGGCTTTCGTGGTGTTAGGATAGATTCTAGAAGGTGGCATGGATGTAAAGGTAGACGTCTCTTGGATTGTGTCTTCAGTTATAATTCCTATACTGCAGAACTCATTCTACATTCACACGCATTCAGCATAATTCCTGATCGCATGAATAGTCTGACCCTGGATAGATCATTATGATGAATGAATTCCACAAGGTCAATGTCTGTGCTTGATAAGTCTTGAAGAGTTGATATCTCAGCACAGAAATTCAGAACACCCATACGATTTAAATCATATTTAACAAATGGATGAGGGCGACAGGACATCACCAAAAGGTGGCAGTGTGAGTAGGCTCCATGAGCATGGGCCTGCTGATCAGGTCCCAGGGATTCTGAGCAAACAGATGTTGTTATTGTTTGGGGCTTTGGCATCAATGATGCCATGTCATCTTGCTTGGTGATTGGTCCTTTCAGTAATTGGGATATCTCACCTTTTCAAAATCCTCACCTTTTCAAAATCTGCTTCTCGCAACATTCTGTTATGCCGTCCTTCCTGTGCCTGGTCTCTCCCAAACTCCCCCTGCGACCTCACCCATGCATCCCTCACTCTGCCTCTGCTGCTGTCTGCTTTTACATTGCAGGGCTGTGTATACAGTGACTGTCTCAATCCCCTACACCCCATTGGTTGCAGTGCTCAGCTGATCTTCTGCACCAATTGGTGCCTGGTTTTTCCCCAGTATGAGGACTTCACACCTAGGAGGCTTTAAACAACCACCTAAGCCCCTTTCCCTTTTCCTGAATGGTTTTACAAGTAGTTTGGTGTTTCTCTGCGATGCTGTAGGCTGAAGTTCATTTTTCTGTTTGGAGAGTGAGTAGTCTGCTTCTCTTATGTGTTGGATGCGGTTTGGTGGTGTTGCCATTTCAGTCTACTGACATTGCTGCATTTTGTGATTTTAGGGTGATTGCTTCCAGTCTGGGTGTTTCCTACTGTTGCATTGTGGGAGATGTAGTTCTGGAAAGATGAAGAAAACTGTGCTGAGCGAGTATCGAGAGGGATTGAGAATATGAGTGCCATCTTTTTTTTTTTTCCCCCTAGTGCGAGGGATAACCGCAGTTATATCCGCTGCTACCCGAAAACAAAATGGTAGAAAAATGCCATTTGGAGGAGGAAAGCTATTAAATGGTATTAGGCTAGAGGTGGTGGGTGGGCGGTAAGTGGGAGTGGGGAAGGGGCAGAGGACAGCATGTGAAATTGGAGAGTTGGAGGGGGGCTAGCTATGAGCATGAATGATTTCCCATAACCGCGGTTATTCGGCAGGATAAACGCATCTACAGAGGAAAACTTGAGTGGAAATTAAAGTGGGTCACATGGAACAACAAGGGTTTGGTGTGGCTTGGGAGAGGGCTATACAGGGTAACATATGATTATGGGAGAAAGGGGAGAATGGCAGGAGAAGATGGGCACCTGGTGAGTGACTGGGGGGGAAGAGTTATTTATTTATTTATTTGGTCTTTTTCCTGTTAAACGCTGTTACCAGAGGACCACAGATAACCATGTCTATTTGTAGTACTTTGCTGTTATAGCCGCGCTTATAGGGGAAAAGTCAAACAAAAAAGGGAAATAAAGAATAGAAGTATTTGGTCATGGCTAGTGGCCCGATAGTGTTTTAAAATATATAGTGAGCATGGCCATGGCTGAAGGCCACGGCCAGTGGGCTGGAAGTCTTTCAAATATACCGTGGGCACAGCCAAAGTCTGTGGCTTGTGTTCTGTTAGTATTTTAAAATGGTCAGTTAGTGATTTTAAAATGTATAGTGGGCACAGCGACAATGGGCAGTGGTGCTGGAAAAAACTATTGTATAAAGAAAAACCTGAAATTTACTGAAAAATCTTTATTCTTAACTCTGCACGTTCCTGTTGCCAAGCCCAAGAGCACATATATATTATAAGAGAAGGGATTCACAATACCCTGCAAAATGCAAAATGTAAATGTGGAGGGGACATCAGTGGGAACGCACCAAGTTTATCTGGCCATGACTTTCCAAATGCGCTGAATTTAAAGTGTTTTGTTGCAATAAATCTGGTCAACTTAGCTAAACTTTAAAGTTGTTTTCAGTCAAAATAAAATTAAAAAATATATATATTATTACACGGCCTGCGGTAGGGGCCATGTAATTATGGTTAAGCTGCTCAACCCATAGGAAGAGCACTTTTTAGCACTTTGCCCCCCTGGACGAATCCTCACAAAAGTTTGCACAAAAAGTTTATGGCCCCAGATTGATTCTGCAAAGATTGGTGAGGTTTCGTCCAGGGGGGACAAAGTTAGTGTGTGTTTTTTTTTTTTTTTCCCCATAGACGCAATGGAAAACAAAATTGCTCATGCCTGCAGCCCAAACCGCCGGACATATTTTAACCAAATTTGTGGCATGAACGGCGGCTTGGTCCCGAAAGCGTGCTTTTGTAAATTTGGTGTAAACCCATCCAGTAGATTTTTATTTTTTTTATTTTTTTAAATGGCCAAAAAGTTAGTTGAAAAAAATTAGTGATATCCGGGTTCGGTCCGCGGACTCGCTTCTGTATTCAGTCCGCGGACAGGCCTCCGATTGGCCCTCAGGGTGGCATGATGTCTGCAGATGTCCAATTCGGCTAGTGATTGGATGATGAAAAGCGTGATGTGCCTCATATTTTTGGGAACTTTCCGCCATGTTAGATTCACGGGCAGCGCCGGTGACTGCAGTAAACGTATTAAAAAACACAACATTGCACTTGCCATTCTAATGAAACAATCTCTGGCCAGTTGAGGGGTGATGGGGATGGGATGGGATATGGCCATAAAAATCCAGAAAACGGGTGGTTTTCCATCTGCGATGTCGCATAAAGTTCAGGGAACAGCCCTGTGATGTTCGCGAACATCTCAGATTTTCTGGGGCATCTGTACATATTTTTGCATTACAGGGTTGGTGAAAAGCAGTTTTTGAATGGTGTATAACTTTGGCGCCACTCAATAAAACTTTATGGAACGTGTGATATTATTCTAGACGTGACCATGAATGGTTATACAAAGTTTGGTGCGGTTTTGTCAAGAGGGAACACAATTAGAGGAAGGTTCCCAAAATATTTCAAAGGTTTATACATTTGGTGCCGTTTCACAAATCTGCACAAAAGTTTGCAAAAAGATTTAAGGCCCTGATTTGAATGCTTCTGCAAAGTTTGGTGGGATTTTGTGAAGAGGAGGGAATATTAGAGGGGGAGGTTTGATGGGTTCTAACTTTGTTGCCGTTTGACTAATGTGCAAAAACTATTTTAGAACGATTATAGACCCAAACTCGAATTTTTCTGCAAAGCCTGGATTTTGTTCACTGGGAGCTAGGTTATATGACTATTTTATGTATGTACATTTTGACAATTTTCAAAAAATAAAACCTGGATGGATTTGCTAAAGTTGTGCAAGGAGTATTGGCAAGGACTTGGTTTTGTGACTGTCTTATTTTTTTGTAGTGTCATAATATAGGTACAACAAATGGTGACTGAGGTATAGCCGGTGACCGGATTGTCCAAGTCATGGCTTGTGGCCATGGGCAGTAGCCAGATTGTCTGAGTTATGGCCAAAGGTTATGACTCGGATTATCAGGCTACTGGCCATGACCACAGGAGACTGGCAATAGGGTTAAAGTGGGCATGGCCGCCAGAGTCTGGCTGTGTGATGAAGTTTTTGAAAATCGTTATAGGTTTGAATGGTAAAATGAATTCTGTCCGTGGCTACAGCCGAAGTGCTGCACAAGATTGCATCAACAGATCGCTGTGACTATCGCTGCATAGACAATGCTAATCAGCAGATAATTACCAACTACGCTGAACCAGGTGGTCACCAGCCAACCCCTTGAAATCATTACCCACCCTTATTTACAACTCTAGTGGAACAAGATATTGGGATTGGTTGCTGGATTCATTTCGACAACCTCGCAGCAATGATTGGCCCACAATTCATATACAGTTAGAAAGACTCTAGAGAGTCGAATCACTTGTCGGCTGAGTTCTAACAGTAAATATAGCATCAAGAATGGTTTTGAAGACTCATTACGACAACAGTTACTTATTGACTAACCCAGTGCTGAGGTGAACCGGGCTCACTCTTATTCAAATCCTACCACTTGAAGAAGAAAGGGCGCCTTCCCAAAAGAACCCCATCACAAGCAGCAGGGCAATCTGTTTAAAGTACTAGATGAAGCGCAGTGATCTACCCATTCTACCGCCCTGCCATTACTTGATAACCGTGTACTCTGATTTGATTATTGGGGCATGCAGCATGGCTAAACCCTAGGTTTGAGTGGGAAGATAT